>NC_041393.1:251409650-251479571 GCF_002162155.2 Triticum dicoccoides
CGTGTCGCCGGTTTTTTTTTATAAAAACCGAGCGGGTTTTTCTTCGGGTTTTTTTGGTTTTTCGTTAGATCGGTTTTATTTTTTTGGTTCGGTTAAATAGCGAGCGTTCACTCGTTCGTTCGTTTTAACGAATGTACTCGTCAGATCTGTTTAGTCAACGAACGTTCATTCGACAGCCTGTTCGTCATTTTTCTTTTTCTCGGATTTAATCCGTGATTTTTCTCATCGCAATTCCTGATCCGATTTTTGTTTTAGTATAACTTTTCGCTCGTTTATCAGAATCAGGCGATTCAAGCGCGTGGAGTTTTGTCTCGAAACCCTCTTTCCGAATAATCAACTTAAACAAGTTTTTGCTTTTGTAAAATTTGACTTAGATCCAGATTAGTAAAACGAAGCTGTTTTCTTTCGCCGTTTGACTTTCGTTGCCTTGTTTGATTTGGTTCTTTTTGCAAACCGGAGTTCTTAAGTTGAACATTCTGGTTAGATCTTTTATTCGATTTTTACCAGTGCATTAGATGAGTACTTATTGTATGTTTGTTTGTTTATTTGTCTGTGGTAGAGTACCCGGAGTGCGCCGCCTGTTACTTCGAGTTTCTAGGTTTTGCGGATCATCAGCAAGGCAAGTAACACTTTGATCCTATCTTTTCTCATACCCAGTTTTTATGCATTAGATCTATCCTCAAACATTGCATTGATTTAGGATCTAATTAAATTGTGGGATGGGAAGTAGTTGAGGTAGTACCTATTACCTGATTTATTTTCAAACCTTTGGGAGTTACTTCTACGTTTGCTTATTATGCCATGCTATGCTAGTAGACGTGGATTGGGTGAGTGTATCCATGATAGATGTGAGATTGTTATTTAATGGTTTATTTAAGGTGGTAACTTAAACACACATCTTGGTGGATTGAGGCACCTGGTTTCTATCAGGACTTGCCTGTATTTCTTCGAACCGTCACCCAGGCTCAAAGGGATCATGAGATTATTCAAACTAGAAACTTCCGTGTGCATCCACAAGCCATTATGGGCTCTGGCATAGTTGATTAAGTTGTGCGAACTCTTACGGGTAGACTAGCAGATGTAGGGGAAAGTAGGTGTACCGGTCTACCCACATGTAAGGTGCTAGCGCTTCCGAAAGACTGTGTCTCGGTCATCCGTTTCTCAAACACCATGTAGTGCGAGGAAATCAAACGGAGGCGATCGAGTCTTGTGGGGAAAAGTGCGCAAACCTCTGCAGAGTGTATAAACTAATCATGATTAGCCGTGTCCCCGGTTATGGACGTTTTGAGTATCTAGTACCTGGATATCATGTGAATCTCATCATGTTACTCTAATTAATATTGTTGGGTTGTTAATGAGTACTTTTAATTGGGATTGAGGATGTTGTCAACCATTCTCAATGTTCAACAACCACCATGATAGTTAAATAAATTTATTCCTTTGCAGTAGGGAAAAATTGGCTTTTCGCAAAATCTGTAACCATGGAGCTTTCCACCAGCCATATATGCATGTAGTATAGCTTATTCTTTCATTACTCTCTATGTGTTACATTGCCAGCATATTCCATGTGCTGACCCGTTTTCGGGCTGCAACTTCTCATGTTACAGACTTTTCAGACGACGAGTAAGTGATACGTTAGGGTTACGATTTCTACACTCAACTTTGCCGTTGGTGTTGATGGGAATCCACAACCTTGTTACTTCCGCTATTTTGGATTGAGGTAATAGTATTTACATTATTTATACATGTGATTTACCTCTGTTATAAATCCTCGAGTACTGTGTGTGTCAGCATACCGATCCAGGGATGACACTTAAGCATAGAGACTTGATCCATTCGGGTCGGGTCGCTATAGAGAGTCTCCCACAAGCTTGGGGGGGGCTTCTCCGATTACTTAATGCTTTGCCCGATCATCCTCTTAAGAAAAATGAAATACTTGATATCTTTTATAATGGACTAACTGATGCTTCCAAGGACCACTTGGATAGTTGTGCTGGTTGTGCTTTCAGGGAAAGAACAGTCGATCAAGCTAAATTGCTATTAAATAATATGTTGACTAATGAAAATAATTGGACTCTTCTTGAGCCAATTGAGCCAACTCCTGAGCCAATTCCTAAACCTACTCTGAAGAAGAGAGGTGTTCTATTTCTCAGTCCTGAAGATATGCAAGAGGCAAAGAAATCTATGAAATAAAAAGGTATTAAAGCTGAAGGTGGTAAGAATTTACCTCCTGTGGAAGAAATACATGGTCTTAATATACCACCTATTGAAGAAACACATGGTCTTGATAACCCGACACAGGTAGTAAATGTAAATTCTCTCTATAGATATGATAAAGTTGAAATCTTGTCTACTAACTTTGCTAGCCAATGTTTGGATGAATTTGATGACTTTATGGCTAGACAAGAAAATTTCAATGCTTATGTTGGTAGAGAATTAAAGAGTAATGCTTACATGATTGGACGCTTGAGTGATTATATGGCTAGAGTTAAGGGTGAACTTAAACTCATTAGCAAATATGCTTCTATGGTAACCACTCAAGCAGAACAAGTACTTAAAGCTCAAAGTGATTTGCTCGATGAATTAAATAAATAAACATGACTTTGCTGTTAGAGTGGCTACTAGAACTGGTAAAAAGACTCAGGAACCTTTGTATCCTGAAGGCCACCCTAAGAGAATTAAGCAAGATTCTCAGAGAAATAGTTTAGATGCACCTAGTCCTTCTAAAAAGAAGAAAAAGAAAAATGATAGGACTTTGCATGCTTCTAGTGAACCTGTTGTAGACACACCTGAGAATCCCAATGATATGTCTATTTATGATGTTGAAACACAATCAGGTGATGAACATGAACCTAGTGATAACGTTAATAATAATGTTCATGTTGATGCTCAACCTAGCAATAATAATGATGTAGAGATTGAACCTCTGTTGATCTTGATAACCCACAATCAAAGAATCAACGTTATGATAAGAGAGACTTTGTTGCTAGGAAGCACGGTAAAGAAAGAGAACCATGGGTTCAGAAACCCATGCATTTTCCTCCTAATCCATCCAAGAAAAAGGATGATGAGGATTTTGAGCGCTTTGCTGAAATGATTAGACCTATCTTCTTACGCATGCGCTTAACTGATATGCTTAAAGTGAATCCTTATGCTAAATACATGAAGCATATTATTACAAATAAAATAAAGATACCGGAACCTGAAATTTCCACCATGCTTGCTAATTATACTTTTAAAGGTGGAATACCTAAGAAACTTGGAGATCCAGGAGTACCAACTATACCATGCTCCATTAAAAGAAATTATGTTAAAACTGCTTTATGTGATCTTGGAGCCAGTGTTAGTGTTATGCCTCTCTCTTTATATCGTAGACTTGAATTGAATAACTTGAAACCTACTGAAATATCTTTGCAAATGGCTGATAAATCAACTGTTATACTTGTCGGTATTTGTGAGGATGTGCCTGTTGTGGTTTTAAACTTTACTATTTTAACGGACTTTGTTATTCTTGATATTCCTGAGGACGATAGTATGTCGATTATCCTTGGTAGACCCTTATTGAATACTGCAGGGGCTGTTATTGATTGCAACAAAGGCAATGTCACTATTCATGTTAATGGTAATGAGCATACGGTACACTTTCCGAGGAAACAACCTCAAGTACATAGCATCAATTCTATTGGAAAAATTCCAACTATCATTATTGGAGGTTTTGAATTTCCTCTTACTACTGTCAATAAGAAATATGATATTCTTATTATTGGGGATGTGCATATCCCCATTGATGTAACCTAGTGTTATTCGAAATTTTTCCGGTTCCATGTTATTCGGAATGAGTTTGTTAACAAGACTTGATCAACCTTGTTAGTGGATTACTTTTGATGAGCATGAGATGGATGAAGTTAGAAGTCACAACCTTCTGTACCCTCTTTTTACATTCTATTATTTTGATTAAATAAAGCAAAAATAGTATATTCTGTCTGTTTTCTGAATTATCCATGCAATTAAAAATACCCGAAAATAAAAGTTCTCCAAATGCCCTACAAACTTAGTATGATTTTTTCTGGAATATTTGAGAATATCTGGCACTAAGAACATAGAAGGGGGAGCTGGCACCTGGCCACGAGGGTCCAGGGCGCGCCCACCCCTACTGGGCGCGCCCCCTGCCTCGTGGGCCCATGGTGGGCCCCCTCCACTTATTCCTACACCCACACACTTCATCTTCCTCCCAAAAAAATCACCATCCAGCTCAAGCACGAGTTCTAGCTCATTTTGCTGTGATTTTCGATCTGCTTGCTCAAAGCCCCATTCACAAAACTGCTTTGGGAGATTGTTTCTTGGTATGTGACTCCTCCAATGGTCCAATTAGTTTTTGTTCTAGTGCTTTATTCATTGCAAATTTTTGCTGCATAGGTGACCATGTTCTTGAGCTTGCATGTCAAATTTATAAGGTCCCAAGTAATTCTATTGCATGATATAGGCTCTAGGCACTTGTGGGAGTAGTTGCTATCAATCTTATTGAGTTTGATTCACTTTTATTTTGAGTTACTAAAAATTTCAGAAATTTTTCAGAGGAAGAAATATGTCTAGGAAAATGTATCAAGGGGGTTCTGCAATAAAGAAAGGACCCAGGCTCGCAATGCGTGAGCAAGACGATGAACCACCAAGGGAAGCTGACGTGCGGCCTTGTGAATGGCCATTAGAAAAGTTTATGGTTAATGCAGGCATCAAGGATGAATTTGATGCATGTGTGCGCAATGCAGATCTTGAGGACTTCATGCAACATAAGTGTCCTCAGTACTACTATTTGATTGATTCATTCGTGAGAAGATTTAAATTTACATCTTCGCGTAATTCTCAAACTATCCTGTTTGATATTTATGATAAATCATATACCATGGACTTAGAAGATTTCACTACTGCCTGCAAACTCTCATAGTGGGGCAATGCTAATGAACCCCGTAAATCTGAATATCAAGACTTTCTTGCTAGTATCACTATGGGAGAATCTAGAGATATAGCGCAAGCTACCATAGGGAGCATTCATTTTCCTGCTATACATTATTTTGCTCTCTTCATTGGTAGATGCATTAACGGTAAGGATGAAGCATGTCACATGTGTGTTCCTGATCTTTGTGTTCTCAAGAGTGTTGTGTTAGGTGATAAAGAATACAACTTGGGGGCAATTGTTGCACATAGGTTGCATAATAATAGTTTAGTTGGAGATTTATTTGGAGGGATTTATGCGACCCGTGTGGCTAATTATCTTGGTATACCTCCACATGAAGATGATAGGGAGCTGCCTCCCGCTTATTTAGATTATAATGACATGGTCAGCCATCACTATCTTGAGAGGAATGAACAATTCCTCCAGTATCGATTAATCTTTGACAAACGCCGCGCTGTCCATATTACTCTCCCTGCTCCTGCCCTCTTTGATTATCAGGAAAAAAGAAGATATGTTATCACTAGTGAGGAGGAAACCAAGTATGAGAGGAGGGCGGAGGCAGCTCGCCGCCATGCCGCAGCTCAGGAGGCATTGGCTGCTGCATCTCAGTACGACCCTAGTTACAACTGCAGATATCAGTCAGGCTATCCATGGCCATAGACCAACTTAGGCCAAAAGCCTAAGCTTGGGGGAGATCGTATTTCTCACCGACATTACATTCATGTTCACACACTCATTCTAGTTGTCGGTGCTCATACTCTTTCATTGTACTATCCATGCTAGTTTAATTTCTTTTTCTAGCTTTCTTCTTGTGTGTTTGATAAACCTTAAGAAAAAACAAAAAAAGTTAGTTAGTTTAATTTCCATGCGTGTAGTAGTAATTAAAAGAAAACCCAAAAAGATTTCTCGTTCTTCTTTTGCTTGTTGGGAGCTTTCCCGTGTAAATAGTTTTATTTCTTTTCTTTCCTTTGGGGGTCGAGAGGAGAAGACCATAATAAAAATGTTTAGTGGCTCTCATATGCATGATTGTTGATTTAACCAAGAGCCCATATTACCTTGTCTTCTCCCTTGAATTGAATGCTTGCAGATTCCAGTTTAGTCCAATGCACCTGCACTACTATTATTATCCACACCGTTCGGTCGTGCAAGTGAAAGGCAATAATGACTATCTATGATGGACTGATTGAGATGAGAGAAGCTGGTATGAACTCGACCTCTCTTGTTTTTGTAAATATGATTAGTTCATCGTTCCTGATTCAGCCTATTATGAATAAACATGTTTACAATGACAATTAGAGATTATAGTTGCTTATGCCATGCTTAATTAGATAGGAGTTTATAATGGTTTACCTTGCGTGCCAACATGCTATTAAAATGGTTGTGATGTGGTATGATAGGGTGATATCCTCCTTTGAATGATTCGAGTGACTTGACTTGGCACATGTTCATGCATGTAGTTGAAACAAAATCAACATAGCCTTCATGATATTTATGTTCATGGTGGATTATATCCTACTCGTGCTTGCACTGAGTGTTGATTAATTTTAATGCATGTTCATGACTGTTGTCGCTCTCTCAATTGGTCGCTTCCCCGTCTCTTGCTAGCCTTCACCTGAACTAAGCGGGAATACTGCTTGTGCATCCAAACTCCATAAAACCCAAAGTTATTCCAGAGGAGTCCACCATACCTTCCTATATGCGGTATTTACCTGCCGTTTCAAGTAAATTTGTATGTGCCAAACTCCAAACCTTCAAATGAAATTCTGTTTTGTATGCTCGAGCAGCTCATCTATCAACTAGGGATGTCTGTATCTTCCATGCTAGGTGGGTTATTCTCAAGGGGAGTGGACTCCGCTCCTCATTCACGAGAAAATGGATGGTAACCGGGATGCCCAGTCCCATGATCAAAAGATCAAATCAAATCAAAATAATTAAACAAAACTCCCCTAGGATTGTTGCTAGTTGGAGGCACCCATTGTTTCGGGCAAGCCATGGATTGATGCTTGTTGGTGGTGGGGGAGTATAAACTTTACCATTCTGTTTGGGAACCGCCTATAATGTGTGTAGCATGGAAGATATCAAGATCTCATAGTTGTTATGTTGACAGCGAAAGTATACCCCTCAAAATGTTATTCATCTCTATTTCAAAATCGAGCTCTGGCACCTCTATAAATCCCTGCTTCCCTCTGCGAAGGGCCTATCTATTTAATTTTATGTTGAGTCATCACACTCTTATTAAAAAGCACCCGCTGGAAAGCACCGCTGTCATTTGCATGCATTACTATTAGTTTATATTGGGTATGACTATGACTGGATCTCTTTTACCATGAATTACAATGTTTAGTCAGTCCTTGATCTTTAAAGGTGCTCTGCATTTATGTTTTACAGTCTCGAAAAGGGCTAGCGAGATACCATCTTGTTATATCATATTATGATTGTTTTGATAAACTGTTGTGGTCCAAGATTTATTATTATTGCTCGCTAGTTGATTATGCCATTGATATGAGTAAACATGAGACCTAAGTGTTATTGTGAATATGGTTAGTTCATAATCTTTGCTGAAAACTTGAATGCTGGCTTTACATATTTACAACAACAAGAGCAAACAGAGTTTGTAAAAGTTTTTCTTTATCACTTTCAGTTTGTCACCTGAATTGCTTGAGGACAAGCAAATGTTTAAGCTTGGGGGAGTTGATACGTCTCCATCGTATCTACTTTTCCAAAGACTTTTGCCCTTGTTTTGGACTCTAACTTGCATGATTTAAATGGAACTAACCCGGACTGACGATGTTTTCAGCAGAACTGCAATGGTGTTATTTTTGTGCAGAAATAAAAGTTCTCGGAATGACCTGAAAATCTACGGAGCAACTTTTCAGATTTAATAAAAAATACTGGCGAAAGAAATAGCGTCAGGGGGCCCACACCCTGTCCACGAGGGTGGGGGGCGTGCCCCCTCCCCCTGGGGGCGCCCCCCTGCCTCGTGGGCCCCCTGAACGTCCATCGACCTCGACTCCAACTCCATATATTTGCTTTCATGGAGAAAAAATTAGAGAGAAAGTTCCATCGCATTTTACGATACGGAGCCGCCACCAAGCTCTAATCTCTCTCGGGAGGGCTGATCTGGAGTCCGTTCGGGGCTCCAGAGAGGGGGATTTGTCGCTGTCATCATCATCAACCATCCTATGTCACCAATTTCATGATGCTCACCGCTGTGCGTGAGTAATTCCATCATAGGCTTGCTGGACAGTAATGGGTTGGATGAGATTTACCATGTAATCAAGTTAGTTTTGTTAGGGTTTGATCCATAGTATCCATTATGTTCTGAGATGGATGTTGCTATGACTTTGATATGCTTAACGCTTGTCACTATGGCCCGAGTGCCATGATTTCAGATCTGAACCTATTATTTTTTCATGAATATATTTGAGTTCTTGATCCTATCTTGCAAGTCTATAGTCACCTATTATGTGTTATAATCCGACAACCCCGAAGTGACAATAATCGGGATACTTCTCGGTGATGACCGTAGTTTGAGAAGTTCATGTATTCACTATGTGTTAATGCTTTGGTCCGGTACTCTATTAAAAGGAGGCCTTAACATACCTTAGTTTCCACTAGGACCCCGCTGCCACGGGAGGGTAGGACAAAAGACATCATGCAAGTTCTTTTCCATAAGCACGTATGACTATATTCAGAATACATGCCTACATTACATTGATGAATTGGAGCTAGTTCTATGTCACCCTATGTTATAACTATTACATGAGGAATCGCATTTGACATAATTAACCATAACTAATCCAGTGCCTACGAGCTTTTCACATATTGTGCTTTGCTTATTTACTTTACCGTTGCTACTATTACAATTACTACAAAATTGCTAATGTTACTTTTGCTACCATTACCGTTATTTCCATACTACTTTGCTACTAAATACTTTGCTGCAGAGACTAAGTTATCCAGGTGTGGTTGAATTGACAACTCAACTGCTAATACTTAAGAATATTCTTTGGCTCCCCTTGTGTCGAATCAATAAATTTGGGTTGAATACTCTACCCTCGAAAACTATTGTGATCCCCTATACTTGTGGCTTATCAGTGACTTGTTATTCAGAATCTCAAATGATGTTAGAGGTGTAGGAAAGCATGCCTATATGGTTCAAACTCAATTATAACAAGTTGCTAAATCTCAAAGAGAGTTGCTTGATGAAATGAATAATAATATCAATGATCATGTTGTTAGAGTAATGACTAGAGGAGATAGAATGACTCAGGAACCACTTTATCCTGAGGGACACCAAAAAAGAATTGAATAAGACTCTCAAAGAGTTAACACTGATGCACCTATTCCTTCCAAAAAGAAATAGAAGAAGAAAAATGATAGGACTTTGCATGCCTAGTGAACCTGAAGTAGAAAAACCTCCTGATAATGATAATTAAGTCTCTATCTTTGATGTTGAAACTCAATATGGTAGTGAAGACTCATCTTCTAATGATGAAAAAGATAATGATGAGGTTCCTGAAGATACTCAAACAAATAATAAAGAACCAGACAATGATGTTGAAATAGAACCAGCAGTTGATCTTGATAACCCACAACCCAAGAATAAAAGATATGATAAAAGAGACTTTGTTGCTAGAAAACACGGTATGGAAAGAGAACCATAGGTTCAAAAACTTATGCCCTTTCCACCTAAGACAACCAAAAAGAAAGATGATGAAGAATTTGAACACTTTGCTGAAATGCTGAGACCAGTCTTTTTGCGTACTCGCTTGACTGATATCTTAAAGATGCCTCCTTATGCAAAATACATGAAAGACATCATCACCAATAAGAGAAAAATACCGGAAGCTAAAAATATCTTTAAGGGTGGAGTAGCTAAAAACTTGGAGATCCGGGAATACCAACTATACCTTGCTCCATCAAAAGAAATTACGTGAAAACTGCTTTATGTGATTTAGGAGCCGGTGTTAGTGTTAGGTCTTTCTCTTCATATAAAAGACTTGATTTGAATAAACTCACACCTACTGAAATATCTTTGCAAATGGCTGGCAAATCAACTGCCATACCTATCGGTATTTGTGAGGATGTGCCCGCTGTTGTTGCTAATGTTACTATCTTAACTGACTTCATTATACTTGAGATGCCCGAGGACGACAACATGTCGATTATCTTTTGTAGACCTTTCTTGAATAATGCATGAGCTGTTATTGATTGCAATAAAATCAAGGTCACTTTTCATATCAATGGTAATGAACATACGGTGCCTTTTCTGAAGAAACAATTAAAAGTGAATGGTATTAATGTTATTGAAAAATCTCTGACAATCACGGTTGGAAGTTTTCAACCACCTCTACCTACTGTCAAAAAGAAATATGAAATGCTTATTGTTGGGGACATTCATATCCTCATTGAGGTAACTTAGTGTTTTACGAAAGTTGTTCGGTTTCATGCTAATCAGAAGTGGTTGTTAATAAGAACTGATCAACCTTATTAATGAATCATTTTGAGAGGTATGAAGTTGATGAATTTAGTGAGCACTACCTTCTCTCCTACCTTTTATTTTCTGTTTTATTAGTTAGATGAAATAAAATGCCATGCCTTGCTTGTTTTCTGAGTTTCCGTGCAATAAAAAAATGACCCAAAAATAGAAGTTCTCAGAATGCTCTGAAAATTTTAATATGATTTTTTCTGAATATTTAAGAATTTTTAGTGCAAATAACATCACAGGGAGGTGCTCTAGGTGGGCACAACCCACCTGGGCGTGCCAGCACCCCCGGGCGTGCCCTGGTGGGTTGTGGTCCCCACGTGGGCCCCCTCACTTATCTCTTCGTCCCACATCATCACCTACCTCCAGAAAAAAATCACCATTGCTCTCTCTCTCTCTCGTGTTCTTGCTCTTAACCAGTGGATTTTGATCTCTTTGCTCGACGCTCCATTTTAGAAACTGTTTTGGGGGTTTGTTGCTTGGGATGTGACTCCTCCATTGGTCCAATTAGTTTTTGCTTTAGTGGTTTATATTTAGAATAATTAGTGACTCTTGGTGCTGCTCTAGATGAGCTTGCATGTTGAATTATTAGAGTTCTAAGTAGTTTGAATGCTTGATATGGCCTCTATGCATCCCTATGAGTACTTTCTATCTATCTTGTGAAATTTTGTTGAGAAAATTTTTGTGAACTACAAATTTCAGAATTTTGTTCATAGGAAAAAGATGAGTATCTTTAGGAAGTTTGCTTCCAAGAAAAACTCCAAGGGAGTTATTGGGGAGTCATCTAACAGTGATCTCTGCACTCGGAGAATGGCAGAGGTAAGGCCATGCGAATGGCCGCATAACCCATTCATGGAAGGGGTTCAAGAGTTTGCACAATATGCTGCTAATGTCGGCCTCATTGACTTCATGGCAGCTGAATGTGAACAGTATCATCTCCTCACAAATTCCTTTGTGCAAAGTTTTCATTTCTTGAGTACGAATAATCCTCCTGAGGTGCAGTTTAACTTATATGCTGAACCCCATCAGATACCGCTTACTGAATTTTGTGACATATGCTTGCTCCCTTCTGATGGTGGTTTAGTAGAGCCTAGGCCCCCGGAGTTTGACGGTTTTTACCGTACTCTGACAGTGGGGGATGAGAGAGGGGTATCGGGTGTCACTGCCACTAGCTTACACTTTCCGGCTGTATATTATTTTGCTCTATTCATTACGAAGTGTTTGCTTGCTAGAGAGAAGGTAGGTGCACTCAGTGCTCCAGACTTTGTTGTTTTATGTCGTGCACTTTACGGTGACAACACTTATAGCTTGGGAGCTATTGTGGCATGTGATACGTCTCCAACGTATCTATAATTTTTGACTGTTCCATGCTATTATATTACCCGTTTTGGATGTCTATGGGCTTTACTTTACACATTTATATCATTTTTGGGATTAACCTACTAATCAGAGGCCCAGCCGTATTGCTGTTTTTTTGCCTATTTCAGTGTTTCGAAGAAAAGGAATATCAAACGGAGTCCAAACGGAATGAAACCTTCGGGGGCGTGATTTTTGGAACGAACCTGATCCAGATGACTTGGAGTGGAAGTCAAGAAATAAACAAGGTGGCCACGAGGGTGGAGGGCGCCCCCCCCACTGGGCGCGCCCTCCTATCTCGTGGACCCCTCGGGCGTCCACCGACCTACTCCTTCCTCCTATATATACCCATGTACCCCGAAAACATCAGAAGCAACCATGAAAAACTATTCGTGGCACCCCAAGATATTCAATAATAGCCAAAATCCTAAGCTTGGGGATGCCCCGGAAGGCATCCCCTCTTTCATCTTCGTTTATCGGTAACTTTACTTGGAGCTATATTTTTATTCGCCACATGATATGTGTTTTGCTTGGAGCATCTTATATGATATTATTCTTTGCTTTTTAGTTTACCACAATCATCCTTGTTGTACACACCTTTTGGGAGAAACCCATTTGATTGGAATTTATTAGAATACTCTATGTGCTTCACTTATATCTTTTGAGCTAGATAGTTTTTGCTCTAGTGCTTCACTTATATCTTTCGGAGCACGGCGGTGGCTTTGTTTTGAAGAAATTGTTAGTCTCTCATGCTTCACTTATATTATTTTGAGTGTCTCTTAGAACAGCATGGTATTTGCTATGGTTATAAAATTGGTCCTAGAATGATGGACATCCAAGTTTGGTATAATAAAAACTATCATAGGAAGTGAATCGGATGCTATGATCAATTTGATACTTGATAATTGTTTTGAGATATGGAGGTAGTGATATTAGAGTCATGCTAGTTGGGTGATTATGAATTTAAAGAATTCTTGTGTTGAAGTTAGCAAGTCCTGTGCATGCACGTATGGTGAAAGTTGTGTAACAAATTTGAAACATGAGGTCTTCTTAGATTGTGCATCCTTATGAGTGGCGGTCGGGGACGAGCGATGGTCTTTTCCTACCAATCTATCCCCCTAGGAGCATGCGCGTAGTGCTTGGTTTTTGATGACTTGTAGATTTTTGCAATAAGTATATGAGTTCTTTTTTGACTAATGTTGAGTCCATGGATTATATGCACTCTCACCCTTCCATCATTGCTAGCCTCTTCAGTATCGTGTATTCCCCTTTCTCACCTTGAGAGTTGGTGCAAACTTGGCCGGTGCATCCAAACCCCGTGATACGATACGCTCTATCACACATAAACCTCCTTATATCTTCCTCAAAACAGCCACCATACCTACCTATTATGGCATTTCCATAGCCATTCTGAGATATATTGCCATGCAACTTTCCACCATTCCGTTCATCATTATGATACGCATCATCATTGTCATATTACCTTGCATGATCATGTAGTTGACATCGTATTTGTGGCAAATCCACCATGCATAATTTTTCATACATGTCACTCTTGATTCATTGCCCATCCCGATACACCGCCGGAGGCATTCATATAGAGTCATATCTTGTTCTAGTTTTGGGTTGTAATTCATGAGTTGTAAATAAATAGAAGTGTGATGATCATCATTATTAGAGCATTGTCCCCAAATAAAAAAAGAAAGGCCAAATAAAAAAAGGAAAGACCAAATAAAAAAAGAAAGGCCCCAAAAAATAAAAAATAAAAAAGGGGGCAATGTTACTATCCTTTTCCACACTTGTGCTTCAAAGTAGCACCATGTTCTTCATATAGAGAGTCTCATATGTTGTCACTTTCATATACTAGTGGGAATTTTTCATTATAGAACTTGGCTTGTATATTCCTACGATGGGCTTCCTCGAAATGCCCTAGGTCTTCGTGAGCAAGCAAGTTGGATGCACACCCACTAGTTTCTTTTGTTGAGCTTCTATACATTTATAGCACTAGTGCATCTGTTGCATGGCAATCCCTACTCCTCATGTTGAGAATCAATTAATGGACATCTCCATAGCCCGTTGATTATCCTCGTCAATGTGAGACTTTCTCCTTTTTTGTCTTCTCCACACAATCCCCATCATCATATTCTATTCCACTCATAGTGCTATATCCATGGCTCACGCTAATGTTATGCGTGAAAGTTGAAAAGGTTTGAGATTATTTAAGTACGAAACAATTGCTTGGCTTGTCATCGGGGGTGTACAAGATGGGAGCATTTTTGTGTGACAAAAATGAAGCATGACCTAACTATATGATTTTGTAGGGATAAACTTTATTTAGCCATGTTATTTTGAGAAGACATGATTGCTTTGATTAGTATGCTTGAAGTATTACTATTTCTTATGTCAATATGAACTTTTATTTTGAATCATTTGGATCTGAACATTCATGCCACAATAAAGAAAATTACATTGAGAATTATGCTAGGTAGCATTCCACATCAAAAATTCTGTTTTTATCATTTACCTACTCGAGGGCGAGCATGAATTAAGCTTGGGGATGCTTGATACGTCTCCAACGTATCTATAACTTTTTATTGTTCCATGCTATTATATTACCCGTTTTGGATGTTTATGTGCTTTACTTTACACATTTATATCATTTTTGGGACTAACCTACTAACCGGAGGCCCAACCCGTATTGCTATTTTTTGTCTATTTCAGTGTTTCAAAGAAAAGGAATATCAAACAGAGTCCAAACGGAATGAAACCTTCGGGAGCGTGATTTTTGGAACGAACGTGGTCCAGAGGACTTGGAGTGGAAGTCAAGAAATAAACAAGGTGGCCACGAGGGTGGAGGGCGCCCCCCCCCCTACTGGGCACGCCCCCCTATCTCGTGGGCCCCTCGGGCGTCCACCGACCTACTCCTTCCTCCTATATATACCCATGTACCCCGAAAGCATCAGAAGCGACCACAAAAAACTATTTCCACCACCATAACCTTCTGTATCCGTGAGATCCCATTGAGGGAGTCCTGGATTAGGGGGTATGCGGACAGCCGGACTGTGTACAACGTCCGGACTATTGAAGCGTGAAGATACAAGACTCAAGACTTCGGCCCATGTCCGGATGGGACTCTCCTTTACGTGGAAGGCAAGCTTGGAGATCCGGACATTATCATTCCTTTCTTGTAACCGACTCCATGTAAACCCTAGCCCTCTACGGTGTCTATATAAACCGGAGAGGTTGGTCCTTAGAAGGCCGATCACAATTACAAGCATACCATCATAGGCTAGCTCTTAGGGTTTAGCCTCTACGATCTCGTGGTAGATCTACTCTTGTACTACCCATATCATCAATATTAATCAAGCAGGAAGTAGGGTTTTACATCCATCAAGAGGGCCCAAACCTGGGTAAACATCTGTGTCCCTTGCTTCCTGTTACCATCAGCCTTAACGCACAGATCATGACCCCCTACCCGAGATCCGCCGGTTTTGACACCGACATTGGTGCTTTCATTGAGAGTTCCTCTGTGACGTCGCCGCAAGGCTTGATGGCTCCTTCAATCATCATCAACAACGCTGCCCAGGGTGAGACTTTCCTCCCTGGACAGATCTTCATGTTCGACGGCTTCACACTACGGACTGATCCGCTTGGTCATCTGGAGCAGATTGTGTCAGGAGTGCCGGATAATTATGATGAGCATGGCTTAGACCTGCCGTCAGACGATGCTCGGGATATTAACCCGGCAGAAGCCTCGGATCTAAATCCGGGGCAGGATGTGTTGCCTAAGGACGGAGGGCTGGACCCGCCCCGCGGGCCGTACCCTCATCGGCGATGGGGCCGAACACAGGCCCCCCCCTCTGGGGAAGCCTATGACTCCAGGCCCCCAGACTCATATCCAATTGTAGGTTCCAGTCCGTGCGTCCCCGAGTCCGCCGAGCCTGGTTGGGCTTCGGTAATGGAGTTCACCGCAGCAGACATCTTTCAGCACTCGCCCTTTGGCGACATACTAAACTCATTTAAAATTCTCTCTTTGAAAGAGAATTCCGAGCCGAACTATCTCCGGCTCGAGTGGGAAGCAGGCAACGAAGAAATTCGTTACCCACCTACCACCCACTTGATAGCCATGGTTGATGGTTTAACCGACGTGCTTGACTTTGACTCCGAAGGCATCGATGGTATGGACGACGATGCAGGAGAAGACTCAGAATCTATGGGGTACCGGATTCCCGCCTCGTCACATGACATATACATGGTGGATACACCCAAGGAAGACGACGGTGACAATCCAGAAGATAAAACCCCTGGGGGAAAACCAAAGCGACGGTGCAGACGTCGTTCCAAATCCAGCAACAGTAAAAATATCAGCAAGAGCGCCAGAAGAATGGATACTCCGGTCAACCCCGAAGGCAATAACGACCAAACGGAACCAGCGATGGAGCAGGACGAACCAGGTCACGTCGAGCATAGTTCGGAGCAGACGCCCGAAGACAACAATCCATAGGGACGAGTTCATCAAACCGGCCCAGGACAAGAAGACAGTCTGGACGATGACGCATTCATCATTCTGGAAGAACGCGTGGAACGAGAGAACCTCCACAGAAAGCTTATGGCCACAGCGAGAAGTCTGAAGAGGCAGAAGCAACGGCTTAAAGCCGCACAGAAAACGCTCAATCGCAGATGGAATAAAGTGCTAGACACTGAAGAAAGATATGGCGACGATCGCCACACAAAGAGCTACCCAAAATGTAAGCTACTGCTAGAATTCGACGACGAGGCCGTTCCACCAAAGAGTAACACGACCAGGAGACAAGACGTACCACTTCATAACCACAATAAAGCAACTACCGAAGACGCGCATGATCTACGTGAGCACCTGGATAAGAAAGTTGGCGCAGCTAGGTCCATCTATGGATCTAAAGGACACACCCCGGCGGGGGACAGTGGTTGTCAAAAAAGTTATGACAACCAAACACCAGTTCGGAATAAACACCGAACACAACAACAACCGACGGCATGCCACAGTACGTCCAAATACAGAGGGGCTCCTCACCCCCTGTGCTTTACTGATGAAGTAATGGACCATGAATTCCCACAGGGCTTTAAACCTGTGAACATAGAGGCATACAACGGAACGATAGACCCAGGGGTCTGGATCGAGGACTTTATCCTGCACATACATATGGCTCGTGGGGATGACCTTCACGCCATCAAATACCTCCCCCTCAAACTGAAGGGACCAGCTCGGGACTGGTTGAAAAGCCTCCCCGAAAATTCAATTGGGAGTTGGGAGGAACTCAAGGACGCTTTCAGGGCCAATTTTCAAGGGACTTATGTCCGGCCTCCGGATGCTGACGATTTAAGTCACATAATCCAACAGCCCGGAGAGTCCGCCCGAAAGCTTTGGAATAGATTCCTCACCAAGAAGAATCAAATCGTTGATTGTCCGGATGCCGAAGCCCTAGTGGCATTCAAACACAGCATCCGTGACGAGTGGCTCGCCAGACACCTCGGCCAAGAAAAGCCAAGGACAATGGCAGCCCTAACAAGCCTTATGACCCGCTTTTGCGCAGGAGAAGATAGCTGGCTAGCCCGTAAAGGCACCAGCGACCCCAACACATCCGAAATAAGGGATGGCAACGGGAAGCCACGGCGTAATACAAATAAACGCCAAAACAAGGAGGAGAGCCCGGATAACACAATGGTTAATGCCGGATTCAGGGGCTCTCGACCTAATCAACAAAATAAGCCATCTAAAGGCAGTAAAGAGGGACCGTCCGGACTGAATAGATTCCTAGACAGATTGTGCCAAATCCACGGCACCCCTGACAAACCTGCAAACCACACGCACAGAGAGTGTTGGGTCTTCAAGCAGGCTGGCAAATTGAATGCCGAACACAAGGGAAGGGAAAGACCAAGTGAGGATGAGGATGAACCTCGCCCGCCGAACACTGGGGGACAAAAAAATTCCCACCAGAGGTTACAACAGTGAATATGATCCACATGACTCGCACATCCTTGAGAAGGCACAAACACGCCCATAAAGACGCGCGCGATATAGAGCCCATCATACCCACACCTAACCACTGGATGTCTCGTCCGATCACCTTCGATCACTTGGACAGCTGATCTTGTATTCGGCGCGAAGGATCAGATGCCTTGGTGCTTGACCCAATAATCAATGGATACCACCTTACCCACGTCCTCATGGATGGCGGCAGCAGTCTCAATTTAATATATGAGGACACTATCCGTAGGATGGGGATAGACTCATCCAGAATCAGCAAGATTAACACCACCTTTGAAGGGGTGATACCAGGCGTTGAAGCCTACAGCAGGGGCTCCGTCATACTGGAGGTAACATTCGGCTCCCCAGGAAACTCCAGAAGCGAAGAACTAGTCTTCATCATCGCACCCTTCCAAAGCAGCTATCAAGCATTGCTTGGAAGAACAGCCTTCGCCCACTTCAACGCATTGCCGCACTATGGCTACCTCACACTCAAGATGTTCGGCCCACGTGGCGTCATCACCATTAGCAGAATAACATAGCGCTCTTCGCGCGCAGAGGAACACGCGACGGCCCTGGCGGCCGGACTATAAGCGGCCTCTAACAAAAATATGATGGGTCGTTAAGACCACGGACACGGTTAGACGGGTCCGGCAGCCCATATCAAACCAGGGCACCGTATATGTAATCCTATAGTGGATACCAGGGGCTAATAATAATGCTCCACACTTGGCTCAACCTTATTGGCAGGCCAGCATCTTACATTTTTACTATCCATCGCATACTTACGTTGCACTCTTCTATGAGTTTCCCTTTTCCGCAGACAACATTCTCGCTATACCCTTCCAGGATGCGGCACAACGGAGACAAAGGCGCAAACGTGCAGCAGGGCCCCGTTCAACATGTTTCTTTTTAGATTAAGCCCTTGTGTAAACCTTTTCTATTGCCTCTTGTTGTTTAACCATCCCATGGGTTCCATACCCACAGAGGATACTACCGTTTTTGGCATTTCCCACAACAAATTAACGCATGTGCCTGGAAACACAGGGTTTATAATGAATGGGCATTCTTCAGCCCATCATCTGTTATAAAGTCTGAATACCTTCGGGAGTGTTCGGCGTCACGAGTTTGGCCTTATATGCATCAGCTCTGAATCATGTCTTTGGTCAAATGTTGGGTTTGCCCGGCTCCTGGGTTTGTCGTCTTACATTCTGTTATTATCGGCTAAGGTGGCCAAAGGAGAACTACTGCGATTGTGCCCTGGTTATTCCGGATGAGCACCTCAGTAGAGAAAGCCGAAAACTGATTGTCATGATACAACGAGAGACTGGTCAACCACTCGACGACTCACCGGAATCTCTAGGATTCCTCCGCATTAACGAAGGGCCATTTCCCGGCCATGTACATACGCGCCCGTATTCGGATGCACGCGAAGGTACTAGGGGCTACATAGTAGCCCCAACGATAGAATCCCGCGGCTAAGCGAAAGTGTTACAACTATATAGTCCGGTTGCCTAGTTCGACGTGCGATCACCTCCTTAATGGACCAAGACGTTGGATAAAGAGTGAGTAAGCACATTTTTTCGCGAACACCCCCGCATTGTATGCGTGGGGGCTGAAGCCAACGACTGCTAACTTTCGGATTACACACACACACACACACACACACACACACACACACACACACACACACATATATATATATATATATATATATATATATATATATATATATATATATATATATATATATATATATGTAAACGGCCGCACAGGGGACACAATCATATTTTCAGACAAACATTATAAATATAGCCTTATAATCCAAATAAACATTGTTTTTACAATGATTTGAATCATCACTCGAATAGGAGATTCTTCGGGCACTGCACCTCTATCAGGCGGGCACCCTCTGTGACCTGCGCCAAGTAGTGCCCGACCAGATATTGGCCCCCACCAGATCCTGAGACGCTATCATAGTGGCATCCATATCCGTCCAATACGCTTTAACGTAGGCAAGGGCCATCCGCGCACCCTCTATGCATGCCGACCTCCTCATGGCATCGATCCAAGGCACGACACCAAGGAACTATTGCACCAAACCAAAGTAACTGTCCGGCTTAGGCCCCTTCGGCCAAAGATGGTCTATTATAGACCGCATTGCAAGACCGGACAGCCTGTGAAGCTCCACTACAACAGCCATCCTATCACTTAACGGCAGCGGGCGAGTGGGAGCATTAAACTGCGACCAGAAAAGCTTCTCCACCTTCTTCTCACCCTGATCTTTGAAGAACTCCACAGCGTCAGCCGTACTCTTTGCCAGGTCCGCGTAGGCGTCCGCCGAACTCCAGTGTCCATCCAGGGGAGCGTACTTCGGATCAAAGAACTTCGTCCACAGCAAATAGGAGCCCCTAGCCGCGATTTTACCGGCCTGTTGAAGCTCCTCCCATGCACCCCTGAGCTCGGTCCATATTTCCTTGGTGGCATTAAGTGCCTTGCTCAGGTCAGCCGATTTATCCTCATGCTCCTTTTTCAGGAGCTCATACCGGTCAGCGGCATTTTTTAACTCGATAGCCATTTTGTCTATCTTTTCCTCGCTTCGGCGATGAGCAGCCTGTTCGGCTCTCAATTCCTCGGCCGCCTTTAGGGCAGCCGCACTGCTCACCCGAGCTTGTTCCTTGGCTAGAGCAAGTTCCGCCCTCAGGGCCTCCACAGCAGCAGCACCATCTGCAGTCCGAACATATTACATTAATATGTGCCACCTTAATATTTTCCTATGCAATGGAAAGACAGGACACATACCTTGTGATTTATCCAGCCGCTCATTCATCAGAGTGATATTGGCATCAATCGACCCAATTTGCCTTGTCAGTTCGGCAACTTCAACGGATGGGCCGGCGACCGGACCCACAGGTAACTGCACATATTTACAACATAAATCATTGGTTTATGATCCTCCGTTTGTTGCCTAGGGCAGACAACCAGAGTCTCAGGGGCTACTATCTATATGGAGCACACCTACCGCGTGCCTCACAGCCAAAGAAACAGTGCATTCTTCATTACGTACCTCAAAGCCTCTGAGCAGGCTTGTGAATGCTTCATTCAAACCGCTGGTAGCGGATGAAATCTTCTTGAGCACCGTGCTCATTAATGAGCGGTGCTCCTCTGAGAGCGCAGCTCGCTCCAGAAAGCCCGTCAGTACATCTAGCCAGATATCGAACTGCGCCGGACTCTTTCCATCACCCCTCATTGTAGCCAAATGCTCCGGGTGCAGGGCGGCTGACGGATTGACTTCCGGCTTCGGTAGATCTGGACTCCTCCGTGACGACACCTCGGCGTCGCCCGCTTCATGAGTCGGAGAAGGGGGTGGGGTCTCGCTCTCCATCATCTCCGGAGGAAGGTCCCCCCAAGATGAACCCTGTTGAGAGGAGCTGCTGGCCAGACTGCAAAAGGTTGAACCCTGGTTATTGATCTAGGAGAAACACAGTACCTTCGGATTGTAGACTGACTTACAGCTCGGTGGAGGGATGTCCCGTTGGAGGGCATGGTGCGGTGAGGGTGCCCGTCAAGGCAAGGCCCCCTGGGGAATTTTTTCCCTAATTTGGGCATCTCCGCCTCCAAATCTTCGGAGGCGGCCCTCTTCTTCCCGCGCGGCGAGGAGGCCTTAGCCTCCCCTCCCCGAATATCCTCCTTGGGGGAAGTAACAGTTCCCCAGTTCGGATGCGTAGCGTGTGGGGTTCGGATTCCTCGTCCCTTCCCTTGTCTTTCCCCGAGGGCATTCTGCTGAGTACCCGGTCGAGCATCTTGGCCATAGTAGGGGCGGACGAGCCTTCGGGAGGCGGTGCCGGACACCTGGTTCTCTTCGCCTTCCTGAGCCATTCCTAGATGCGGATGATGGTCAGAACAAACAGTCATGATAAATACAAAACAGGGTGTCCGGTATCAAGGCTACTTACTTGGGTATCTAGGCGATTACAGCTTAGGCCCGCATCCTCGATGGTGTCCGGACATACTACTTTTTGTCCGAAGAATAATTTGCACATCTCTTCGGGCTTCAAGCCGAAGAAGTGCTTGACAGTCCGTGGACCCTCCGGATTGAACTCCCACATCCGGAGAGGCCGGCGTTGGCACGACAACATCCACCAGATTAACATCACTTGCATTATGCTGACAAGGTTGATATCCCTCTCAAGAAGCTCCCGTATGTGGTTGTGCAATACTGGTACATCACCTGCGGGCCCCCAATTCTGTCCTACGTCTGTCCAGGACGCCAACTGTGATGGAGGGCCCAAGTAGAACTCAGGGGCGGCTACCCACTTTGTGCCCCTTGGGGCCGTAACATAAAACCACCTCCACTGCCATACATCAGATACTTCTGGGAAAGAACCCTCTGGCCATGGGGCGTCGGCATTTCTGCTTATTACGTCACCTTCGCACTCCACATGTCGCCCCTCGATCATCTTCGGCTTGACATTGAAGGTCTTGAGCCATAAGCCGAAGTGTGGCGTGACATGGGAAAAAGCCTCGCACACTGAGGGAGTCCTAGACTAGGGGGTGTCCGGATAGCCGAACTATCATCATCGGCCGGACTCCAAGACTATGAAGATACAAGATTGAAGACTTCGTCCCGTGTCCAGATGGGACTTTCCTTGGCGTGGAAGGCAAGCTTGGCGATACAGATATGTAGATCTCCTACCATTGTAACCGACTCTGTGTAACCCTAGCCCTCTCCGATGTCTATATAAACCGGATGGCTTTAGTCCGTAGGACGAAGAACAATCATACCATAGGCTAGCTTCTAGGGTTTAGCCTCCTTGATCTCGTGGTAGAACTACTCTTGTAACACACATCATCAATATTAATCAAGCAGGACGTAGGGTTTTACCTCCATCAAGAGGGCCCGGACCTGGGTAAAACATCGTGTCCCTTGTCTCTTGTTACCATCCGCCTAGACGCACAGTTCGGGACCCCCTACCCGAGATCCGCCGGTTTTGACACCAACATTGGTGCTTTCATTGAGATTTCCTCTGTGTCGTCACCGATAGGCTCGATGGCTTCTTCGATCATCATCAACGACGCAGTCCAGGGTGAGACCTTCCTCCCCGGACAGATCTTCGTATTCGGCGGCTTTGCACTGCGGGCCAATTCGCTTGGCCATTTGGAGCAGATCGAAAGCTACGCCCCTGGCCGTCAGGTCAGATTTGGAAGTTTGAACTTCACGGCTGACATCCGCGGGGACTTGATCTTCGATGGATTCGAGCCACAGCCAAGTGCGTCGCACTGTCAGACGGGAATGATTTAGCTCTACAGCCGGACAGTACCCTGGAGGCCGCACTCGAGCCCGCTCCGATCTTCAATTCGAAGCCAGCTGCACAGATCGAGGACGGATGGCTAGACACCACCTCGGGGGCTGCAACCTCTACGACGAAAGAGCCGAACACTGACCTTGTCCCTCTTGAAGCTCGAGACTCTGAGGTGCCGGACTCCTTGCCGGACTCCGAACCTCCCGCGCCCCCTCCAATCGAATCCGATTGGGCGCCGGTCATGGAGTTCACCGCAGTGGACATATTTCAACACTCACCTTTCTGTGACATCTTGAGTTCGCTAAAGTGTCTCTCGTTATCAGGAGAGCCCTGGCCAGACTGCGGTCAAGACGGTTGGGATGCGGACGACAAAGAAATTCAAAGCCCACCCACCACCCACTTAGTAGCCATTGTCGACGATTTAACCGACATGCTAGACTACGACTCCGAAGACATCGACGGTATGGACGACGATGCCGGAGACGACAATGAACCAGCGCCTACCAGGCACTGGAAAGCCACCTCATCATATGACATATACATGGTGGATATCCCAAAGGATGGGAATGGTGAAGGAACAGCGGAGGTTGACCCCTCCAAGAAACAGCACAAGCGTCGGCGTCAACGGCGCCGCTCTAAATCCCACCACAGCAAGAATGAAGATTCCGGCACCGGAGATAATAACACACCGGACAGTGCCGAAGACAACCCACTCCAGCAAGATTCAGCGCAGGAGGACGGAGACGCCAGCCCTCATGAGAGAGCGGCAGAAGAAGAGGTAGAGGATTATATGCCTCCCTCCAGAGACGAGGCAAGCCTCGATGATGACGAATTCGTCCTGCCTGAGGATCCCGTCGAACAAGAGCGTTTTAAACGCAGGCTTATGGCCACGGCAAACAGCCTCAAGAAAAAGCAGCAATAGCTTAGAGCTGATCAAGACCTGCTAGCCGACAGATGGACTGAAGTCCTCGCGGCCGAAGAGCATGAGCTCAAACGCCCCTCCAAAAGCTACCCTAAACGCAAGTTGCTCCCCCGATTAGAGGAGGAGGCGTATGAACCTGCATCACCAGCAGACAATACGGCTGATCGACCACCCCGTGGTCGCGACAGAGAGGCCTCTAGGCCCTTCACTAGAACCATACCCCGACATCGCTCGAAAAGCACAAGGCCACAGGGGAACGCTCCGGACTTGCGAGATATATTGGAGGATAAGGCAAGACAATCAAGATCGATCTACGGATCGCGTGGGCGCCCCATGATACGCGACGACAACCATCGTGCCGGACACAGTAAGTCCGGCTGGGCCGAACAAAATAGACAAAGCTCTTTTGAGCTTCGTCGTGATATCGCTCAGTATAGAGGCGCCGCACACCCACTATGCTTCACAGATGAAGTAATGGATCATCAAATCCCCGAAGGGTTTAAACCCATGAATATTGAATCTTACGATGGCACAACAGACCCCGCGGTTTGGATCGAAGACTATCTCCTCCACATCCACATGGCCCGCGGTGACGATCTTCACGCCATCAAATATCTCCCACTCAAACTTAAAGGACCAGCCCGGCATTGGCTTAACAGCTTGCCAGCAGAGTCAATCGGGAGTTGGGAAGACCTGGAAGCCACATTCCTTGATAACTTCCAAGGCACGTATGTGCGACCACCAGACGCCGATGACCTAAGCCACATAATTCAGCAGCCAGACGAATCGGCCAGACAATTCTGGACACGGTTCTTAACCAAGAAAAAACAAATCATCGACTGTCCGGATGCGGAGGCCCTCGCGGCCTTCAAGCATAACATCCACGACGAGTGGCTTGCCCAGCACCTGGGACAGGAAAAGCCGAAATCCATGGCAGCCCTCACATCACTCATGACCCGCTTCTGCGCGGGTGAGGATAGCTGGCTAGCACGCAGCAACAACCTCAGCAAAAATTCTGGCAGTCCGGATATCAAGGACCGTAATGGCAGGTCGCGTCGCAACAAAAACAAACGCCGCATTAACGGTGATAATAGTGAAGATACGGTAGTCAATGCCAGATTCAGAGGCTCTAAACCCGGTCAGCAGAAAAAGGCATTCAAAAGAACTACTCCGGGTCCGTCCAATTTGGACCGAATACTCGACCGCTCGTGCCAGATACACGGCACCCCCGAAAAGCCAGCCAACCACACCAACAAGGACTGTTGGGTATTCAAGCAGGCAGGCAAGTTAATTGCCGAAAACAATGACAAGGGGCTGCATAGCGATGACGAGGAAGAGACCCGACCGCCGAACAATAGAGGACAGAAGGGTTTCCCCCCACAGGTGCGAACGGTGAACATGATATACGCAACGCACATACCCAAAAGGGAGCGGAAGCGTGCACTCAGGGATGTATACGCGATGGAGCCAGTTGCCTCGAAGTTCAATCCATGGTCCTCCTGCCCGATCACTTTTGATCGAAGGGACCACCCCACCAGCATCTGCCACGGCGGATTCGCTGCATTGGTTTTAGACCCAATCGTCGATGGATTTCACCACACCAGAGTCCTGATGGACGGCGGCAGCAGCCTGAATCTGCTTTATCAGGATACAGTGTGCAAAATGGGCATAGACCCCGCAAAGATTAAACCAACCAAGACGACCTTTAAAGGCGTCATACCAGGTGTAGAAGCCAATTGTACAGGCTCAATTACACTGGAAGTGGTCTTCGGATCCCCGGATAACTTCCGAAGCGAGGAGTTAATCTTCGACATAGTTCCGTTCCGCAGCGGCTATCATGCCCTGCTCGGACGTACCGCATTCGCAAAGTTCAACGCGGTGCCGCACTACGCATACCTCAAGCTCAAGATGCCAGGCCCTCGAGCAGTCATCACGGTCAACGGAAACACTGAACACTCTCTCCGAACGGAGGAACACACAGCGCCTCTCGTGGCAGAAGTACAGTGCAGCCTCTTAAGGCAATTCTCGAGTCCGGCCGTTAAGCGACCGGACACGGC
Organism: Triticum dicoccoides; assembly: GCF_002162155.2. Taxonomy (NCBI): domain Eukaryota; kingdom Viridiplantae; phylum Streptophyta; class Magnoliopsida; order Poales; family Poaceae; genus Triticum; species Triticum dicoccoides. Next base: position 251,435,735 of record NC_041393.1, read on the forward strand.
TAAACGCGCCCGGAGTAACCTACAACAAGACCACCTGGCACGTTCCGAGCATGCGTAGCAGTGCGGCCCCAACCCCAGCCCCTGTAAAACGTCAAGATAGGTCCTTCGCGTACACCATTACGCTCTAAAGATACCATGGGCATGGGGAGAGGGGCACGACCACGATAGGCCCAGACTGCGGCTCAACCACACCAGGGGCTCTCAAGTGTGTTGTTCTCTTTTTTCTTTTTTCTTTTTTATTACCCATAGGACTCCGTTCGCCAGAGGCCCTGTCCGGCAGCAGACCTGCCGAACTCACGATGCAACAGCCAGGGAAGGAGAAAGGCTACAACAAATATCCAGGTGGTCTCCATTACGAGCATTAAATCTGTTTTATGCACCATTCCACAGCCTACCCCTGGAGGGGGACATGTTTAATAGTCCCACCCCTTGCTTATCGCACCATTTGTATCATTCTGCATTTACAGTAGTTTTTCTTGAATAAGTAATGCAGCACCCTTTTGCTTCCAATTGCATTTATTTCTTATACATATGTTCATTTATGACCTGTTGCATCCATACATTTTGGTACGGCTAAATACACCAGGGGCTTATGTTTCCCGCATCATGGTGTGATAAGTCCGAACACTTTCACAAGTGCGGCACCCCGAACTTATAGCATTATATGCATCGGCTCCGAATCATGTCTTGGGTCAATAGTTGGGTTTGCCCGACTCCCATGTTTTGGTACCTTACGTTTCGTTGTATCGGCTAAGGTAGCACTGGGAGAACCACTGCGATTGCGCCCCAGTTGAGCTGGGCGAGCGCCTCAGTGGAGAAAGCTAAAACTGACCATCATGATGAGGCGAGAGCTGGTCGCTGTTCGAGAGGTTTTTTGCGAGTCCCTAAAGACTTATGATGCTTAGAGCGAGGAGCCGGCTTTTGTCCGGCCCAGGCGTGGATAGCGCCCCAAATTCGGCCTTCCGAAGACTAGGGGCTTCGCCGAAATTTAAAATTATAGAATTCTATGGCTAAGTGAGAGTGTTCAAGCATTATAAGTCCGATTGCCTTGTTCGCTGTGTTGAGCGCCTCCCTAGATGGACCCAAAAATGGGAACAAGAGCGCTCCAGTTTATCCCGAACACCCCAGCACTCGTGGCATGGGGGCTGAAGCCGACGACTTGCCATCTCTCAGATTTGATAAACAGCCGCACAGAAGGTAATATTTTAAACTAACAAGCGTTGCTTAGCGCATATGAACTAAGTTTTCAGCGCACAGGATAACAAAATGCGAGTCTACTTAAATATTACATCTTTGGAGCACTCACCCGCAATAGTGCGGGCACCCTTCAGCACAGTCTTATAATACATCTCGGGAGTATGACACTCCTTGCCCTATGGTGGCCCATCTGTCACAAGCTTCTGAGCATCCATCTTGCCCCAGTGCACCTTTGTGCGGGCAAGGGCCCGACGGGCACCTTCAATACAGGCGGAGTGCTTGATGACTTCAACCCATGGACACGCATCCACCAGCCGCCGCACCAGGCCGAAGTAGCTCCCAGGCATGGCCTCCTTCGGCCACAGCCGAACAATGAGGCCCTTCATGGCCTGTTCGGCTGCCTTGTGGAGCTCGACCAGCTGCTTCAGCTGGTCGCTAAGGGGCACCGGATGTCCGGCCACAGCATACTGAGACCAGAAGACCTTCTCTGTCGAGCTCCCCTCCTTGGCCCGGTAGAACGCGGTAGCATCGGACACGCTACGAGGAAGATCTGTGAACGCTCCTGGAGAGCTCCGAATTCGGGTAAGCAATAGGTAATTAACACTCACATGCTTACTTTGCATGAAAAATGCCTTACCCGCTGCTATTTTCTTCAACGCCTCGATTTCTTGGAGGGCCTTGTAGGCTTTGGCCTTAGCGGCTTTGGCACTCTCAAGAGCCGTTGCAAGCTCAGACTCTCGAGTCTTCGAGTCACGCTCTAGGCTCTCATGTTTTTTCACGAGATCCTGGAGCTCTTGCTGTACCTCCGCCACACGCGCCTCCTCCTTCTCTCGCTCGGTGCGCTCCGCGGCCGCACTATGTTCAGCCGCGGCCACCGCCTCCTTCAGGGTAGCCACCTCGTTAGTGGCCCCTGCAATACCCACGTTATCCTTGTCATTCTTTTTGCAACCAAAATCCTTTTCTGTAAGGTACAATTTTAATAAGGTCTTACTCACCTTCCTTGTCCTCGAGCTGCTTCTTGGCACGGCCGAGCTCGTTCTCGGACCGCTCGAGGTTTTGCTTCAAAGTATTGACCTCCGCAGTCAGTGCGGCAGAGGTCAGCAGCGCAGCCTGCAATCCCATATTGACATATTTTTATGACTCCTGCGTATATCTTTTAAGATCCTCAATCTGGATTATCTTTTCGAACACCGAACCGAGCATCAGGGGCTACTATCTATGCGGTACTATTTTACATATATCAAAATTCTTACCTCAAAGCCTATTAGAAGGTTGCTGCAGGCTTCGGTCAGCCCGCTCTTCGCAAGCTGAACCTTCTGAATCACCGCACTCATAATAGTGTGGTGTTCCTTTTTGATGGAGGCGCCATTGAGCGCCTCCAGCAAGCTATCCGGCGCCTCCGGTTGGACGGAGGCTGCTGGCATCACGGTCTTGCCCTTCTTACGAAGGGGCCGCCCGCCGGACTCCGGAGCCAATATGGGTTCCGGGGCCGAGTCCGGTGCAAAGTCCGGGAGGTTATCCTGCAACACCTCCAGGGCCTCCTCCTCCTGGTGGGTCCCTTCCCGGGATCCCACCTCGGCATTGTCCGTGTCACGGGGGGTGGAGGCAGTCGGAAGAGAATCCATATCCGACGCACCTAAGGACCCGCTCGACGAAGCGGGAAGATCATCCTTGGGCGGACTGCAGGGTTGTATGCGGCATTAGAAAGACATTGTGTGGCGAAAAAGAAAAACCATGAAGTTATTCGGGAGTTCGGGTACTCATGATCTCGCCAGGGGCTTGGCCCTTGGAGGCCAGTCCTCGTCGTCATCACTGGCGTTGGCAGAGCAGTCCGGGGAAAGAGTTTTTCCCTTCTTGGACCCTTCGGCCTCCCTCGTTGGGGAGGCCTTCCTTTTCCTCCCTCCCCCCGCTGGGGGAGAGGCTTTCTTCTCCTCCTCCTCACCTTTGTGAGAGGAGTCGGCCTCGGAGTCATCATCCGATAACACCTCAAAACGGGAACTCTTCCGAGTGCCCATGGCCTTCTTCTTGGCCTTCTTCTCCGGCACCATGTGGGGTGCCGGAGCCAGCAGCCCCGTTAGGCGGGCGTCCGCTGGGTCCTCTGGCAATGGGGCCGGACAGATAGTCTATTCGGCCTTCGTCAGCCAGTCCTGTCAAAGGAAAGGGAGTTTAGATCCCGCATAGTGTCAAACTATGGAAAACAAGCGTCCCGTAAAGGACAAAATCGCTTACCTCGTCAGCCGGACGCTGCGAGCTGAATCCGCGATCTTCGGTAGCGAATGCGGGAGCCTCGGCGCCCTTGAACAGCACCTTCCAGACATCTTTGTACATAGTGTCGAAGAGCCCGCTCAAAGTCTGGTGCTGCGCCGGATTGAACTCCCACATGTTGAAGCCCCGTCGTTGGCACGGGAGGATCCGGCGGATGAGCATGACCTGGACTACGTTGACAAGCTTGAGCTTCTTGTCCACTAGCTTTTGGACGCAGGCTTGGAGTCCGGTCAGCTCCTCCGAATCACCCCATGTCCGACCGCTCTCTTTCCAGGAGGTGAGCCATGTGGGGATGCCAGATCTGAATTCGGGGGCCGCTGCCCATTCGGGGTCACGCGGCTCGGTGATGTAGAACCACCCTGATTGCCACCCCTTAATGGTTTCCACGAAAGTGCCCTCAAGCCAAGTAACGTTGGACATCCTGCCCACCATGGCGCCTCTGCACTCTGCTTGGCTGCCCTTCACAACATTCGGCTTGACACTGAAGGTCTTGAGCCACATGCCTAAGTGGGGCTGGATGCAGAGGAAGGCCTCACACACGACGATAAATGCCGAGATGTTGAGAATGAAATTCGGGGCCAGATCATGGAAATCCAGGCCGTAGTAGAACAGGAGCCCCGGGATAAAGGGATGGAGTGGGAAGCCCAGTCCGCGGAGGAAATGGGTAAGAAATACTACCCTCTCATGGGGCCTGGGGGTGGGGATGAGCTCTCCCTCGTCGGGGAGCCGATGCGCGATGTTGCTGGATAAATATCTGGCAATGCGCAGCTTCTGGATGTGCCCCTCCGTGACGGAGGAGGCCATCCACTTGCCTCCTGCTCCGGACATAGTTGGAGAAGTTTGAGGTGAGATGTGCGGACTTGGGCGCTGGAGCTCGAGTTCGCGGAGATGGATAAGCCAAGGAGGAAGAAGGCGCATGTAAAAGGGTTGGATCTTTATCCCCTTATATGGGAGGACAAAAACATGTGTCCCCACCGGCCTGGTAAAACTCGCTTATCTCCCAAGCGCCGCAATCAATGGCGCGGTTGGGTTACCCACGTTCGTATTGATGGGAATCCCGGAATAAGGGGAACACGATCTCTGCTTCGACAAGACGTGCCAAGGAAACTGCTTTGCTAAACACTGAGGTGGTACAATAAAAACAATTCGAGTAAAGGCTTGGTAGTGGTGTGACGTCACGCCACGAAATACATCAATAGATTGAACTTGTGTAAATGTTATTCTCTCTACGGTGGTACGTGGAATTTGTTTTGCAGAGCCGGACACTATCCTGGTGTTCACAATCTTCTATAAATTATTCGGAGGAGGAACCCGCCTTGCAATGCCGAAGACAATATGCGCGCCGGACTCGTCGTCATTGAAGCCTGGTTCAGGGGCTACTAAGGGAGTCCTGGACTAGGGGGTGTCCGGATAGCCGAACTATCATCATCGGTCGGACTCCAAGACTATGAAGATACAAGATTGAAGACTTCGTCCCGTGTCCGGATGGGACTTTCCTTGGCGTGGAAGGCAAGCTTGGCAATACAGATATGTAGATCTCCTACCATTGTAACCGACTCTGTGTAACCCTAGCCCTCTCCAGTGTCTATATAAACCGGATGGCTTTAGTCCGTAGGACGAAGAACAATCATACCATAGGCTAGCTTCTAGGGTTTAGCCTCCTTGATCTCGTGGTAGATCTACTCTTGTAACACACATCATCAATATTAATCAAGCAGGACGTAGGGTTTTACCTCCATCAAGAGGGCCCGAACTGGGTAAAACATCGTGTCCCTTGTCTCCTGTTACCATCCACCTAGACGCACAGTTCGGGACCCCCTACCCGAGATCCGCCGGTTTTGACACCGACACACACGATAATGAACAACGAGATATGGAGGATGGCGTCTGGAGCCAGATCATGAAAATCCAACCCATAGTAGAACATGAGCCCCCTCACGAAGGGATCGAGGGTGAAACCCAAACCGCGGAGGAAGTGTGGGACGAAAATAACACACTCATTGGGCTTCGGTGCAGGGATGACCTGCCCTGCAGCAGGAAGCCTGTGCTGGATATCTGCGGTCAGGTATCTGACCTCCCTAAGCTTTGCAATGGCCTTCTCTTCAATTGAGGAGGCCACCCACCGGCCTTGAGGGTCAGATCCGGACATATTGGAGGATTCCGGAGGGGTGGAGCTTAGGTTTTGGGTGTTAGAGCTCGAGGTGCGAGGAGGCGCGATGAAGGTGAAAAAAGAGGCGTAGGTCTCGACCCCTTTATAAAGAAGGTGAATATCAAGAGTCCCCAGTGTGACCATTTGAGGCTTATCTAAAAACACACGGGATTATACCAACAGCCGTCGTGGGGTCACGCACGCTCATATTGATGGAAAATCTCGTAATAAGGGGAACACGGTCTCTGCCTCGACGGGACATGCCAATAAAACCGCCTCGTAACATGAGTCATTGTGGGGTAAGAAATGTCGGTTCGCGTTGGACCAAGCCATGATGCAAGGGCACGACGCACGAAGATTGCCGGCAAATCAGATCTATGCCATGTGAAGATCATCTTGTGGAACCGGACACGATTTGAGTGTTCGATGACTACTTTGGAGTATTTGGAGAAGGAACCCGCCTTGCAATGCCTAAGACAATACTACGCGTCGGACTCATCATCATTGAAGCCTGGTTCAGGGGCTACTGAGGGAGTCCTGGATTAGGGGGTATCCGGACAGCCGGACTGTGTACAACGTCCGGACTATTGAAGCCTGAAGATACAAGACTCAAGACTTCGGCCCGTGTCCGGATGGGACTCTCCTTTGCGTGGAAGGCAAGCTTGGTGATCCGGATATTATCTTTCCTTTCTTGTAACCGACTCCATGTAAACCCTAGCCCTCTCTGGTGTCTATATAAACCAGAGAGGTTGGTCCTTAGAAGGCCGATCACAATTACAATCATACCATCATAGGCTAGCTCTTAGGGTCTAGCCTCTACGATCTCGTGGTAGATCTACTCTTGTACTACCCATATCATCAATATTAATCAAGCAGGAAGTAGGGTTTTACCTCCATCGAGAGGGCCCGAACCTGGGTAAACATATGTGTCCCTTGCTTCCTGTTATGATCAGCCTTGACGCACAGATCGGGACCCCCTACCCGAGATCCGCCGGTTTTGACACTGACACACATCTTGGAGCCTTCACCGGTGCTCCGTCGAAGGGGAAATCGACCATGGAGGGCTTCTACATCAACACCATAGCCTCTCCGATGAGTTGTGAGTAGTTTACCAAAGACCTTCGGGTCCATAGTTATTAGCTAGATGGCTTCTTCTCTCTCTTTGAATCTCAATACAAAGTTCTCCTCGATCTTCTTGGAGATCTATTTGATGTAACTCTTTTTGTGGTGTGTTTGTCGAGATCCGATGAATTGTGGGTTCATGATCAAGTTTATCTATGAGGAATATTTGAATCTCCTCTGAATTCTTCTATGTGTGATTAAGTTATCTTTGCAAGTCTCTTCGAATTATCAGTTTGATTTGGCCTACTAGATTGATCTTTCTTGCAATGGGAGAAGTGCTTAGCTTTGGGTTCAATCTTGCGGTGTCCTTTCCCAGTGACAGCAGGGGCAGCAAGGCACGTATTGTATTGTTGCCACCGAGGATAAAAAGATGGGGTTTATATCATATTGCATGAGTTTATCCCTCTAAATCATGTCATATTTCTTAATGCGTTACTCTGTTCTTTATGAACTTAATACTCTAAATGCATGTTGGATAGCGGTCGATGTGTGGAGTAATAGTAGTAGCTGCAGGCAGGAGTCGGTCTACTTGTCATGGACGTGATGCCTATATACATGATCATGCCTAGATAATCTCATAATTATTTGCTTTTCTGTCAATTGCTCGACAGTAATTTGTTCACCCACCGTAATAATTATGCTATCTTGAGAGAAGCCACTAGTGAAACCTATGGCCCCGGGGTATATCTTTTATCATATAAGCTTTCAATCTACTCTTATTTACATCTTTACTTTTCCCATCTATATTATAAAATACCAAACATATATTTACCTTATCATATTATCTCTATCAGATCTCACTTTCGCAAGTGGCCGTGAAGGGATTGACAACCCCTTTATTGCGTTGGTTGTGAGTTCTTGTTTGTTTGTGTAGGTGCGTGGGACTTTTGAGGAGCCTCCTACTGGATTGATACCTTGTTCTCAAAAACTGAGGGAAATACGTACGCTACTATTGCTGCATCACCCTTTCCTCTTCAAGGAAAACCAATGCAAGCTCAAGGCGTAGCAGCATGTCACCTCCACATTAATAGATCCAAGGGTAAAATACATGGTGGTATTTATGCTACTCACTTGGCGAGTCACTTTAACATTCAGATACGCCAGCATGATTATCCTTTGCCCAAGGTTTATTTAGATCATCAGGCTATGGCACACCACTAGTTTATTGATAGTGAGAACACCACTATGGGTGTTCCTTATAACTTGGTCTTTAATGAGATTACCTGTGATATTATTCTGTTGCCTGCACCTGCTTTGTTTGATCCAATTGCCAGGGGAGGACAGGATTATGCCTGAGGACATTGTCGCCTACTGGAACAACCTGGCTGCAGCATAGGAGGAGCCTCAGGAGTGGGACCCTCAGGTGCCCGCTCCCCAGCACTTCAACATAGGACCCCATCTCTTCAAGTGGTGATTACCAAGTTAGGCCAAAAGCCTAAGCTTGGGGGAGTACGTATTTCCACCGACATTACATTAATGTTCACTAATACGTCTCCAACGTATCTACTTTTCCAAACACTTTTGCCCTTGTTTTGGACTCTAACTTGCATGATTTGAATGAAACTAACCCGGACTGACGCTGTTTTCAGCAGAACTGCCATGATGTTGTTTTATGTGTAGAAAACAAAAGTTCTCGGAATGACCTGAAAATCCACGGAGATAAGTTTTGGAAAATATGAAAAATACTGGCGAAAGAATCAAGACAAGGGGGCCCACACCCTGTCCACGAGGGTGGGGGCGCACCTTCCCCCCTGGGCGCCCCCTGTCTCGTGGGCCCCCTGAGGCTCCATCGACCTCAACTCCAACTCCATGTATTCCGTTTCGCGGAGAAAAAAGTCAGAGAGAAAGTTTCATCGTGCTTTACGATACGGAGCCGCTGCCAAGCCCTAATCTCTCTCGGGAGAGCTGATCTAGAGTCCGTTCGGGGCTCCGGAGAGGGGGACTCGTCGTCGTCGTCATCATCAACCATCCTCCATCACCAATTTCATGATGCTCACTGCCGTGCATGAGTAATTCCATCATAGGCTTGCTAGACGGTGATGGGTTGGATGAGATTTACCATGTAATCAAGTTAGTTTTGTTATGGTTTGATCCCTAGTATCCGCTATGTTCTGAGATTGATGTTGCTATGACTTCGCTATGCTTAATGCTTGTCACTAGGGCCCGAGTGCCATGAATTCAAATCTGAACCTATTATGTTTTCATGAATATATGTGTGTTCTTGATCCTATCTTGCAAGTCTATAGTCACCTATTATGTGTTATGATCCGACAACCCCGAAGTGACAATAATAACAATCGGGATACTTCTCGGTGATGACCATAGTTTGAGGAGTTCATGTATTCACTATGTGCTAATGCTTTGTTCCGGTTCTCAATTAAAATGAGGCCTTAATATCCCTTAGTTTCCTCTAAGGACCCCGCTGCCACGGGAGGGTAGGACAAAAGATGTCATGCAAGTTCTTTTCCATAAGCACGTATGACTATATTCGGAATACATGCCTACATTACATGGATGAACTGGAGCTAGTTCTGAGTCACCCTATGTTATAGCTGTTACAGAGGAATCGCATCCGACATAATTATACATCACTGATCCAATGCCTACGAGCTTTTCACATCTTGTGCTTCGCTTATTTACTTTTCCGTTGCTACTGTTACAATTACTACAAAACTATTATCTTTACTTTTGACACTGTTACCTTTATTATCATACCACTTTGCTACTAAATACTTTGCTGCAGATACTAAGTTCTCCAGGTATGGTTGAATTGAGAACTCAACTGCTAATACTTAAGAATATTCTTTGGCTCCCCTTGTGTCGAATCAATAAATTTGGGTTGAATACTTTACCCTCAAAAGCTGTTGCGATCCCCTACACTTGTGGGTTATCAAGACTAATTTATGGGGCCGTTTCTGGGGAGCATAGCTCTATTCTTTGAGTCACTTGGGATTTATATCCGTTAATCACTATGAGGAACTTGAAAGACGAAAGAACCAAGATTTTTCCCTCAACTACGAGGGGAGGTAAGGAACTGCCATCTAGCTCTGCACTAGATTCTCCTTCTGTTTTGAGTTAGCTTGTGACACTTAAACTTGCTACTGCTATGAATTCTGATATGTCGCATGTTATTGATGATGCCACTTCTGCTATGCATGATACTTATGATGAAACTACTTCTGTGCGTGATACTACTTTGCCATTAGGTGAATTTCTTGATGAACAACTTGTTAGGGTTAGAGAGAATGAAATTATTGAAGATGCTATTATTGATGATAGTGATGATGAAAGTTCTCCCCCTAATTATGAACTACCTGTTGTTCCTAAGGGTTATGTTATGGATGAGGAAGCTGCTAGAGCTATCTTTGCTTGCAAAGATAGATATGATCTTAAAAGGTTATTAACTAAATGGAAGCAGCAATCTCTTAATGCTAGAATGAAATCTGACCCTGCTTTTGCTACTTCACCTATCTGTGTTACTGATAAGGATTATGAATTCTCTGTTGATCCTGAAATAATTACTTTGATTGAATCTGATCCTTTTTATGGCCTTGAATCTGAAACTGTTGTGGCACATCTTACCAAGTTGAATGATATAGCCACCCTGTTTACTAATGATGAGAAGTATCGCTATTATTATATCCTTAAGATATTTCCATTCTCATTAAAGGGTGATGCTAAGACTTGGTTTAATTCTCTTGATCCTGGTTGTGTGCGTAGTCCCCAGGATATGATTTATTACTTCTCTACTAAATATTTCCCTGCTCATAAGAAACAAGCTGCCTTGCGGGAAATATATAAGTTTGCGCAAATCAAAGAAGAGAGTCTCCCACAAGCTTGGGGGAGGCTTCTCCGATTACTTAATGCTTTGCCTGATCATCCTCTTAAGAAAAATGAAATGCTTGATATCTTTTATAATGTACTAACTGATGCTTCCAAGGACTACTTGGATAGTTGTGATGGTTGTGTTTTCAGGGAAAGAACAGTCGATGAAGCTGAATTACTATTGAATAATATGTTGACTAATGAAAATAATTGGACTCTTCCTGAGCCAATTCCTGAGGCAATTCCTGAACCAATTGAGCCAACTCCTGAGCCTATTCCTAAACCCACTCCTAAGAAGAGAGGTGTTCTATTTCTCAGTCCTGAAGATATGCAAGAGGCAAAGAAATCAATGAAAGAAAAGGTATTAAAGCTGAAGATGTTAAGAATTTACCACATATTGAAGAAATACATGGTCTTAATATACCGCATGTCGAAGAACCACATTGTCTTGATAACCCGACACAGGTAGTAAAGGTAAATTCTCTCTATAGATATGATAAAGTTGAAATTCCCTCTTCTAAATTTCATAGCCCTTGCTTAGATGAATTTGATGACTTTATGGCTAGACAAGAAAGTTTTAATGCTTATGTTGGTAGAGAACTAAAGAATAATGCTTTCTAGATAGGATGCTTGAGTGATTATATGGCTAGAGTTAAAGGTGAACTTAAACTCATTAGCAAATATGCTTCTATGGTTGCTACTCAAGCTGAGAAAGTACTTAAAGCTCAAAATGATTTTCTTGATGAATTAAATAGTAAACTTGACCTTGCTGTTAGAGTGGCTACTAGAACTGGTAGAATGACTCAGGAACCTTTGTATCCTATAGGCCACCCTAAGAGAATCGAGCAAGATTCTCAGAGAAATAATTTAGAGGCACCTAGTTCTTCCAAAAAGAAGAAAAAGAAAAACGATAGAACTTTGCATGCTTCTAGTGAACCTATTGTAGACACACCTGAGAATCCCAATGATATTTCTATTTCTAATGCTGAAACACAATCAGGTGATGAACATGAACCTAGTATAATGTTAATGATAATGTTCATGTTGATGCTCAACCTAGCAAAAATAATGAAGTAGAAATTGAACCTGCTGTTGATCTTGATAACCCACAATCAAAGAATCAACGTTATGATAAGAGAGACTTTGTTGCTAGGAAGCACGGTAGAGAAAGAGAACCATGGGTTTATAAACCCATGCCCTTTCCTCCTAAACCATCCAAGACAAAGGATGATGAGGATTTTGAGCGCTTTGCTGAAATGATTAGACCTATCTTCTTACGTATGCGCTTAACTGATATGCTTAAAGTAAATCCTTACACTAAGTACATGAAGGATGTCATTACAAATAAAAGAAAGATACCGGAAGCTGAAATTTCCACCATGCTTGCTAATTATACTTTTAAGGGTGGAATAACAAAGAAACTTGGAGATCCAGGGGTACGAACTATACCATGCTCCATTAAAAGAAATTATGTTAAAACTGCTTTATGTGATCTTGGAGCCGGTGTTAGTGTTATGCCTCTCTCTTTATATCGTAGACTTGAATTGAATAAGTTGACACCTACTGAAATATCTTTGCAAATGGCTGATAAATCAACTGCTATACTTGTCGGTATTTGTGAGGATGTGCCTGTTGCGGTTGCAAATGTCACTATTTTGTTATTCTTGATATTCCCGAGGACGATAGTATGTCGATTATCCTTGGTAGACCCTTTTTGAACACTGTAGGGGCTGTTATTGATTGCAACAAAGCAATGTCACTTTTTATGTTAATGGTAATGAGCATACGGTACACTTTCCAAGGAAACAATCTCAAGTTCATAGCATCAATTCTATTGGAAAAGTTCCAACTATTATTATTGGATGTTTTGAATTTCCTCTACCTACTGTCAAGAAAAAGTATGATATTCTTATTATTGGGGATGTTCATATCCCCATTGAGGTAACCTGGTGTTATTCAAAATTTCTCCAGTTCCGTGTTATTCGGAATGAATTTGTTAACAAGACTTGATCAACCTTGTTAGTGGATTCATTTTGATGATCATGAGATGGATGAAACTAGAAGGCACAACCTTCTGTACCCTCTTTTTACTTTCTGTTATTTAAAATAAATAAAGCAAAAATAGTATTATCTGTCTATTTTCTGAATTATCCGTGCAATAAAAAATATCTCGAAAATAAAAGTGCTCCAAATGCCCTGCAAATTTAGTATGATTTTTTATGGAATATTTGAGGATTTTAGGCATTGAAAACACTGCAGAGGTGGCAAGCACATGGCCACGAGGGTGGAGGGCGCGCCCACACCCCCTGGGTGCGCCCCCTGTCTCATGGGCCCACGGTGGCCCCCCTCCACTTATTCCTGCACCCACACACTCCATCTTCTTCCCAAAAAAATCCCCATCCAGCTCAAGCACGAGTTCTAGCTCATTTGGCTGCGATTTTCGATCTCCTTGCTCAAAGCTCCATTCACAAAACTGCTTTGGGAGATTGTTGCTTGGTATGTGACTCCTCCATTGGTCCAATTAGTTTTTGTTCTAGTTCTTTATTCATTGCAGTTTTTTGCTGCATAGGTGACCATGTTTTGAGCTTGCATGTTAAATTTATGAGGTCCCAAGCAATTCTAATGCATGATATAGGCTCTAGGCGCTTGTAGGAGTAGTTGCTATCAATCTTGTTCAGTTTTATTCACTTTTATTTTGAAGTTACTAAAATTTCAGAAATTTTCAGAAAATGTTAAGGAGATTTTTGAGGGGCTCTTCTAGCCAAGGCTCCCAGGAAAAGCAAGCTAAAGAAAAGGAAAAGGCCAAGTATAATCTTCCTCGCATAGCGGAAGTACGGCCTTGTGAATGGCCCTGTGATAATTTCTTGAGAGAAGCCGGGATTTATGAAGACTTCTATTGTTTGATCGAGAATGCAGGCCTCACCGATTTCCTCCGGGACCAGATCGATCAGTATCTCTTACTCACCAATACTTTTGTGCAAAACTTTTATTATTATCCTAAGGAGTCACCGCCTTCAGTATCATTTCATTTATATGATGAATTCAGGGAAATGTCTTTACGTAATTTTTTCGCGGTATGTAGGATACCCTTTGAAGGAAAATTAGATGAACCACATCGTAAATATGTGGATGGCTTTGTTAACACTATCACTGTAGGGGATCCAAAGAAGGGTTCCGATGCGAGAATCTCTAGCATACACTTTCCTATTTTACGCTACTTTGCCATATTTGCTAGTAGATGCTTAATTGGTCATGGAAATAGTGGGAATTTCAATGTTCCTGATATTATTATTCTTCACCATGCCTTGTTTGGTGATAATAGTTTTAGTATGGGTGTCGTCATTGCTAAACAGCTAAGCCTGAATCGTACAAAAGGCCCCATCTTTGGTGGTATCTATGCTGCACGTCTTGCTAGACATTTTGAGATACCTATTAGGAACCATGAAAAAGAGGAGACAATATTGCCTCCTTATATTTTAGATTACAGGAGCATGGTAGCGCATGAGTTTATTGTTGACAACGAAGATAAGATGCTTCTGTATAACCTGAGATTTAATAAGAAACACAATGAGACTATTATTCTGCCTGCGCCTCTGTTGTTTGATTTGACTGCAAATAATTTTCTTGTCACGGCGGGAGCAGTGTACGCTCATCGAGGCCAAGCATCCACCCCAGAACCTGAGCCTGAGACGGAACCTTCACTGGACCCTTATCGTGCATCATCTTACCAATGGGATCCGGAGGAGATGGCCAGCCAGTGGTATCCTGATTACACCCCTCAGTACACCGGGGAGAGCAGCCATGGTCCGTGGCAATAGACCAACTTAGGCCAAAAGCCTAAGCTTGGGGGAGTATGTATTTCTCACCGACCTTACATTCATGTTCACACACTATTCTAGTTGTCGGTGCTCATACTCTTTCATTGTATTATCCATGCTAGTTTAATTTTCTTTTTCTAGCTTTCTTCTTGTTTGTTTGATAAACCTTAAGAAAAACCAAAAAAATTAGTTAGTTTAATTTCCATGCTAGTAGTAGAAATTAAAATGAAACCCCAAAAAGATTTCTCGTTCTTCTTCTTACTTGTTGGGAACTTTCCCGTGTAAATAGTTTTATTTTCTTTTCTTTTCTTTGGGGGTCGAGAGTAGAAGACCATATTGAAAATGTTTAGTGGCTCTCATATGCATGATTGTTTATTTAACTTAGAGCCCATATTACTCTGTCTTCTCTTTTGAGTTGAATGCTTGCGGATTCCAGCTTAGTCCAATGCACGTGCACTATTATTATTATACACATCGTTCGGTCGTGCAAGTGAAAGGCAATAATGACGATACATGATGGACTGATTGAGATGAGAAAAGCTGGTATGAACTCGACCTCTCTTGTTTTTGTAAACTAGATGACACCCCGTGCGTTGCTGCGGAATTTTGTTGATCTGATGATTTGAACAATTGAAAAGCCCAAGAGTTGGAATAGCTCCTGTCTTCCTAAATGCCTTGACCTTCATGATCTCTTCTGAACATAGTCAAAGGTCATACAAAATGAATAATGTCGAAATCTAAATATACACATGTAAAAAAGAATAATTCAGAAAAGTGACCCATTGCATTGTTGTACTGTAATTTATTAGTCGTGCAAACTACAAAAAAATCCAGATAATCTTAGGGGCTTAATCACATCATATACGCCATGGTTTTTAATTTCCTTTTGATTAGTACTAAAATCCACCATTGTTACGCCTGAAAAATTGTACAGCCACATCTCTTGTTAATCCACATATCCTGGCATAGGTATAGTCCAATCAATCAAACTGTAAAGTCCAAAAGACCAAACTAATCAAATGTTATCCTTGTATTTTCAAACTGATGTACGTAGCTGAGGAAAATGTAGCTGGGCCAAATAGAATCGGGAATAGAGTGGAAATAATGCGTTGAAAAGAGGAGCTCACCTGTGTGCCCTTGCTTGGCGTTCACGCGGAAGATGTTTGGGTAGAGGCGGCAGTGGAGGGTGGTGAGTAGAAGAAGAGGCGGACGACTACATGCGCTCACGCCTCTACTGTGACGTACAGGGCGGCCCATCAACACGGCAGCGGTGATCTATGAGCAGAAAATTCGACCTGCAAGGACGATCTATGGCAAATAACACGAACATTGACTTATCTCTGAACACTCACACATGGAAGGCGTGACAAAAAAATAAGTATGCAAGTGCAGGGTAATCTGAAAGTAAAAGAGAATTAAATTAGGGCATGATTGGGGACGCAGGGGGGCTGTCAGAACTAACCGGGTATGGTGAGGGGAATAAAAATCGTTGCGGCTGACTGCAAGGCTCCTAATCCTCCCTTCCAGCACACCCTGTACCAGCAAGCCACGAGCGTCGAGGATGGGGCCTAGAGGCAGCATGACGGATCCACTGGAGCAGAAGCCCGAACGCATAGTTGTGGTGCCAACTCCATCGGTTGCTCATCTTTCTCTTCAATGGAGAAGGTGAGCAGGAGAAGTAAAATTGTTCAGTTTCTTTTACAAAATAGTACTCCCACTCAGGTGTAGTGGAGAAGATGAAGAGAAAGGAAATTGGTTGTGGAAGATGAAGTGAAGAAGTTGATGTGACTCCCGCTCGCGAAAGATGTATTGGATCTCAACATGGACCTGCTCAATCTCGCGACTCATGGGCATATGGCTCGCCTAGCAGGTTGCAGACGCCATCTTTGGATTTGGAGCTAGAGACGACCACCGGGGAGATGAAGTGAGAGGGATGAGTGATGGGAGAAGGAGCGGAGACATCAGGGGTGGTGGCGTTGTGCATCTATTTGTAGGAGGAAGGGAGGAGAAAAGGCACGCTGTAAATAGAGGGACATGGGAATTTCTTCGGAGGGGAATTAATAGCGCTGGGAGGAGAGACCGAGAGGGGCTAGAAAGAGAGAGACCGATTGGTTGTTTGTAAATTGAATGCTGATGTGGCATCATGATGATGTGGACAGCCTGCATGTAGAGAGAAGGGGTAGTAGTGGGGATCAACTTTTTAAGAACTAGAAGATACCCCACGCGTTGCCGTGGAAATTCTTTAGAAATTTAGGAGACATGATGAACTAAGAAAGAAAATAGTTTAGTTGATATTGTAAGTGTAATAGCTGCAATATATATTTCACCGGGCATCAATTATAAGTACTAATGTCTAGAGACTACTCCATATTTCACCGGGCATCAATTATAAGTACTAATGAATTTATGATGATGTGGTTGTAGCTAGGCGTCTATACACAACAAACGTCAGTTACGCTTAACTGTTCTAGTTATGAAGAGGACGCTATGGCACACAACGACGGGGAGATCATGAAAGAAACATCATGAAGTGCAGTGAAAATAAATTGTTATCTTTTTTTTTGGACATAAATAAACTGCTTTTGCTGACACATATCAGTTGGTACCTTAACAATGACTAAATTATTACACCACGTAGTCCGACATCAAGGCACCCAATGTCGTGACAAATCAAGCAGCAAGGCAACGTATGTGATGCAGAATAAAGTGTTGGGCATGGCACAATAAATGGCAACCGATTACTGCTTCTATTTTTGCATGTTTTTTGGTGTCAGTTACTGCATGCATGCGTGCATGCATTTGATGCAGCGGTTCTTCAGTGTAGATTGGACGACTATGGTGGACTAATCTAGCATATCCAATGGCTAAATTAATTTAGGTGATGTGGCTCAAGGAGAAGGCAAAGAATTCCTTGTAGTGGGGGCTAGCTATTTAGATATAGTAGATATGATGAGTTCATCGTTCCTGATTCAGCTTATTATGAAGTAAACATATTTGCAATGACATTTAGAGATTATAGTTGCTTGTGCCATGCTTGATTAGCTATGAGTTATAATGGTTTTACCTTGCGTGCCAACATGCTATTAAAATGATTATGATGTGGTATGATGGGACGGTATCCTCCTTTGAATAAGTTGAGTGACTCGACTTGGCACATGTTCACGCATGTAGTTGAAACAATCAACATAGCCTTCACGATATTTATGTCCATGGTGGATTATATCCTACTCATGCTTGTACTCGGTGTGAATTAATTTTAATGCATGTTCATGACTGTTGTTGCTCTCTTAGTTGGTCACTTCCCAGTCTTTTGCTAGCCTTCACCTATACTAAGCGGGAATATTGCTTGTGCATCCAAACTCCTTAAACCCCAAAGTTGTTCCATATGAGTCCACCGTACCTTCCTATATGCGGTATTTGCCTGCCGTTCCAAGTAAATTTGTATGTGCCAAACTCCAAACCTTCAAATGAAATTCTGTTTTGTATGCTCGAGCAGCTCATGTTTCAACTAGGGTTGCCTGTATCTTCCATGCTAGGTGGGTTATTCTCAAGAGGAGTGGACTCCGCTCCTCATTCACGAGAAAGGGCCGGTAACCGAGATGCCCAGTCCCATGATCCAAAAAGATCAAAGCAAATCAATATAATTAAACAAAACTCCCCCAGGGCTGTTGTTAGTTGGAGGCACTCGTTGTTTCGAGCAAGCCATGGATTGATACTTGTTGGTGGTGGGGGAGTATAAATTTTTACCATTCTGTTTGGGAACTGCCTATAATGCATGTAGTATGGAAGATATAGCCATCTCATACTTGTTGCGTTGACAGTGAAAGTATGCCGCTCAAAATGTTATTCATCTCTATTTTAAAATCGAGCTCTAGCACCTCTACAAATCCCTGCTTCCCTCTACAAAGGGCCTATCTATTTACTTTTATGTTGAGTCATCACCTTCTTATTAAAAAGCACCCGCTGGAGAGCACACTGTCATTTGCATTCATTACTATTGGTTTATATTGGGTATGACTTGACTGGATCTCTTTTACCATGAATTACAATGTTTAGTCAGTCCTTGATCTTTAAAGGTGCTCTGTATTTATGTTTTGCGGTCTCAGAAAGGGATAGCGAGATACCATTTTGTTATATCATATTATGATTGTTTTGAGAAAGTGTTGTCATCCGAGTTTTATTATTATCGCTCGCTAGCTAATTATGTCATTGATATGAGTAATTGTGAGACCTAAGTGTTATTGTGAGTATGGTTAGTTCATAATACTTGTTGAAAACTTGAATGTTGGCTTTACATATTTACAACAACAAGAGCAAATAGAGTTTGTGAAAGTTTTTCTTTATCACTTTCAGTTTATCAACTGAATTGCTTGAGGACAAGCAAAGGTTTAAGCTTGGGGGAGTTGATATGTATCCAACGTATCTACTATTCCAAACACTTTTGCCATTGTTTTGGACTCTAACTTGCATGATTTGAATGAAACTAACCCGGACTGACGTTGTTTTCAGCAGAACTGCCATGATGTTGTTTGTGTAGAAAACAAAAGTTCTCGGAATGACCTGAAAATCCACGGAGATAAGTTTTGGAAAATATAAAAAATACTGGCAAAAGAATCAAGACCGGGGGGCCCACACCCTGTCCATGAGGGTGGGGGCGCGCCCTCCCTCATGGGCGCGCCCCTGTCTCGTGGGCCCCCTGAGGATCCACCGACCTCAACTCCAACTCCATATATTCCGTTTCGCGGAGAAAAAAATCAGAGAGAAAGTTTCATCGCGTTTTACGATATGGAGCCTCCGTCAAGCCCTAATCTCTCTCGTGAGGGCTGGTCTGGAGTCCGTTCAGGGCTCCGGAGAGGGGGATTCGTCGCCGTCATCATCATCAACCATCCTCCATCACCAATTTCATGATGCTCACCGCCGTGCGTGAGTAATTCCATCGTAGGCTTGCTGGACGGTGATGGGTTGGATGAGATTTACCATGTAATCAAGTTAGTTTTGTTAGGGTTTGATCCCTAGTATCCACTATGTTCTGAGATTGGTGTTGCCATGACTTTGCTATGCTTAATGCTTGTCACTAGGGCCCGAGTGCCATGATTTCAGATCTGAACCTATTATGTTTTCATGAATATGTGTGTGTTCTTGATCCTATCTTGCAAGTCTATAGTCACCTATTATGTGTTATGATCCGACAATCCCGAAGTGACAATAATTGGGATACTTCTCGGTGATGACCATAGTTTGAGGAGTTCATGTATTCATTATGTGCTAATGCTTTGTTCCGGTTCTCTATTAAAAGGAGGCCTTAATATCCCTTAGTTTCTGCTAAGGACCCCGCTGCCACGGGAGGGTAGGACAAAAGATGTCATGCAAGTTCTTTTCCATAAGCACGTATGACTATATTCAGAATACATGCCTACATTACATTGATGAACTAGAGCTAGTTCTGTGTCACCCTATGTTATAGCTATTACATGAGGAATCACATCCGGCATAATTATCCATCACTGATCCAATGCCTACGAGCTTTTCACATCTTGTGCTTCGCTTATTTACTTTTCCGTTGCTACTGTTACAATTACTACAAAACTATTATCTTTACTTTTGCCACTGTTACCTTTATTATCATACCACTTTGCTACTAAATACTTTGCTGCAGATACTAAGTTATCCAGGTGTGGTTGAATTGACAACTCAACTACTAATACTTAAGAATATTCTTTGGCTCCTATTGTATCGAATCAATAAATTTGGGTTGAATACTTTACCCTCGAAAGTTGTTGCAATCCCCTACACTTGTGGATTATCATTCACACATTTCATTCTAGTTGTCGGTGTCCACACTTTTTCATTGTATTATCCATGCTAGATTTATTTTCTCACCTTCTTCTTGTGTGTTTGAAAAACTTTGAGAAAATACAAAAGAAATATTTCCTACTTATTTTTTATTTTTCTTTCTAGTGAAGTTAGTTGTAGTGTCTAAAACGAAAACCCAAAAGATTTCCTTGTTCTTCTTTTGCTTGTAGGGAGCTCTCCCGTGTAAATAGTTTTTCTCGTTTTTGTCTTTCTTTCTTTAATTTGTTTCCTTCCAGATAAAAACCAAAAACTCCAAAAATATTTTAGTGTGTTTCTCTAAATTTCTTTTCCTTTTTATTGAGTCTTACCAAGGAGAAGACCACGGTGAAAATGTCTAGTGGCTCTCATATGCATTATTGTTGGTCTAGCAGAGAGCCCATATTACCTTGTTTTCTTATTTTCGAATAAAATTGTTTGCAGATTCCAGCTTAGTCCATGGCACTCTTGCACTATTATTATTTTCATATGTAAACTATTATCGTTCAATCATGCAAGTGAAAGGCAATAATGATGATATTTGATGAACTGACTGTGGCAGAGCAAAATGGGTATGAACTCAACCTGTTCCCTTTTTTGTAAATATGTTTAACCTAGTATCCATGATTCAGCCTATTATGATCAAACATGTTTGCAATGACAATTAGAAAATAGTTTCTCATGTCATGCTTAAGTAGCTAGGAGTGGATAATGATATATCTTGGATGTCAACATTGAGTTAAAATGATTGTGATGTAGTATGATGATATGGTATCCTCCTTTGAATGTTCGAGTGGCTTGATTTGGCACATGTTCATGCATGTAGTTGAATCAAAACCAACATATCCTCTATGATACTTATGTTCATGGTCTTCATATCCTACTCATGCTAGTATCCAATGTTACTTATGCATAATGCATGTTCATGGCCGTTTTCGCTCTCTAGCTGGCCGCTTCTCAACCTAATTGCTAGCCTTCGCCTGTACTAAGTGGGATTTCTGCTTATGCATCAAAACCCTGAAACCTAAGTTATTCCAGATGAGTCCACCATACCTACCTATATGAGGTATTACCCTACCGTCCTAAGTAAATTTTCATGCGCCACCTCTAGAAACTTCAAATAAATATCCTTTTTTGTGTGCCTGGATTGTTCATAGAGCGACAAGAGGTAGTCAGTATCTTCGATGCTAAGCGGGTTATTCTCATGATGAGTGTTTATTCACTCGTCCTTGCATGAGAGGGCAGTATTAGTGATTCCCAGTCCCGAACTCAAATTGCAAATAATTAAACAAAACTCCCCTGGGACTGTTGTTGGTATGGACAGCACCAGTTGTTTCGGACAAGCCGTGGAGTGTGATTGTTGGTGGAGGGGGAGTAAACCTTTACTTTTATCGCTTGGGAACCGCCACTAATATGTTTAGCATGGAAGATACCGATAACTAATGGTCGCGAAGTAAACAAGAAGGGTGCATTTCTCAAAATTTCATTTACCTCTATTTTAAAAACTTGAGCTCTGGCACCTCTGCAAATCACTGCTTCCCTCTATGAAGGGACTATCTATTTACTTTTATGTTGTGTCATCACCTTCTCAAATAAGCGCCAGAACCTGATGGCACTATTGTCATCCTCATGCATTTTGTATAGCTAATGTTGGGTGCATCATGACTGGATCTTTTCTACCATGAATTACAATGTTTAATCGCTGCTTGAACTTTGGAGGTGCTCTGCATTTATGTTTTGCGGTCTCAGAAAGGGCTGGCGAGATACCACTATTGTCATATTATATCATGGTTGTTTTGACAAAGTGTTGTTGTTTGAGATATCTTATTATTGCTTGCTAGTTGATTATGCCATTGATATGAGTTAACATAATTTTTAAGAGTTATTGTAGAAATAGTTAGTTATAATCTTTGATAAAACATGGGTGCACTTAAGCTTATTTATGTAAACAAGAGCAAAGAGTTCGTAAAAGTTTTTCTTTTTCACTTTCAGTTTATCAACTGAATTTCTTGAGGACAAGCAATGGTTTAAGCTTGGGGAGTTGATACATCTCCAACGTATCTACTTTTCCTAATGCTTTTCCTCTTGTTTTGGACTCTAATTTGCATGATTTGAATGAAACTAACCCGGACTGATGTTGTTTTCAGCAGAACTACCATGGTGTTGTTTTTGTGAAGAAATAAAAGTTCTCGGATTGGCACGAAACTTTGCGAGGATTTTTTGTTCAATAAATAAGAATTTCTAGAGCCAAGAACCACCGGAGGGGGGCACCTGTGTGGGCACAACCCACCAGGGCGCGCCCCCCTCCAGGTATGCCCAGGTGGATTTTCCCCACTTGGTGGCTCTGCAGACTCCAACCCTAATACTATAAAGTCATATTTTTAGAGAAAAAAATCAAGGAAAAAGATTTATCGCGTTTCACGAGACGGAGTCACCACCACCTCCCATTCTTCATCGGGAGGCCAGATCTAGAGTCCGTTTGGGGCTCCGGAGAGGGGGATCTTCGATCTTCGTCATCACCAACCCTTCTCCATCGCCAATTCCATGATGCTCCCCACTAGGAGTGAGTAATACCTTCGTAGGCTCACTTGTCAGTGAGGAGTTGGATGAGATTCATCATGTAATCGAGTTAGTTTTGTTAGGGCTTGATCCCTAGTATCCATTATGTTCTAAGATTGATGTTGCTATGACTTTTCCATGCTTAATGCTTGTCACTTTGGGCCCGGGTGCCATGATTTCAGATCTGAACCATTTATGTTATCACCATTATATCTGTGTTCTAGATCCGATCTTGCAAGTTATAGTGACCTACTACGTGTTATGATCCGGCAAACCCGGAGTGACAGAAGTCGGGCCACTTCCCGGTGATGACCGTAGTTTGAGGAGTTCATCTATTCACCGTGTGTTAATGCTTTGTTCCGGTTCTCTATTAAAAGGAGGCCTTAATATCCCTTAGTTTTCAATAGAACCCCGCTGCCACGGGAGGGTAGGACAAAAGATGTCATGCAAGTTCTTTCCATAAGCACGTATGACTATTTACGGAATACATGCCTACATTATATTTATGAACTGGAGCTAGTGCCGTATCGTCCTAGGTTATGACTGTTATATGATGAATATCATTCATCGAATTCACCAATCCAATGCCTACGAATTTCTCTCATATTGTTCTTATTAATTTACTACTTCTATTGTTAATATTGCACTTGCTACAAAATCATTGCTATTACTGTTATCGTTACTATTGTTATTGCTACAACTATCAAAACTATCATACTACTTTGCTACTGATCACTTTGCTGTAGATAATTAATCTCTGGGTGTGGTTGAATTGACAACTCATTTGCTAATACTTGCAAATATTCTTTGGCTCCCCTTGTGTCGAATCAATAAATTTGGGTTGAATACTCTACCCTCGAAAACTGTTGTGATCCTTATACTTGTGGGTTATCACCGTCCTCGTCAGATGTTGCTGCTGCTCCACCTATTCCACATACAATGGCAAGGGCCTTCAATCATGAGGGTGAGCTCATCAGCATCAAGTGGCCAATTATGACGCCTCCAGCTGCTCATGGTCCCTAATATGATTACCATGTTGAGCAAAGGCCTCAGACACAGAAGCTGAAGCCCGGACTACCAAGGCTTCCAAGTGTTGTTACAACTCAGGGTACCTTCAGTGTCTTGAGCTTCAGAGAGCACAACATATTCTTCGACTTGGCCAAGAAGCCAATGATCGGCTCTGACAGGTTCTGGAGCCACCAGCAACGCAGCTACTACTCATGCATTCTCTACAATCAAGACAGGATCTTTCCCCACAAGGGTCTGGATTGTGATGCCATTACTGGGTTGCCATGCCTTGAAGAGGCTCTTGACTTCTTTCGAGAAGTTGGCCTGCTCCCATTTGTCATCGATAAGGAGCACTGGAATGAAGAGCTATTGCTGCAATTCTTTGCCACCCTTCATATATCAGGCTACAACAGGGATCCGAAGACATGGGTTCTTGAGTGGATGTCAGGTGATGTTCATCATGAAGCCAAAGCTCAAGATATCATCGAGCTCACTTCCCTACCCACTCCTGGTGATATGTATGAGCCAGGTTGTCAGCACTATGAGCAAGAATTAGAGAGTATCTTCCATAAGCCTGAGCCTAACATGAGTCAAATGCTCAGTATGATGAAGCCTTTGCCAGTTGATGCCGAATACCCCAAAGAATTCTATGTCAATGACCTCGAGTATCTGCCCCACACTATCTATCACATATTGCGGCATACTCTCTGGCCAATTAAGGGTTCATGTGCCTAATCCTCCTGCTCCTGCTGGTCCTCTTGCTGGTCAGCTTCGGCTGCCGCATCGTGCCAACACTGATGAAACAGCTAGCACGGTAGCTCAAAGGCCTCAGAAGCATGCTCGTGTCCTGAATGATAGAGAGATCCTTGTGTCACTTCATCAGAAGCAGGATAGGCATCATGACTAGCTGAAGCGCCAGATGTAGAGTGTTCTCGTTGATATCAATCGCATTCGCAACCTTGCAACCAAGAACTCATTTGTTGCACATGAAGCCTGTCGGCTTTCCTGGAAGAGCCTCACAATGCTCTGTTCTGAAGACGATCTTCGAGCAGATGACTTCACTGAGCGCTTCAAGTTTGACTCCAGGCCTCCACAATCAGCAAGTTGGCATCCAACTCCTTCCCTTGAAGATTCTGAGTATTCATCTTCGGCTCCAACTATTGTTGCGCGAGTCATTGATGAAGAGGACGACGCCACTTCACCAGTGATGGTTTCACTGCACCAAGATTCTACATCAGGCCCCTCTACACCGCCCAACACCAACATTGACCCAGCTTCCCCAGCATCTTCACCAACACCGTCTGGGAACGAGTAGACACTCTATGTCCTCAAACCTTTTTTGTCATTCCTGAAAAAAGGGGGAGAAGCACATGAGTTGATAGTCTTCAAGCGAGCCCATTTCGCCACAATCAGCAAGTACTTCAAGTTGTAACTCTCAAGCAGATGACCATCGGGTTCTTATTGTTGCTAAGTTTTTACAACTCTCGTTCTTGAACTGTTGGCTTTTGAGTTGTAACTCTTAAAACTTGATGGTCGTCTACCACTTTTGTTGCTACCGTTTGATGCGATGATAAATCCCGCATGAAGTCATTCTGCAGACCCTCATTTCTCATTGTGCATTTCATTATCTTCATTATATTTCTGTGTGCATGATGAATTGACTTCATACGTTGAAGAAGATCTCCACAAAGCAAAACATGTCATGTGCATTTGCATTCAAATTAGGCATAACATTTATATGCACATCTTTAGGGGGAGCCTCTTTCAACTTATGAAGCCAATGACCACGTACTTTAACTTTCACATGATTTTATTCCCGTTGAAAACTTCAACCAGTTTGTCATTAATCACCAAAAAGGGGTAGACTGTAAGTGCATCTAGTGCCACCCCTAGTTGGTTTTGGAGTATTGACGACAAACGTGGTTGAGAGACTAATGTGTTTATGAGAATTGCAGGATAACACAGGTAGTAGTCCCTCATTGAGTCGGTTTACCTACCAGAGATGACCCCTAAAAATGTATGAAGACATTGAAGACAATGGTGGTTCGTGAAGACATTCACGTTGAAGATAATGATGTGTGAAGACATTCACTTGAAGACTATGGAGTGAGAAGACATAGATTCTTTCGTAGTTTCATTTTCTTCTTTCTTGAGTCATAGGAACCACCGTACTGTTAAGTGGGGTCCAAGTGAACAAAGTCAGAAGCCTGTCGTGATGCTCAACCCAAATCCTATGTCTTCAAGTGAAGACCATGAGAGCAAATATTATCCAGAGTTGGATGAGTCAGCATTGCTTGTAGCCCAAGCCAAGCTGTCGCGTGTGTTTGAAATCCGACCATTGGACAGGTGTCGGTTCCTTAGTGACCCAGGGTCATTTTGGAAATATCACATGGGGTTATCTCCTGGCTATAAATAGCCCACCCCCTTCACCATAAATTTGTGGTTGCTCAGAGTTCGTGCACGGCTTTTGTCGTTTGAGAGCAACCCACCTCCGAAGCCTTTGAGAGGGAGATCCTTGCAAGGACAAAGCCCAAAACATCCAGAGCCAAAGAGTATTAGGCATCACTGAAGTCTTTCTGTCCGCGTGACCTGAAGACTTGTTACACTTGAGGACTATGTATCCTCTAGCCGGTTAGGCGTCTCGTTCTAAGGATCCAAGAGTCATTGTGGATCGCCCGTGAACAAAGTCTGTGAAGGTTTGGAAGTCTACCTTGAAGACTTACCAGAGTGATTGGGCGAGGACTGGGTGTCCTTAGCTCAAGGGGAATAAGGTGAAGACGTGGTCTTCTGAGTTAAATCTCAACCTCCCTAACCAGACGTACAGTTGTCATAGCAATTGGAACTGATCTACCAAATCTTTGTCTTCACCAAGCTACTGGTTCTATCCCCCACCTCCTTTACATTTCAGCGACTTCGTGAAGTCATTGCTTGGTTGCCTGATCTGTTTGACTTCACTGTTGAAGACTATTACCTGTTTGGCTTCATACTATCTTCCATTCTGATCTGTACTACCTAGATGCTATTAGTCATCGTACTTCCATTATTGTGCTTACTTGACCATGATCTGTCTACAATAGTTTATCTTCTGCTGCATATCATATAGGTTCCATTTGATTGTTTGTCTTCAAAGACCTCATGTTTTGAAGACTTCCATAAAAATCGCTTATTCACCCCCCCTCTAGTCGATAACTAGCACTTTTAGATGCCACGGAAGCAGAACACGGTGTCTGGGTCCTCGAGCTTGTAAGACCACATATTGGGGCATCCCACTACTAGGGAACACCTTATACATAGAATCTTAGCAGCAGCATGTCTTAAAAACAGACGCTGCTGCTAATTAGCACTAGCGTGCTTCAGGAAACCGCGCTACTAACATCTCAGTAGCAGTAGCGCTCTATGTGAAACAAACACTACTACTACAATTGCCACGACGTTGCCTCCAAGCTAGATATAGTAGTAGCGCCCTTCTACCGGACGCGCTACTGCTAAAGTACTTAGTAGCAGCGTTTTTCCCCAAAACTCACTGCTGCTAAGTATCACCCCTGGCGACTAATTAAGTTTAGTCCCATACTGCTAAGCGAACAAGATATCTACCACCTTAAATATGTTACTTCTCAAACTATCTCGAGCACTTGTTCTTCATTGAACTATATGTGTAGGATTTGTGGCTGCAATATGAATCCTCGCCTGTACCTATACAGGTACAGTGAGGATTCATGTTGACTATTTAGATTCTACACAAAAAGATCAATGATGACCAATGCATATTTTTTGATGTTTTTACATGCTTAGATTTAGCAGTAGCGTTTTTTCTTGACAAAGCGCTGCTGGTATAGGTCTTAGTAGTACCACGCTCCCTGTACCCGCGCTACTGCTAAAGCAAAACAAAACACACGGCTCGGCCGCTCCCCGCACGCTCATCTCTCAATCATCCCCCTCCGCCCGACGTCGGTAGCTGCGGTTAGGGTTTCTCCTCCGCCACCGCTGCCGCAAGTAATGCTCCTCCCCCTCTTGCCGCCCCTCCGCTGCTCCTCCACCCTCTCGCCGCCCACTCTATTGCTGCCCGTGAGCTCTGGTCGGGCGCCTTTGGCCGACCGCCCTCGATCCCCTCGCCGGCCGCTGTCGTCTCCCCCTCTTGTATGAAAGTCACTGGCCTTCCCCTCGTCAGCACCCCCGACCGAGGTCACCATGCCATCCCCCCTCCTCGACAGCACCCCCCAAGGGATGCCCTACCTAGATGCAGCGAGGGCTTATGAATGTCATATGGATAACTAGATGCTTTTGTTTTTCTGTAATAAGTTATTTTTTGCAAAATGTAGGTGCCAATTTAGTTAAAATGCTTTGGTAGGTGGTACCGTGATCTGCTAGATATTGGTTTTGATACAAGTATTTAGTTTGCAAGCGCTAAATTAATCCCAATTAAATTTGCCACTTGTTTTTTTAATCAGTTATCTTAGGCATTAGGGGCCAAATTAGATGAAATGTGTCTTGGTAGGTGGTACCTTGATTTGGTAGATAACTTATTACAGATCTTAGGATTATACCTTTGGTAGGGGCCAAATAGTTTTTTTGGGAATAGGTGCCACTGAAATGCTTTCGTAGGTGATACCTTGTCATCTTGTATGTTACTAGATCTTAGGATTATAATTGTCCATCATATTGCTTCTCGCAGAAGAATCTCTTCATCAAATCGAGAGCTTGTTACTTTTTGGGATCGGGTTCTGTCGGTGTACTAGAGTAGGGGTACCCTAGTATCCCGAACTTGTGCATGGGCAGTTGCAGCACCCCGCGGCAAGGCTTGCCGGGCGACCGCCAAGGTCCTCCGTGGTTTCCTTGGAGCCATTCAAGAACAAAGTATTCAAGCCAAGGAGACAAGGCCCCGGCGAGAGGAACTTGCCGGGAAGGCCAACCGAGGCATCCCAAGGAACTTGCCGCGACACGCCACGCGTCCCGGCAAGGCGACAAGGCCCTGGCAAGAGGAGCTTGCCGGGAAGACCAACCAAGGCATCTCAAGGCCCGGTGAGCGACAAGCTTCCGGGCCTGACAAGACGACGACCGCGGCAAGGCACTTGCCGCGGCAAGTAACCACCCTGTACCCACGCTCCAGCGCATCCACCAACGTGTCGCCCTGGGGCTTTTCCAGGCGCGCGTGGCAGGAGGCTGTGCAGCCAGCGGTGCGCGGTGGCATGCGGCGCTGACAAGATCGCCATCGTGGCGAATGGTGGCGTCCCTGATGGTCCCTTTCTGCACTGTTTTGGGCGACACAGACAGGCATTTAATGCCTTTGTCCCCTGCCGTCAGGGTTAGGTAGGATACACTGTGCAAGTAGGTGTACCAACAGCAACTCCTTTTTACATTTTTACCCTTCTCTGCATTGCCACCTGTCGGTGACCCCTTGAGCATATAAAAGGAGGCCCATGCGCAACGTAGAGGGGGTTCGGCTCATTCGGAAGCCAGAAAAACACTTAGCTCTCCCAAGCAAGAACAGAATACAATCAGACAAGCAGCTGTAGGAGTATTATCTCTCCGGAGAGCTCCGAAGCTGGGTAAACTGCTCGTGTGCTTCGCCTCGATCTGCTCTTCGTGCGATCTCCGCCCCCCGCCGAACCGAAAGGGGCTCGGTCCGCCGGCCCCATAGGTGTTCGTGGATCAGTTTCCCCGACATCTTTGGCGCGCCAGGTAGGGGGCGTCGAGATTGCGTGAACCTGATCCGGCATTCACACGAGCTAGATCTTCATTTTCTTCATCAACATGCCACCGAAGAAGAAGACTTCGGCGGCAGCTGCTCCGTCCACGTCACTTCCACCACCGCCGGAGCAAACGGGTGGTGGAGTAGGCGCCGGCGGAAGAACGGACGTCGACGAGGAAGCTCACGATGCTGCCAGGTCCAAGGACAAGGCTGCGCAGACCTCGGCGTCCGTACACGTCCCGCGCCCATCTCAGGAGGCGCAGGACCGACAGCGTCATGGTATTCGCAGTACCATACGTTCGTTGGGACAAGATCGAGCTGGTGGATCTCGGGGTGCTCAAGACCAGCATGCACGCCAACATGCTGGCACGAGCGAGACACGGTCGCCTGGACGGGATGCTGCTCCTTCTAACATAGTTAGAAGTCCGAGCATATCCCGCTCCTCGCACCGTTCGCCACTGCCGCCCACCACTCCAGCAGAAGCTTTGGCGCGAGCTTAGCTGCTCCTGTATTACCCTCCAGCAGAAGACAAGATCGACCAATGGAGGGCCACCATTCAGAGTCTCATTGGCTTTGCCAACGGAGACACTCCGCGGCAGCCAACTGCATCGCAGCCGCGGCAGGACTGCCAGGCACGAGCCGGTGGTGACGAAACCGGTGGGGGTGCAACCACCATGCACTCTCCACCCCGAAGGCCAAGATCGCCAACTCGCCGGATCCACCTCGACAGCGACTCCACTGCGTCATCGGATCCACGAGCTCGTCGCGATCAGCGCCAAGTTCTTCACGAACGACAGCAAGAAGACGCTCGTACTCGCATCGAGCGCCGAAGAGAAGCGCGACGTCAATCCGACAAGCGCGATGGGCCCTCTGTTGACATGCATGCGCCAGGGGAACCAGGCGACTTACCGTATGCCGTAGGTTGCCCTACGTTCACTCATGAGCTGCGGCAGGTCTAGTGGCCCAGCACGAAGAATTTTAAGCCAGATGTACCAGAGAAGTACGACGGCAAGACGCATCCGTCGGAGTTCCTCAGCATCTACACCATCGCGGTGCAAGCTGCTGGGGGGCGGGACGACAAGATCCTTGCCAACTACTTCCCGCTGGTGCTCAAGCCCAATGTCAGATCCTGGCTCATGCACTTGCCGGACAACTCCATATCCTCCTGGGCTGATCTGTGCCATCAGTTTGTCGGTGCCTTTACAGGCGGCCACAAGCCTCATGGCCAAGAGAGCGATCTTCATCTGCTCGCCCAGAAGGAAGGAGAGCCCCTGCGCAAGTACATTCAAAGATTCAGCCGCGTACAGCACAACATCCCAGACGTCCACCCTGCTGCGGTGATCAGCGCGTTCCATCAGAACGTGCGAAACCGCAGGATGCGGGAGGAGATGGCGATGTGCAAGATCAGAGACGTCAGTGAGCTATATGCCCTGGCCGACAAGTGTGCACGTGCTGAGGAAGGGAGGAAACTCCCCGGAGAGAACACAGGAGCAGGAGGATCTGATAGTGAGGAGACTGCCCCGGCAAGGAGGAAGAATCGGCGGCGGAACAACAGGAAGAAGAAAGGCAAAGATGTGCTAGTTGTTGAGCAGTCCGGCAAGAAAGCCGAAGTTGGTAGCTCCGACAAGGAGGTTGCCGCAGCTGTGGCGGTCGCCGACAAGCACGATAGCACCAACAAGCAGTATTGCAAGATCCACCGCACTAAGGGCCATGACCTCCAGAGCTGCAAGAAGGTCGAGCAGCTTGTTGAGCAGCAAAAGGCTGAATACGAGCGGCGCGACAAGGAGAAAGCCCAAGAAGGTGCTGGAGGAGCTGGCAAGAAACGTCCCGGCCGAGGAGGACGCCGCGGCAAGGCCAAGCAGCGGCAAGGAGACAGACCTCCCCACGGCCGCGACAAGGATGAAGATGACGACGACGATGAAGATATGGACGAAGACGAGACCGACGAGCAGGAGTTCCAGAAAGCCACAGAGGTCCTGTGCGTTGACGGTGGTGCTTCTCTGCATACTTCGCACCGCCAGCTCAAGCAGTGGGTGCGGTAAGTCAATGCGGCAGAACCACCCGTCGAGTCACGCAAGCCTCTGAAATGGTCCAGCACGCCTATCATCTTTGATATTGAGGACCACCCAGATCGCATAACTGCGGTCGGGTGCTTGCCGATGTTGGTTTCGCCAACTATCCGCAACCTCAAGGTCACTAAGATGCTAGTTGACGGCGGGGCCGCTTGAACCTGATCTCCTCCGCGGTACTCCAGAAGCTTCAGATCCCTGATGGCGAGCTCGAAGAGACCGGCACATTTTAAGGAATCAATCCGGGAAGGAGCAAGCCGAAGGGAAAGATCACGTTGCCAGTAACATTTGGCAGCGAGTTGAACTTCAGGACTGAAAGGGTCACTTTTGACGTTCCTAACTTTCCATTGCCTTACAATGGGATACTTGGCCGTCCAGCACTCGCCAAGTTCATGGCAGCCTCTCATTATGCATACAGCGTACTGAAGATGCCAAGCCCGATAAGTGTCATCTCTGTCCCTGGCGACAAGAAGGATGCTCTTATCTGCGCCGACAAGATCTACCGGGAAGCAGCAGCCGCAACAGATCGCAACTCACTTGCCGCTGAAGCTCCCGGGGGGAAGAAGAAGACCAAGTCCGGCAAGAGTTCTGATGCCCACTCCGGCAAGCGCACCTCTTCGGAGTGCTGCTCTACCGTCGAGGACGCACCATCGAGCTTCACCGGCAAGTGTAAGAAGACAATGGCAGCTCCACCAGAGACCAAGAAGGTGTCCGCCAAGGAGGACGGCACTGGTGGTACCTTCACCATCAGTGCCACTCTCGACCCTAAATAGGAAAGCGCGCTCGTTGCTTTCCTGCGGGCGAACGTCGATGTATTTGCATGGCAACCGTCTGACATCCCCGGTGTTTCCAAGAAAGTAATCGAGCACCATCTTGCCGTCTGTCCTCATGCGCGGCCCGTCAAGCAGAAAGTCAGGAAACAGGCATTGGAGCGCCAAGAATTCATTGCAGAAGAAATCAAGAAGTTGGAAGCAGCAGGCCTTGTCAGAGGAGTGCTCCATCCTACGTGGTTGGCCAATCCTGTAGTCATGCGCAAGGCAAACGGGAAATGGAGGCTTTGTATTGACTTTACCGATGTTAATAAAGCTTGTCCCAAAGACCCATTTCCCTTGCCGCGCATCGACCAGATTGTTGACTCCACGGCCGGATGTGACTTGCTTTCATTTCTTGATGCATACTCAGGATATCATCAGATCTTCATGGCAGAAGAGGATGAGGAGAAGACCGCATTCATTACCCCATGAGGCACATACTGTTTCGTACGAATGCCTTTCGGTTTGAAGAATGTTGGTTCAACATTTGCAAGGGTAGTCCATGACGCTTTTGAACCGCAAATGCACAGAAATGTGGAAGCCTACATGGATGACATAGTGGTCAAGAGCAAGGACAAAGCGACCCTAATTCAAGATTTAGACGAAACTTTTGCAAATCTGCGCAAGATCAACCTCAAGCTTAACCCCGAGAAGTGCGTGTTTGGAGTCCCCTCTGGCAAGCTTCTCGGGTTCTTTGTGTCTCAACGCGGGATTGAGGCCAATCCCGACAAGATCAAGGCCATTGAGCAGATTGAAGCACCAAAGCGCGTCAAGGATGTACGAAGACTTGCCGGTTGTGTAGCTGCTCTCAGCAGGTTTATCTCTAGGTCTGCTGAGCGCGCCCTGCCATTTTTCAAAATATTGAAAAAGGCAGGTCCAATGAAATGGACTCCGGAAGCGGAGGCTGCGCTGCAGGACTTGAAGAAATACCTGTCCTCCACTCCAACACTTGTCGCACCTAAGCCACAAGAGAAGTTGCTGCTATATATAGCGGCAACCAATCAAGTGGTTAGTGCTGCGTTAGTAGCGGAGAGGGAGGCGGATGATGAGCCAGCAACCACGGCAGACACATCCAGCGACAAGCAGGGGACTTCACCGGCAAGCTCTGGTCCCGACAAGGATGGATCTGCGCAGGAGCATGAGAAAATGCAGAAGAGAATGGTGCAGCGCCCAGTTTACTTTGTCAGTTCCCTTCTGCAGGGGCTAGGTCAAGGTACTCTGGTGTGCAGAAATTGCTTTTCGGCCTCCTCATTGCCTCGAGAAAGCTGCGCCATTACTTCCAAGCACATGAGATCATAGTTGTCACTCGCTTTCCGTTGAAGAGGATACTGTAAAATCCAGAAGCAACAGGCAGGATTGTCGAGTGGGCACTAGAATTGTCAAGTTTTAGCCTCAAGTTTGAGAGCACTTCAACTATCCAAAGCAGAGCATTGGCAGAGTTCATAGCAGAGTGGACGCCAACACCAGATGAAGAAATTCCAGAAATGAGCATCCCCGTCAAGGAAGCAAGCAAAGAGTGGCTGATGTACTTTGATGGTGCCTTCTCACTGCAAGGCGTCGGTGCTGGCGTGCTACTTGTTGCACCCACCGGAGAACATCTCAAGTACGTAGTCCAGATGCACTTTCCCAAGGAGCAAGCAACGAAAAATACTGCAGAGTATGAAGGTTTGCTTGCCGGCCTCAGGATCGCAGCAGACCTTGGGATCAAGAAGCTCATTGTCAGGGGTGACTCACAGCTTGTCGTCCGCCAAGTGAACAAGAGTTATCAGAGTCCGTTGATGGAAGCTTACGTTGATGAAGTGAGAAAGCTAGAAGAGCACTTTGACGGCCTGCAGATGGAGCATGTTCCAAGAGCTCAGAACGACATTGCCGACGGCCTGTCAAAGTGCGCCGCACTTAAGTTACCTGTGGAACCAGGGATCTTTGTGCTCAAGCTGACTCAACCATCCGTAACACCATCAACTGGACAGAGCAAGAAGAGGAAGTTGATTTCTGGTGACTATTTTCCGGTAGAGCTCCCTGAAGCCGCCGCCAAGAAGGTCCCCAAGATCAACACCAAGG
Organism: Triticum dicoccoides; assembly: GCF_002162155.2. Taxonomy (NCBI): domain Eukaryota; kingdom Viridiplantae; phylum Streptophyta; class Magnoliopsida; order Poales; family Poaceae; genus Triticum; species Triticum dicoccoides. The sequence continues at coordinate 251,470,138 of NC_041393.1, forward strand.
ATGCTGAGGAACAGTCTGCTCCGACAAGCCTTAGGGTTTGTTCCGTAGAAGCAGACGCTCCCGACAAGTTTTGCTCCGGCAAGCTTGCCGGGGAACATCAAGCTCCGGCTGAGCCACAGGTTCTTGCCGTAGAAGCGGATGTTCTCGCAGCAACAGATGTGCCTTTAGTCCTTGTTGTCGAGCCGCAAGCTCCAGCATGGGCACAGCAGATTGTCCGTTTCCTTCAGACAGGAGAACTTCCCAAAGAGCAAGAAGAAGCGGAAAGAGTAGCCCGGCAGTCAAGTATGTACCAGTTTGTCGACAGCACACTGTACAGAAGAAGGCTCAACAGCGTGAAATTGAAGTGTATTCGCCGGGAAGAAGGACAAGAGCTGTTGGCAGAGATACATGGAGGCATATGTGGTCACCACATTGGCGCGAGAGCACTTGCCGACAAAGCGTTCCGGCAAGGTTTCTTTTGGCCGACAACCCTCCAGGATGCAACTGCACAAGTAACCAAGTGTGAAGCGTTCCAGTTCCATTCCAAGCAGATACACCAGCCAGCTCAAGCTCTCCAGACAATCCCTTTATCCTGGCCATTTTCGGTCTGGGGGCTCGACATCCTCGGCCCCTTTCCCCGAGCTGTCGGGGGCTTTGAGTACTTGTACGTTGCAATCGACAAGTTCACAAAGTGGCCAGAAGTGGAACCAGTGAGGAAGGTGACAGCACAGTCAGCAGTCAAGTTCTTCAGGTCGATTGTTTGTTGTTTCGGGATCCCTAACAGGATCATCACCGACAACGGCACGCAATTTACGAGCCGCACCTTCATGCAGTACGTCCAGGATCTTGGCGCCAAGGTCTTCTTCGCTTCTGTTGCTCATCCGAGAAGCAACGGTCAAGCGGAGAGGGCAAATGCTGAAGTGTTGCGCGGGCTCAAGACCAGAACTTTCGACAGGCTGCACAAGTGCGGAAGGAACTGGATTGAGGAGTTGCCGGTGGTTCTTTGGTCGATCAGGACGACGCCAAATCGAGCCACTGGCCAGACACCTTTCGCTCTAGTCTATGGAGCAGAGGCAGTTCTCCCCACGGAACTCGTATACGGGTCACCTCGAGTGCTCGCTTATGACGAGCTTGAGCAAGAGCAGCTGCGTCAAGATGACGCGCTGCTCCTTGAGGAGGACCGTCTTCAGGCTGCTGTACGAGCTGCTCGATACCAGCAAGCTTTGCGCCGCTACCATAGCCACAAAGTTAATGCCAGAAGCTTCGAGGAAGGCGACCTTGTTCTTCGGCACGTTCAGTCTGCCAAGAATTCCAACAAGTTGATGCCGAAGTGGGAAGGCCCTTACCGGGTGAAACGAGTCACTAGGCCTGGCGCTGTCCGCCTTGAGACCGAAGATGGCACTCTGGTGAGCAACTCCTGGAACATTGAGCATCTTCGTAAGTTTTACTCGTAGGGCGCGGTTGCCGGAACCCGTTCCGGCAACCACCTTTTGTACAAGTCTTGCCGATGTTGCATGTAATCCTTTGTACAAAGCCGGGCGCAGATCCCGTGCATAAGTAAAGCTCATGTGCTCCGCACATCTTGTCAATGTCATGCTTTTTACTTTATATCTGCATGCGTTATCTGACACTTTGTGCAGCACCTACCCCCGGTAAGCAATAATGAGCCATAAGGCTCCATATCTTTATTTTCTCCTCTTTCTTTTTCTCGAAAAAGGAAAGGAAGGTTCCCTTGCACACAAGTTTGCCGGGGGGAAAGGAGAAGAAAAGGTGTGGACCAGGCATCATTCAAGGAAGTTTCGCCTTGCCGGGAAGAGAAGAAAAGGTGTGGACCAGGCATCATTCAAGGAAGTTTCGCCTTGCCGGGAAGAAAACGACAGAAAAGCTAAGTTGCCAAAGTTTGAGCAATCAGTTTTAAATTTTTAAGTTATCTCCTCGAACGACCGTACTTTGTATGGAAAACCTGTGCGCGAAGGAACCAACTCGTAGCTAGTTGCGCCCTTACTTTGTTTCGAGTCCGCTCAACAATTTAAGTGAGCTGCGACTAGTTGCGACAAGGTTTCTTGTCGGAAGCAGCACCGCCAGCAGGCTGCTGACGTCCCGCACTCAGCGCTCGCGGCCCAGGTGCCTGCACCGACAAGTTCCCTAAAAGCGTAGGGTAAAAACATACAAAGGAAGGAATCAAATAAAAGGAATAACATAGCAAATCTCTATCCAAAATAGAGTTATATTACAAGATAGCTTGTCGCGGCTCTAATAGATGTTCTCGTAACATGACCAGCAGCGACAAAGAGAAAGAGAAAACGGGCGGCCTAATCTACGCGATCGCCCTCAACCCTCTTGATCTCGCTCACCTTGTCCACAATGGGTGCGACAAGGGCCTTGAGCGCATCCAGATCAGCATCCAGCGGCAAGGATTTGAGGATGTTGGTGAGGTTGAGGCCTGGATTGCGGAAGGCCACCTTCACCAGCACCTTCTGAAGAACCCCCGCGCAGATCCTGCGCGACTCGTCAGCCAACTGCTTTGGGATCTTCTCCCGGAGTCGCTGGAGGGCCGTCGCCACGCCCTTGAAGAACAGGCTGAGCTTGGCGCTGGGTTGGAGGTGCTCGTCAGAGGAGTACCCGAGCTCCTCCATCCCCAGCTGCGCCAGCTCCCCGTCGATGGCGGCAGCAATATTCACCAGACCCTCAGTCCAGTGCTCCACAGTCTCCCTGAAGGCGTCGTGGGCGGCAGTAGCATTCGCCAGCAGCGCCTCGTCGGCCTTGATCTTCTCCGACAAGGCCACCTCTCGCTCCCTGGCGCCGTCCAGCGTCTGAGTCAAAGTAGCCAACTTCAACTCAAGATCCGCATTGGAGTCCTTGGCGGCGCTAAGTTCCTTGCTCCTCTCTGTGAGGAGACCTTGCAGCTCACCATGAGCGGTAGCATCCTTCTCGCGCTCACGCTTGAGAGCGGCAAGCTCCTCGCCGCTCGCCCGGAGATCGGCTTCCAGCTGCGCCACCTTTGTCTCCAGCTCCTTCTTGGCGGCCTTGGCAGCTGCGGCAGCATCCTTTGCCTCCTTGAGAGCCCCGCCAATCGCTTGCTCGCGCGCGGCAAGCTCCTCCTCATGGCTGTCAAGATTGACCTTGCGCTGCGCCAACTCTCCTTCCTGCGTGAATAAGTTTTCGGCGACAAGCCGTTGCTTCTCTTCAGCTTCAGCCTTCTCGAGGAGGAAGGCTTTCCTCTCCTCGAGAAGTTGCTCCCGCTCCTCCGCCAAGGACCGGAGAGCTTCCTGCTTGAGGCCTCGGAGCTCCTCCGCGCGCTTCTCAATATCAACTCCCGCCTTCATGACAAGCGCTTCTCGGGAGGCCAGCTTGGCTTGTCGGGCACGGTAGAGCGACGTCAGCTTCCGCAGCAGCCGCTCCTCTTCAGGCTCGTCTCTGCTGCTGCTTGGCGCGTCGACTACCGTCAACCCTGCGGAGGCGAGCACCTCTCCATCCAAGGTTTCTCCCTCGATCGGCGCCCTGGAGCTTGACGCCCAGGGGAGCTTGATGAAGATACTGTCACCGGCCTTCAAGTAGGCGCCGGACTGGGGCTCTTCGGAGCCTGGCACTGCAGCATCAACGGAGGGATCGGCGGTCGGCGTAGCGCCTGGCCCTCCTACGGCCTCGGGGCCGTCAGTGCGATCGCCGGATCCATCGCCTGCTTCTGCGGCGGCAACCTTGGCAGCCTCTTCGCCGGTGGGATCATCAGCACTGGCCTCCTCTTCGGTGGCCTCGGTGTCGTCGTTGTTGCCGCGCGCGTTCTCCTCACCGGCGACCTCCGTTTCCATGGGCTCCGTGGCAAGTGGATCTGACGACCGAAGAGGGGAGAAAGGTCAAGTGAATATCCAAGAAGAAAATCAGAAGAAGAAGATCCCAAGGGAAGTTTTCAGGCAAGAAAATTACCTGTGCTAGGATCTGCGGTCGCGATCTCAACCACCGGAGGATCACTGGTGCCGTCTCTTGCCGGAGAACTGTCCCTTGCCGGAGAGTTCTCCCTTGCCGGAGAGCGCTCCCTTGCCGGGGACTCCTCCCTTGGTGGCGTAGTCGAAGCAGATGGCACTTCTGGAGCAGCTTCCGGGCATTCCTGGTGAGGTTGTTCTGCTCCTACACAAATCCAACAGTCAAGATATCAGTAGAGAAAAGAGCACCTATGCGCGCCTGATGGCAGGAAGTAAACTATAAACTTACGCTGGGGGCTGCGCTGGGGGCTGCTTTGGGGAGTAGTTGCCGGGTCCGTCAAGGTGGTCTCAGACACACCCCCTGCTGACACGGTGGGATCATCTTCGATGGCAATCACCGGGGCCTTGGCTCTCTTCGCCGCTCTCTGGGCCAGCGTCCTGAAAAGGAATGGATTCAGATCGAAGCAAGTCAGATACAAGATGAAAAGCCAACAAAGATCAAAGAACAACAAGAATGGCAAGGGATCTTACTCTTCTTCTTCCTCGTCGGAGCTGAGCGCGGAGAGATCGAAGTCCGGCTCGCCTCCGGTGCGACGAGGCGGAGGAGTAGGCTCCCTCGCCCGCTTGGCAGGAGCAGTGGCGGTGGACCGGGAAGACCCCGCTCCAGTTGCCGTAGCGGCGTGAGACGCTCCCGTGGCAACAGTGCTTGCCGCGGTAGAGCGTGTCGCACGGCTCAATGGCTGTTGGCTCGTCTGCCGCCCCGCTGCATCCCCGGCCTTGCGGAGACGCCTCCTTGCCGGGGCCGGGGGCTCCGCCTGTGGCAAGTTGTCGGAAGGTTCGGGCTCTTCCTCGCCGGGCTCGCTCGGCTCAACTTCAGGACCGGCAATATCTTCCTCGCCGGCGAACTCCTCGCGCTCGGCAAGGCTTGCCGCCTCCGCTACCTCCGCCTCCTCCACGGTGAATCCAAATACACCCGCGGCAGCAGCTGCTGCTGCCTCTTCCAGCCTGGTGGCGATGCGCTGCATCTCCGCATCGGTGGTGTCGCGGGTGAGGCTCTTCTGCTCGTCGGCGCGGACCGGCACTTCTACCAAGCCATCGAAGAACTCCTGCATGATGGTGTCTGTCGGCTCTTGCCAGGTTGGAACGATTCCGTGAGAGTCACACAGCGGCATCATTGCGCGGATGCGGTCAAGCGAAGAATTGTTGCACAGCGGAATGACGTCCCGCGGCAACATGAATGGATGCTGGGGATCGCGCTTGAACAGCTCCAGGAGCATCGCGTCCAGCTCCAGAACAGTGAAGTTGAAGTTCAGGCCTGGGCGCAGCCTCATGATATCCGCCAAGTTTTGGAACTCCCAGGCGGGTCTCCCCCTCTCCTGCAGGGGGCGATGTGGCGGCGAAGGAAATTTGCGCCTACAGCGCCTACAGTGAGCCCGGCAAGCCTGAGGCGAAGAATCCGGGTGACGGTAATCTTCAGCCTGTCGTCTTCTGGGGCCACGTTGCTCCAATCGTTGCCGCGCACTATTGGGGCTTGGCGCAGGGCGGTGAATGGCTGCGGGTTCTCCTCGACGACCCAGCACCACTCAGCTCTCCACTCCTCCCATTTGCTGCGGAGCTCTCCCTCCAGATAGGCTTTCTTCTTGCCGACCCTCGAGATCCAAGCGATTCCTCCGGCAAGGGGCTCTCCTCTCTCGACTCGAGGCATGAAGAAGTGGCGGAAAAGGGCTACGTTTGGGTGGACTCCGACAAAGTTTTCGCACAAATGTGCGAAAACTGCCATGGTCAGAACGGCGTTGGGGGTGAAATCAAGGAGGCGGAACCTGCAGGTGTTCATGATATCGCAAAAGAATTCAGAGAAAGGTGGGCAGAGCCCGCAATAGAAGAACGGCGCGAAAAAGGTATACCCGTTCGGAGCCAGCCTCGAAGCGGTGGCCGGGAGTACCCTCGTGCGCGGATGCGCTCGCGTCTCCGTCGACCAGAAGAGGTAGTAGTACTCCCTCAGCTCCTTCGCGTCAAGCTGAGGGGGGAAAATGGCCCGCTCCTTCCGCAGCGCCGCGAGCCGCTGCGCTTCGACCGATTTCACGCCCTTCCCCTTGTCGGCTTTCGGAGCCATGGCGGAGGTGGCGAGGGAGATCGACGGCGTCGGTGGAGCTGGTGGCAATGGGGGGCGGAGCGCTGCTCTTTTTCGGCTTTGAGAAGAAGGATGGAGCGGCGAAGATTTTCGAGAATGGAGTAGCAACCGGCGAAGTGGGGAAACTGCCCCTGTTTCCCCTGCTTATAAAGAAGGAGGGGGCAGACATTTCGCCCTTCCGAATAAAGAAACCACCCACGATCTCTCCCACAATGCCGCATTCAATGCGTGCCGTTGGGGGAGGGTGCGGTGGATACGGAGTAAGATTCGGCGTAACCCAGGCCGCGCGTGCCCGTGCCCTGTCTTGGGCCTGGCCCAACAACGCTCGGCACCGTGTGTGGCCCAGGCCCGGGGGCTCCTGTTGGTGTACTAGAGTAGGGGTACCCTAGTATCCCGAACTTGTGCACGGGCAGTTGCAGCACCCCGCGGCAAGGCTTGCCGGGCGACCGCCAAGGTCCTCTATGGTTCCCTTGGAGCCATTCAAGAACAAAGTATTCAAGCCAAGGAGACAAGGCCCCGGCGAGAGGAACTTGCCGGGAAGGCCAACCGAGGCATCCCAAGGAACTTGCCGCGACGCGCCACGCGTCCCGGCAAGGCGACAAGGCCCCGGCAAGAGGAGCTTGCCGGGAAGACCAACCAAGGCATCTCAAGGCCCGGTGAGCGACAAGCTTCCGGGCCTGACAAGACGACGACCGCGGCAAGGCACTTGCCGCGGCAAGTAACCACCCTGTACCCACGCTCCAGCGCATCCACCAACGTGTCGCTCTGGGGCTTTTCCAGGCGCGCGTGGCAGGAGGCTGTGCAGCCAGCGGTGCGCGGTGGCATGCGGCGCTGACAAGATCGCCATCGTGGCGAACGGTGGCGTCCCTCACGGTCCCTTTCTGTACTGTTTTGGGCAACACAGACGGGCATTTAATGCCTTTGTCCCCTGCCGTCAGGGTTAGGTAGGATACACTGTGCAAGTAGGTGTACCAACCGCAACTCCTTTTTACATTTTTACCCTTCTCTGCATTGCCACCTGTCGGTGACCCCTTGAGCATATAAAAGGAGGCCCATGCGCAACGTAGAGGGGGTTCGGCTCATTCGGAAGCCAGAAAAACACTTAGCTCTCCCGAGCAAGAACAGAATACAATCAGACAAGCAGCAGTAGGAGTATTATCTCTCCGGAGAGCTCCGAAGCTGGGTAAACTGCTCGTGTGCTTCGCCTCGATCTGCTCTTCGTGCGATCTCCGCCCCCCGCCGAACTGAAAGGGGCTCGGTCCGCCGGTCCCATAGGTGTTCGTGGATCAGTTTCCCCGACAGGTTCCACTATGAAAATATAACTGAAGAAGTACCAAAAATAGCACATGCTATTGTTTTTCTTTCCTGTGAAGATCGTTAATCCTTTGCTCATATTGCTTTAGGAAAATGGCGCCACCACCACCACCACCATGTCGACTATGCAAGTCAAGGTGCGCCAGCAGCCTTGCAACTGGCAAGCTGTTCGGCATCTACTTCCAGCCGAGTTTTCGTCATGCGGCGGTAAGAAATTATATGAAATGTAACAACTATTTTATTTTTAGTGTTGGCATTACTGCATTGTGTCATTTTGCTTATTTTACACAGATCGTCCCATGCAATGTGAGGTTAAAATTCAACAAGCTGACAGGAGACACTGTGACATTTGAGGCTCCTGGGGGGCCGTACACTATGAAGGTCAAGAAAGAACGCAATATGTCATGGATTGGAGGAGATGGATGGGTCCGTTTCCTCGCCCGCATGCGTCTTACTGGTGGTGAGTTGATCAGCTTCTCCTTCAGAGCAGAAAGACCCAAGCTGGCTGTCATTTATATCAACCTGGTGGAAGATGATGAAGATGACGAAGATGATGAAGATAATGAGGACCCACTCGATGAAGATGATGAGGACCCACTTCATGAAGCCATCGTAGCTCAAAGAATGAGGCTGAGCGAGGAGGAGGTGTCCAACCTGTGGGACATAATTCCGCCATGTGCTGACTTTGTCGGGGTGCCATTCGTGACCCGCCTAACAAGTACCATGGTTGATCGACATGATATGGTATGTTATACTTACAAATGCAAATATCCGATGAAATACTTAGTGTAGAGTCCAATGATATGGTATGTTGTGTGGAATCTAGTCGATGATATGTTCTAGTGTAGAGTTTGATCACATGCTTATTAGTGTAGAATCTAAGGAACTATTAATAGTGTAGATAATCCATATATACTTATTTGCAAGAGTATGTGCGAGGCTATTTATTAATTGATATGTTTTTCTTATTCAGAAATTGGCAAAGAGCCTATCTGTGAGTTATGGTATTGAGCCTAATGAAGAAGGCTCGGCTGGACTACACCTTACCGCAAGGGGCTCCGTCACACCCTGTACTTACCGCGTGGACATGGATGGTCGCACACACTTAAACTCGGTTGGGTGGAAGAAATTCCTCGATGGCAAGAATCTTCGTGTTGGACAGGCCATCCTAATTACTATCAGGAACACCAACCGCCCAGGCTTGAGGATGATGATTGTCTTTGATATCATCTAGAACTACATATGTGTGTGTGTGGCTATATCATCTAGAACTACATATGATGATCGTCATCGATATCATCTAGAACTACATATGATGATCGTCGTCGATATCAACTATGATGATCATCGTCGATATGACCTTGTACTGCTTGAGGATGCATGTTGACTATGCATGAAATTGTTATCTAGTACTCCCTTCGTTCCAAATTACTCGTCGTGGTTTGAACTAAAACCACGATGAGTAATTTGGAACGGAGGGAGTACTAACTAGTACTTATAATGTTTTATGAATTTGATATCTAGTAGTACCTAATATCTGAAAATTGCAGTTTATTGGAACCGAGAGGGAAAGGGTGCAGGGGAAAATGATGAAAGATATATCAATAGCGAGGGACAAGGAAATCGCTACAGCTAACTAATAGTAGCGCGTTCCGCAAAAGCGCTGCTCATATCGTCAACAGTATTAGCGCGGGTGCGGACGCGCTACTACTATAAGTTAGCTGTAGCGCCTTATTAGTAGCGCGTCCACCCGCACTGCTGCTAGCCTCAAAACCCGCGCTACTAGTAGGGTTTTCCCTAGTAGTGTCCCATTGCTGGCAGGGTACGAGGCGGCGGCAGAGCATCACTTGGACTACGTTGGTCAGCTTGGCATTCGCCTTATCATACTGGAGACATGTTTCTGCAGCAACTCCACCTCCATGGGCGACCCCCAGTCGAGGCTCTTCTGGGTCCAAGAGGTTAGCCTCGTGGAGGGTCCAGATCTGAACTCGGGGCCTGCTGCCCAGCCCATGCCGCGTGGTTCGGTGATATAGAACCACTCTTTTTGCCAAACCTTGACGTTGTCTATGAAGGTACCCTTCGGCCACTCG
>NC_041393.1:251480167-251490646 GCF_002162155.2 Triticum dicoccoides
CCGCGGTCCGCTTGCTAGCCGTCGACTATCTCTGTCTTGACGTTGAAGACCTTCAGCCACAAGCCGAAGTGTGGCTGGACCTGCAGAAAGGCCTCGTAGATGACAGTGAAGGCCGAGATGTGAAGAAAGGAGTTCGGGGCCAGATCGTGAAAATCTAGCCCATAAAAGAACATCAACCCCCTGATGAAGGGGTGGAGTGGGAATCCCAGTCCCCAGAGGAAGTGGGGGACGAACACCACCCTCTCGCCTAGTTGGGGCATGGGGACAACATGTACCTCTTCCGGAGCCTGATGAGCGACGTCGGACGGAAGGTAGTCGGCGCGCTTCAGATCCTCAATGTCGTCGTTGGTGAAGATGGAGGCCTCCCACTTGCCCTCCGCACCAGATCCGGCCATGGCCGAATTGGGGGAGTGGCTAGGAGGGGGTTCTTGAGGAAGGGTGGATCGGGGCGATGGAGCTCTGTAGATTGGGAAAGCAATGGCGAAAGGATGGAGAAAGCGTGCCGAGAAAACATGGTAGTTTTCCTTTTATAAGCCATTGTAATACCAAGAGTCCCTTTACCGCATCACAGGCCTCGCCGCTTCCCAAAATAATCATGATATTATGCGCGAGCGGGATAACCAAAATCATTGATCATATCCCTTAAAAATGGAGCACGATCTCCATATTGATGGAACGCGCCAATAGAGGAACTGCCTCGAACCGTGAATCAAGCTCTCGCAATAGTTCATTGTTTGTGACCGTTGTGGCCTTTTGCCAAAAGTTGTCAGGCAAGGTCACTATTCAAACTTGGGTGGTTGGCCTTCGAGGCTAAGTAACATTTACAATTTAGGCTCCCGACATAATTTGGATAACACATAGCCGAACTTGGCTAAAGGGGACAACTCCGGACATAGAAAGGGAGAAGAACTTGGCCAGCAAGCCGGAGATTTCGGACGCGTGAAGACTCAAGGAATTATGGGACACCATCATTGGAGTCTAGTTCGGGGGCTACTAAGGGAGTCCTGGATTAACGGTTCCTTGGGCTACATGCCTGTATTCTATGGGCCGGACTGGTGGGGCGCTCTACAACCACTTAAAGGCCGAGTTATAAGGCGACTCCGTATCCAGACAAGAAACCTTCGGAGCCTTGGCGTGTCCTCCAAGTCAAGATGAGAGAATAGACATGTTTATTCCTTCATCATAGCCGACCATATGTAACCCTAGTACCCCGGGTGTCTATATAAACCAGAGGGTTTAGTCTGTAGAGGCTAAGAGAACAACCATCATCCTATTCACATGGGGTTCAGTTTAGCTGATCTCGCAGTAGATCGACTCTGTAATCATCCTATACACTTCAATATAATCAAGTATGACGTAGGGTTTTACCTCTTCGAGAAGGCCCGAACCTGGGTAAACATCATCTCCTTAGTCCCTTGTTACCCATTGATCCAAGATCCACAGCTCGGGACCCCCTACCCGAGATCCGCTAGTTTTGACACCGACAATAATGACCTCTTCCACACACTAGTGGCCCTGCGGCTGCCCACCATCGCACCGAAGAACATCCACCATGAGGTCACGCTCGTCGCGCAGTGCCTTGCACAGCAAGACAACATCAATGTAATCACCCCTATGAGAAAATCGTCCATGAGGACCACTACATGGCAAAGGGCGACAGTAGGACGATAGCCTTCCTCTATCGCAGAATAGCCTTGAACAGTATTGTTCAGAAGCACGTTGATCTCGCCGCCAATGTTGCTACTCCTCACCCGGTTGTCAGTTGCCTAGCGAACTAAGGCAAAAAGGAAACCATTGATGGATGCATATGCATCCTTATTCTGCCCCTATAATTGCCGTTGCATCATGTCATCATCGTAATTTTATGGTATGAATGACCGGCTTTGCCCTAAAGAGTTGCTGCTGGCCTATTGTAACTTTGAGCGTATAATGTATGTTCGGCACAAATTCCCGTTAATGAATATAATGAGGTGGCCCGTACGCGCCCTCAGCCAACGCATCATGCACCTGAAGGTAATCTGGCATCCATTTCTAGATTTATCTTTTCCCTTTCCCGAAGCAATGCATTACCCATAACCCCTACTTTTGAGTTCCTCGCACTAACGTGGAGGATGGACCAACCCGGGCCACACTCCCTCGAGCCGGCACAACACCACTGCAACCACTAGCCGGATAGGCAGGAAGACACCAAACCAACCATAGAGAAACAACCAAAAACTAATAGACCAACTGCTAATAATCCCACAAAATCATACGACAACCTTACAACATGACCAGAACTCCACATGGCAAACCGACCTGACCAGCTCTTGCAATGTCTAAAACACGGGTAGATATTCCAAAGCATGCCAGCCGACCAGATCCATCGACATCCAAAAGCAGCAACAGTAGCCATGAATACAATTTGAAAGAAAAAAGGGGGAAATGTAAGAAGAATGAGAGCAAGCCTTTACGAAAGAATATGTAGGCCAGACATTGGAAGAAAACAGTGGCCGATCAGGGCCAGGGATGGCAAGAGGTCGGGTACGCAAAGCCCCTCCTCATGCAAATGAGATCAACCGGCCAATGCTTGCTCCTGGGCTGACTCAATTTGCGGAAGCGCTACCTGAGTATCCTCACATGTCATTTTTCTTTTTTCTTTTCTTTTTTGTCTTCCGTCGATTACTGTGGATTTCTTTCATTTTATGTCCATTTACCTTTTCTTTTTATCCTTCATTTACCTTTTCAAAGTCATGATCTCCGCAAACATTTTTTTTAAGATTTGAAAAAATACACAATTTTTTTAAAATTCAATATTTTGATAAATTCATGGTAATTTTGTAAATTCCCGATCATTTTTCTAAATTTCTGTACATTTTGTAGATTCATATATTTCTCTTAAATTCATGAATATTATTTAAAATTTATGAACAATTTATACACTCAAGAATTTTTAAGTCTTACAATAATTTATTTTTTAATGGTTACAATGTCATAATCGTTATTTCAGACAAAACCAAGTAAGAAACCCAATAAAAAATTTAGCAACGAAAGCTAGGCTTTATCCATTGATAACAATGTTTACAGGAAAAAGCAATGGGTCACTATGAGTGCCCAACCACACATGTCGCCCTCGAAGAAGGGTAACACTTGACCTAGCTAATCTATGAGCTTCAAAATTGGAAACTAGAGGTTCAAAAGTATAGATACATAAATTGAAAGCTTTAACGGTTTCTAAGATTTCTCTAATGATGCTTCCATAGTTCCCTCCAACGCTTTGCTGAATATGATTTACAACATGTTGGCAATCAGGCGTGATTTGAAGATGTTACATGTTTAAGTATTACGCTAAAGATAAAGCCTCCCTACATGCAAGGGCTTTGAGCAATGCAGGATTCGTTTGGCCATGAATGACAAGAACCGACGCCCCTAAGTACGATCCATCTCTACCTCGACAAAATATTGTCGCGACTCCCACATGATTCTCCTATGAAATTGTCGCGTCCACGTTTATCTTGATGTATTCCTCGGCTGGTGGAATCTACCATCGTTGTTCTTGATTGCGTGTAGACCTGGCCACAATGGTTGGCTCCGTTGAGACTGACAACTGCTCCAACTCTGAGATGAACCATACGAAAAATCTATGAGTATCATATGGGCTTTGATACTCCCCTTCATGTATCAGTTTCTGTTTTTGAGTACCAGGTTGCCGAAAGTGTAAATGACATAGTAGTGAGATCGGCATGACTTAGTACGCCCATCATTTTGAACAACCAACTTCTAGCATCTCTTTCGATCGTTTCACTCATATGCCCCAACAAGTCATGATCAACTAAAGTCCACACACAACGTGCCCTAGTACACTCAACAAGACCGTGTTTCCATGAGTCTGGGGCTCCACATGCAAAACAGTGATAGTAGATAGACATTTTCCTATCCTTTCTAACATTCTCCATCGGTAATGAGTTCTTCGATAATCTCCACAAGAGCACTTTTATCTTTGCCGGGATCGATACTTTCCAGAGAGTGGCCCAGGACTTCTCATTTTGGGCGTTACTAGAGGACCATGCTCGCTCTTCAATGCAGTCCTCCCGACGTGCCTTGATAGCCACCATCATCTTATAAGCTGGCCGAATAGAAAAGAATACCGTTTTTCTCAAAATTCCAAGACCAGAAATCATCAATATTCCGGGTGCAGATTGAAATTTGCAAGATAGTTGAAGCATCGTACGACAAGAACACTTGTTGAATTAGTTGTGCATTCCAGCTTCCATTGCCTTAGTCCATGAGTTCCGACAACAGCTGTCGGGGTTGTGGAATTAAAGATACTATTGGTATCATGTTCTCTGGCCTCGGGATCCAATTAACATCCCATATATTCGTGGTCCGTCCTTGATAGAGGCAAAGGTGTCCCGCCTTTCGATGAGAAGGTGATTATCATTTCGGAAGAGTGGACTTTGACGATCTGACTATGAAAGTGCGAGGACGTCGCACCTTAGCAATCGCTAAACCAACTCCGAGAGGTTATTGACCACGCCGGAGCACGATCAACCTGACCATGAAGGTCTATTTCCTATAAGCAAACGAAGAACAAGCAAGAAACTAAGATTGCAATCTGGATATTGCGAATATAAGATGAAAGTTTTATTTATCAAGGTGAGGTTCTGTGACGTCTTGGTCTGGTCGTCGAACACAAACGAAGTACGCGAAGTTGCATCTATGGCGAACTTTTAATCTAAACAAAACCCAAAGTCTAAAACGTCGCCCTAAGGGTTGTATATATGGAGGAGTAGGGGGGCTTTCGTGCCCCCTTGTAGGAGGGGTCCGAAACCAAACCTAACTTTGTTCCTCACACATACGGACTTTAAAAACAGCCTAGGAAGTTGTATTTCAAAATTACATGGGCCTGGCCCAAAAATAAGGTGGCGCAGCGCCTAAAATAAGCTATGGGCGAAATTATGAAGGGGCATCTTGTATATTTCATCCATGTCCTTGTAGGTCATCACAGAGGCTTCAAAGTGCTCAAATATGCACTAGAAACGCCATTCCGGATCCTTTCACGCACGCCTTCATCTCCATGCTTGATCCTGCTCCAGTGTTCATCCCTCTTGTCCATGCTAGGCCCTTCATTAGTAATCAACACAAATGCATCCAATTTAGGCAGCATCATATTCTCGTGAACATTAGAATTGTCACTAAGAAACGAAGTACCTGGTAATTGAATTGACGTGCGCGAGCTCTAGTAATTGGCTAGTATGTATAGCAGCAGGGGCTGTGGGTGTAACAATGGTATTGATGTCCTCATCATCCCTATTCCAATCCGCCTGATCGGCCCCACCTTCAAAGTGTCAGGGCTTTCTATCATAGATCTCCAGATCTAAGAAGCATGGAGAATCACCGCGCCGAAGTGGACCGGCCCATGAGCAAGCGCTATGCATGATTGCTAGATTATTGGTAGAAGCAAGTGAAGCAACGATGAATAGGGCTTCCTTGCAAAGTACTCCCTTCGTTCCAAAATACTCCCTCCATCCGAAAATACTTGTCCTAAAAATGGATAAAATGGATGTATCTATAACTAAAATATGGCTAGATACAACCATTTCTAGGACAAGTATTTCCGGACGGAGGGGGTAATTCAAATTCTATGGTTGCCCTAAATATTTTTGTAGTTTTAGTAATTCTATAGGAAAGTATATAAAGACCTACAATATCAATCAAGTATATATAGTTTAAGATTATACTCTCATAATGAATCATTTTTAGGGGAATATCTCATAATGAATCTAATGAGGCAATTTTGGGGTTGTATATGTTGATATTTTTATACATAGACGGATTCTCATAGTTAAATTAAAAAATATAAACCTAAAACTTGAATTCTATGGTTGCCTAAATATTTTTGTAATTTTAGTAACTCTATAGAAAAGTCTATGAAGACCTACAATATCAATCAAGTATATATAGTTTAAGATTATACTCTCATAATGAATCTTTTTTAGGGGAATATCTCATAATGAATCTAATGAAGCAAATTTGGGGTTTTATATGTTGATATTTTTATACATAGACGGATTCTCCTAGTTAAATTTAAAAAATATAAACCTAAAACTTGAATTCTATGGTTGCCCTAAATATTTTTGTAGTTTTAGTAATACTATAGAAAAGTTTATAAAGACCTACAATATCAATCAAGTATGTATAGTTTAAGATTATACTCTCATAATAAATCGTCTTTTAGGGAAATATCTCATAATGAATCTAATGAAGCAAATTTGGGGTTGTATATGTTGATACTTTTATACATAGACGGATTCTTGTAGTTAAATTTAAAAAATATAAACCTAAAACTTGAATTCTATGGTTGCCCTAAATATTTTTGTAGTTTTAGTAATTCTATAGTAGGAAAGTCTATAAAGACCTATAATATCAATCAAGTATATATAGTTTAAGATTGTACTCTCATAATGAATCGTTTTTTAGGGGAATATCTCATAATGAATCTGATGAAGCAAATTTGGGATTGATATTTTTATACGTAGGCGGATTCTCCTAGTTAAATTTAAAAAATATAAACCTAAACCTTGAATTATTTTGGAAGGGAGAGAGAGATTATACCCCTTTGTCCGCAAAAAAAAAGTCAGCAAAAAAGAGAGATTATACCCTTATAAAAAGCTGCAGAAAAGGTTTTAAAATACTTCCGTGCCTCTGGCCCTGGCCAGCTGGCCCAAGCAGGCCATCGCAGCCCACAAATCGCCAGGACCGGTTCAGGGATGCAGACAAACGAATCTGGGAATCTCGTATATTATCCCCGACGTGCTCCGTGTCCACGGCGCTGCCAAAGTCACACGAACTCTCTCACGTCACACACGCCTCCTCCTCCTCCTCCTGCGACTGCGAGCCAGCCACTGGGAGAGCCCGCGGAAGCACAGAGCGGGAGGAGGGATCGCGAGATGGAGTGCAAGGATGTCGGGATCCTCGCCATGGACATGTATTTCCCTCCCACCTGCGTCCAGCAGGTGAGGTTCTCCACCAGAGCTGCTGTTCCCGCCGCCCCCGCTCGATTTGTCGCCGTCGTGTCACGCTGCGTGCTGCGAACGTGGCTGATCTGACGCTCCGAGCATCTCCGCGTCGAGATCACGGATGATTTGGTATTTTGGGTTAGTTTCCGGGGAATTGCCGCCTGGGTTTTAGCCAGACGTGTGGGATTTCGGGTTTACGAAGTACTCCGTAGTTGAGATCGTAACGATGGAATTGTTTCCGGAAACTGAAACCATGATTCGGAGGTGCCATCTCGGTGCGGATTTGTGGATCACGGGTGGTGAATTGATTTGTTTACTCGAGGAATATTTGAATCATTCATTATTAGTTTCACTCTGTTATACCTGCTGTCAGATGCTGCATCTGCCTTGTACTGTATTTCGTCTCTCACAGAGCGAGCAAATGGTTATCTGATGTGGCTTTGGAGAGGAACTGGAGCGGCTGTGCGCAACTAATACATGGATAATTTGCTGTGTCCGTTCAATGCTGTTGGACTCAGAGTTGAATGCTGATGCGTTGAACTACTGGTTGCAGGAAGCGCTGGAGGTTCATGACGGAGCCAGCAAGGGGAAGTACACAATTGGTCTTGGGCAAGATTGCATGGCCTTCTGCAGCGAGGTAGAAGATGTCATCTCGATGAGGTATATTTTGTCACATTGGAAAAAATTGCTGCCTTGTCCGTTACCTTCTTTTACTGGGATTGAACTTCTTGATGAGTAGAATTTACTAATCAATTGTATGAAATACATATGTATTTTTGGCAATACTCCATTCAATATGTGAATGCTCAAGTTGGAAGGTTGTTTCAGCTTGACAGTTGTCAAATCCCTGCTGGAGAAGTACCACATAGATCCGAAGCTAATTGGCCGCCTGGAGGTTGGTAGCGAGACAGTGATAGACAAAAGTAAATCCATCAAAACATGGCTGATGCAAATTTTTGAGGTAAATCATGGAATTAGGATCCAACACATATTCCCTCTAAACCTGAATCTAGATGAATTCGCAGTTTCCACTTCATTTAGTTGCTTGTTAGTCCAGTTTCAGTCTCACTCAATGTTGATATTGTTGATATTTGTCTCAAATATAGGAAAGTGGTAATACTGACATTGAGGGAGTTGACTCAAGTAACGCATGTTATGGTGGGACAGCTGCCCTGTTGAATTGTGTGAATTGGGTCGAAAGTCGATGCTGGGATGGACGCTACGGCCTTGTGGTCTGCACAGATAGCGCGGTTAGTCACCCAATATCACCATCTAATTTTTGCACAAAGTCGATTCAGTTTCTCTCCCTTTTGTCTCTGTGCAGCACTAACCATATTATGTTCAGGTTTATGCAGAGGGACCAGCTCGGCCTACGGGTGGAGCTGCTGCAATTGCTATGCTTATTGGTCCAAACGCACCTATTTCTTTTGAAAGTAAATATAGAGCTTCTCACATGGCTCATGTTTACGATTTCTACAAGCCTGATCTTGCAAGTGAATATCCGGTTAGGATTCTATGACTTGCTTTTGTTTGTTCGTTCTAAGCATGTAAACAAACAAATTTCTCAACTAGATATCATTGTTTGTCTCTTTCATAGTATTATATCCTCTGCACACTTCTGTTCCCGATTATTATAGGTTGTTGATGGGAAACTATCTCAAACGTGCTACCTGATGGCTCTGGATTCGTGCTATAGACAGTATTGCGCCAAGTGAGTTCACTGCCATAATTTACCCACTCAACTGCAGTACTAGCATCTTGTTCTTCTCAAGCAATAACATCACACTATGATCACGAAATCAGGTATGAGAAGCTAGTGGGTGAACAGTTCTCAATTTCTGACGCCGATTATTGTGTGTTTCATTCTCCATATAATAAGGTATGACGACTGCACACTGCCATGGAGATGCATAAGATTTTGCAGTCTGTTAATTCTGCCAATTCTGTTCTCTAACCTCTGGGGATACAGACATAAACTCGTCACTTTTTTACTATCACAGCTTGTACAGAAGAGTTTTGCTCGACTTTACTTCAATGATTTCATGCGTAATTGCAGGTCTGCGATTCCTCTCTTTAAATACATGCTCCTTTTGCTTCTTAAAAAATAAGCTTTTAATCTGTGGACGAAATAATATTCTGAACTTCTGAAAGACCTCCCCGACTTTGTCGGGATACAATACCCATTCGACACTCTTAGTCTTGGCCCCTAGACGAAGGCACTTATTTGTTTTTGTTTTCTTTGATGTCAGTTCGGTTGATAATGATGCCAAAGAAAAGCTTCAACCTTTTGCAAACCTGACTAGTGAAGAAAGCTACCAAAGTCGTGACTTGGAAAAGGTTATTCCTCGTTAGGTGGATAATAGTTCTTACAATGCTTAATTTCTTCGCTGATGTAACCATCAAGTCTTCTACTACTGAACTTTCAGGGCTCTCAACAACTTGCAAAGCATTTGTATGACATCAAAGTTCAACCGTCAACGTTGCTTCCAAAACAAATTGGTAACATGTATACTGCATCTCTGTATGCTGCATTGGCATCTGTAATCTACAACAAGCATGCTAGTCTGGTGAGGTTTTGGTTTTACGCCACTATCTTATATTTGTATGCCTTTGTATCTCCTGTTCATTCCTTGTAGTTAACTTCCATTTATTATGCAGAGCGGCCAACGAATTGTCATGTTCTCTTACGGCAGTGGCTTGACATCCACTATGTTTTCATTCAAACTAAATGAGGGTCAGCATCCCTTTAGTTTAACAAACATTGCTTCTGTGCTTGATGTGACGGCAAAGCTTGAGTCAAGACATGTGGTATGGTCTTTCATTCTCACAACCCTCAGCCAGTCTGTTGTAGATAGAAAGCGGATCTTGTCATATACTCCCTCCGTCCCATAATATAAGACCAGTTTTGACACTACACTAGTGTCAAAAACGCTCTTATATTATGGGATGGAGGGAGTATTTACAGCCATTTGTCATACCAATGTGGTATGGTTTACCATACATGGCTTCGAATTTGTTACAAGTATTTTGGAGAATAACTTTTTGTGGTTTCATACCAAATTATAGCTTATTAAAGAAAAGGAATCATAGTGTTTTTGTAGTCCGTACTACGGACAAGCTCTGAACTAGGAAAGCACACAAAACTGAATTCTGTATGTGATTACTCAGAAAACTTGCCCCGGTCACTATGGCGATATGAGCTCTATTCATCAAGGAAATCAGGGTCTTTGCTAAACTTATTCTAAACAATTTTGGAATTTACTTAGTTCTACAATTGTACTCCCTCTGTAAACAAATATAAGAGCGTTTAGATCACTACTTTAATGATCTAGACGCTCTTAATATTTGTTTATGGAGGGAGTACAAGAGAATAGCCTTTCTTGAAGAGAGCTACATACCATTAATTGATTCACTACTGTCCATAGTAGATTCAACTGCTGTTTGTATTAGATTCTGCGTTGCTAGGATCTGAATGGCAACA
>NC_041393.1:251490926-251706294 GCF_002162155.2 Triticum dicoccoides
CGCCAGAGCAAGCTGACATATTCCTTTACATGTTTTCAGACTTCACCTGAGAAGTTCATCGACACACTGAAGCTGATGGAGCACCGATATGGAGCAAAAGATTTTGAAACAAGCAAAGACATAAGCTTGTTGCCACCAGGAACATTCTACCTTACAAAAGTTGATTCAATGTACAGGAGGTTCTATGAAAAGAAAACCGATGGCATCGTTGATGGCAAAATCAAGTGCAGCAATGGCATTGCGAATGGTCACTAGTGGCATATCATCAGATACTGTTAGTTCACCTTGCATTTTATTAGCCATCACCCGTACAATTTGTTGTATTTATCTCTAGAATTCCCAGTTTAGCTCAGTTTCAAATAAGCCTATTCTCTATAGTTGTTTCCCCCACACTCTTCAGCTTATTTTTTGTGTTGAGCTGAACTGAAACCTTCGTGTAGTACAAGCATTCTTGTTTTCCTCTAGCTTGCTACCTTTGATTTGATTGTTTTGTTGCTATTGACCACGTACTGTTCTGTGATATTATCAATGAATTGTGGCAGTAGGCATTGAGCACTATTGTATCATGTGTTTTACTGAGCACTTGTATTCTACTTCCTCCGTTCCTAAATATAAGTCTTTTTAGAGATTTCAATAAGAACTAGATACGGATGTATATAGATATATTTTAGAGTGTAGATTCACTCATTTTGCTCCGTATGTAGTCCGTATTGAAATCTTCAAAAAGACTTATATGAGTGTAGATTCACTCATTTTGCTCCGTATGTAGTCCGTATTGAAATCTTCAAAAAGACTTATATTTAGGAACGGAGGGAGTATGTCTAAGAGCAATTCTAGCAGAATTGTCATATGAGCAGTCACCATAATGCATATGGATCGAGCTCCATATGGATTTGAAGGCTGTGGTGGCTGTGTGCAAAAGTCGTTTATTGTCTTTTCCGGGGTTTTTTGGCTGTATTAACTCAATAATCACACCCAATTTGAGTGATTAAAACACTAATTTGAGATAACATTGCATTACAAAGTTACATAGGGTAAATTAGCGACATCTTCGTACTAATAAACTTATGACTTTTTATGTTTTGGAAGAAGCAATGGATGCTCCCCACCACGGCGATGGTGAATGATGTGCACGCGGCGCATGCATATGTGACGAGTCCACTTGTCCTCTACATGTGGTGGTGTGATGGTCTCACGACCTTGTCTTCGTTCCATTCTTGTCATTGAGGTTGGGGAGACCCATATGACGTGATTCGTCTCGGTGAATGTCATCATATCCATGTTGATTTTGCACAATCTAATGTGCTCCCACTTCGTTGCCAAATCAGATTGTGGCTCATTGTAATGGAGCCAGATGACGCGGTCGCTCTCCTTTGCCAACACCTGCCTCACAATGGTGTCCTTGAAGATTTGCCTGACAACGGTCGCTCATCCTATGCCTCCTTGCGAGTGAGACAACGGTGATATGAGCCGCGTGGGCGCGGCTTGTCTTGCCCATATGGGATCTACACGTAGATGTGCTTGATATCCCATACAATGTCGTGTGTTTTGAGATCCCAGTTCGGCCACTCATTAAGGAGGGCGGGTTCCTCCACGGCGGCCTCTTGCACATCACGTCGATCCCATTCCTCCTCGACGATAAGGGTAACCTCCTCCTCTTCCTCCCCGTCCAAAATCTGATCCTCCTTCAAGAGCGGCACCCTGCCTGGCCACGAGGGAAGCGACATGACAACGGGAAGGAAAGTGAAGGTTGTAGGCGGCGAGGATATGATCTATTCAACGCTAGCGACACCTTTTTATGGCCGCGGGAAACGTGGCGGGGATGACCATTGGCGTGGAAGGTTGAGGAGGGAGGTGAAACTTCCCTCCCTTGCAAGTGATTGGCAAATGGAGTGCCCTCCAACCCAATGCCTCACAACCTCTAAATATGGAGGCTTGCGGGCTCAATTTGAAGCTCCGTCCATAAATTCTGACGACCAAGGGTGGTACGGCGACTCTGTTTTTTTTTTTGAACAAAGGAAGGCACCAACTGGTGCCAATTCATTCAGCTCAACGTCATAGTACATAAAGAGGTACAAGATCTGCCAAGAAATGGGAAAGAAAGAGCAGCAGAATCTGAGAAGCTAGAGCTGAAAAGAAGTCCTTGAAGACAGCAAAGGAGCAAGAATCCCCGCTGATGAACAACATGACCAAAATGCCAAGGCAGTCAAAGGAGAAAAGAACATGCTCTACTAATCTGACAGATACAGAGAAGATGAAGCAGCAATTAGATCGAGATAGAGATTAAATAGCAGCATCATCCCCTATCTTCACTTTTGTGCACCCTCTAAATCGCCCTGTAACTTCCCCAAAGTTTCTGATCATATCCTGCAAAAACACAAAAGAGGTTCTTTGCATCTCTAGTAGTCCAAACCCATGATAGCTTTAAGGCCCCTGTAGCTGAAAAACTTAAAGAGCAAACACAACATAGCAGCGTAAATAGGAAAGAGGCCTGAAACCAAAATACAAAGAACTAATAGCAGTGAACAGTGTGTAACTTAACACCAGGAATTTGAAGATTTGATATGAGGGACACAACATGACAGGATATAGAAGAGTGGTTTTGAGCAAAACAACAAACTTGAGTGTTCCCAGTAGATCTAAAAACCTGTTGCGCAAGATCATGAGCAATCCCATTAATTTCTCTCGAAATATGAAACACCTTAGGATGCAAAGCAGAAGTGTGTTTAAAGAAGATGGCCAGATCCTTTCTAATATTCCAAGGAATAGAGGAATCCAAGGTGTTTCTTAGAGCAGCACACTTAGCAAGAGAAAGACAGTCAGTTAAAAAAATTGGATGAGCAATATTAAGCTGAGAGGCAATATGAGCAGCAGAAGTAAGAGCAATGGCTTCAGCTTGCAAAGGAGTAGAAGTAGACGAAGCTGAGGCTTGAACTTGAACATTGATTTCTCCTTGGTCAGATGGAATTGAGATGAAAATTCCAACACCTGTGGCAACCTCTCCTTGTGGAAGGCCAGGGACTTTATTTGATCTGAAAGCTGCATCAGAAAATATTTTCGGTCCAACAATTAACAAATCAGACTTAAGAGTAGTACCTTGCAAAGGAACATGATTGCCAATAGAATGTTCACCTTGAACCTGCTGTTGCTTATTACAAAGGCATGAAAGAACACCATCAAAGTCCAAATTTAAAGCAATAGCTGCAATATTAACTTGGTAAGGAAGTGCTTTCTTTCTATCAAAAAGAAAATCATTACGTGCTTTCCAAAGGCACCACGGAAAATTGAGGATATTTGGAATAGAACCATTTGGGTGGTCCATTTGAATGAGAGCAATAAGCACTGAATGCATCGTAGAATGGCCTTGAAGTAAAACTTCAGATCTGAGAAACCAAGGAGAGGAAAACCAGGCCACACGAGCAAAATGACAAAGGAAGAAAGGATGAAACTCATCCTCCTGCTGACCACATCGACAACATATCTGAGAAATGTGAATCGAGAAACGACCAGCACGCAAGCCAGTAGGTAAAGCCTTTCTAAGTAATCTCCAGGCAAAAGTTTGCACCCTAGGAAGCATAGTTTTTTGTTTCCAAATCAACTTAAGAAGATTTTTCAAATCCAAGGGAATAGCAACAGGCACATTTCTGGGATTAGTATAAATCTGCTGCAAATTAAGCTTGTAAGCAGACTTTGCAGAGCAAATGCCATTAGGAGTAAGATCCCAACAAAGCAAATCCGGTCCATCATCATCAATAATATCAGTTTTAACAATGAGAGAAGCAATAGGCTGCTGAAAAAGCGAGAAAACAAAGTCCTGATTCCAAGTTTTTTGCCCCGGAAGCCAGAGATCACTAACTAAAGAGGGATAACTAAAGCCAGCTTGCTGTGGAATGAGATGATCATGGATAGTATCCCAATGAGCACACCAAGGCATGCTCCAAATTGAAATGCTACCTTGAGTTAATTGATAAAAAGAATGAGCCTTAAGATTGGGTAACATTTTCAAAATAGAAGCCCAAAAAGCAGATTTAGGAGGAGTTGCAGTAGCTTTCCAAATAGAAGTATCATGAAAATACTTAGACTTAAGCACAAGATACAAGTGAGAAGAAGGAAGTTTGGCTAACCTCCACACAGCAGCCAGAAGAAGGCTCTCATTAATGGCCTTCAGATTCTTTATGCCCAGACCACCTTCATCTTTAGAATTGCAAATATCCTTCCAAGATCTAAGACAAAGACTCTTCTTAGAATCATTTTCTCGCACACCTGTCCACCAGAAGTTCCTAATAATAGCTGTGAGTTTAGCAATTAATTTCTTAGTAAACAAGATATTAGCCATATAATAGAAAGGAATAGCCGAGAAAACCGAACGAATTAATTCAAGCCTAGCAGCATGAGAAAGCATGTTGGCTTTATAAGTGGGCAGCTTATTCAAAAATTTGTCAATAACAAAGTTATAAGCAGCAACTCTATTTTTAGCAGGAAGAACAAGCGGATGACCAAGGTGGGTGAAATTACTATCCAAATTAGAAACTAGAAAGATTTGCTTAATCTCCTGCATAGTAGTATTAGGGACATGAGAGCTAAAAAGAATGGCAGATTTGGCCTAGTTAGCGTTTGGCCTGAGATAGAACAAAAGTGCTGAATCAGATTGGCCATAGCATGAGCCTCTTGGAGAGTAGCATGCCCACAAACCAACAAGTCATCAGCAAATAAGAGAGAGTGGATAGAGGGGCAATTTGGACCAAGAGAAATTCCATGAAGGTGATGAGCAACAAGCGCTTCGTTAAGAGCAATAGATAATTCATTTATAGCAATTACAAACAAATACGGGGACATAGGACAACCTTGACAAATACCTCGAAAACTTTTAAACTTGTGCGAGGGCTGGCCATTGATCAACACAGAAAACGTGGGAGAAGATATACAAGCATAAACCAAATTAATGAAATGAGCATGCAACCCTTTTCGTGCAAGAGCAGAAGCAATAAAATTCCATTCTAAACGATCAAAAGCTTTAGCAAGATCAATTTTAAGCATGAAAGCATTGTGTTTCCAAGATTTTAGAGAGAAGGAGTGAGTAATCTCTTGAGCAATAATAATATTGTCACTAATCCTTCTACCCTCAATGAAAGCTTGCTGAGCGGGATCTATGTAATCAGGAAGATGAGGCTTAATCCTATTAGCAAGCGATTTCGTAATGATTTTATAAACAACATTACAAAGACTAATAGGACGATAGTCCATAGGAACTTGAGGGACAAGCTTTTTGGGGATAAGAGCAATATTTGTGTCATTAATATGAGGAGGCAAAATACCGGTGATGTAAAAGTTGGCCACAAGTTGCGTAACCTCCTCTCCTATCCAATCCCAAGCAGCCAAATAGAATTCAACATTAAAACCATCTGGTCCCGGAGAGGCATTTAACTTCATGTCTTTGAGAATCTGCAAAACTTCATGTTTATCAGGAATAGCATAGGTAGGATCCGAAGAATCATTAGGCCATTGAGTGGTAAGATAAGGTCTATCAGAGTTATCATTCGGAGAAGAGAAGATGTAACGAAAGTAATTGACAAATGTGTTCGTAATAGCAGAAGGTTTGAAATGAAGCACATCATTCTCATCTTTAACAGAGCAAATAGTATTTCTCTTTCTCCGCTTAACTACCGACTGATGAAAGAATTTAGTATTACGGTCCCCAGCCACAACCCAACCTTTCTTACTTCGCTACTTATAAAATTGATTAAGCTTGGAGAGCGTTTGTTCATACCTGAGAGTTAGAGAGCTTTCTAAAGCATGATCCTACTACTGCAGTGGGTGTTGCTGAAGTTGATTAATGTTCGCTTCAAGTTCCGAAAGATCGTGATGGAGAGGCTTTTTTTTCCTGCACCACATCTTTAAAGAGCCTGCCAAAGAAGAGGTTTTGGCTGCAAAAGAAGTAAGTGAACAATTGTTCCAAGCAGATTTAGCAAAATCAATGAAGTCCTTCTCCATCAACCACCAGTTTTCAAATTTAAACGTTTGCTTGGGCCTAACAAAATTGCCATCAGTAGATACTAAAATGGGAGCATGATCACTGAGGATAATAGGCAAATTAAGAACCTTGGTATTAGGATAATGCATACACCATTCAGAATTAACCAAGCAACGATCAAGGCACCTGTAAATGGGATAAGGAGTGTGCTGCTTACTACGCCAAGTATACGCAGGACCACTAAAGCCTATATCAAAGAAACCACAATTTTTAACAAGCGAACGAAAAGTAGTCATACGATAGTAATTAACATTGCCATTATGCCCATCCGTATCGTACAAGATGTCGTTAAGATCACCCATACACATCATGGGCATACCCAGATGATCATAAACAAAAGATGAAACTTGACTCCAAATGGCAGTAATCTGCCTATGATAGGGGTCACCATATATACAGATCAAACAAAATTGAACTCCTGAGACTAGGTGAACTACATTAGCTAGAATACAGTGAAAGGAAGCACTATAAACAGAAACTTTGAGCTCATCATTCCACATGAGCCAGAGCCCTCCTGAAGCACCTCTAGAGGGGACAACAAAAGCATTAGTAACATCAAACCTATTAACAAGATCAACAGAACGAACTTTGGAGGATTTGATTTCCGAAACAAAAGTTACCTGCGCTTTAGTGGAATGAATCAAGTTGGCCAGAAAGACCATACGATCATTGCCAAGGTTCCGACCCATACCTCGGCAATTCCAAGCAATGGCTTTCATGGCACCCAATCTCTCAAACAAATAGCAGTATGATGCGGCCGTGGCAGGTTGAAAACTATGGTGCAACAATAGTTGAGGTACTGATCTTAATCAACGGCTCAGCTAATCTGGGACTAAGCGCCCTGGACCGGAGAGACGACGGTGGCGGTGCTACTGCAGCAGAGCAAGAGGCTCGTTGGATTGAGGCTTGGGCATCAGCCAAATGGAAACAGCGGCGGCGCAGAAACATGAGGATGGCTCCAGTAGTTGGATCTGAAAGGCAGCTGCTAGATCCAGCTTGGAGAAGCGAGGAATCGACTCAAGAAAGGAGATGGGATGGATCCAATCGGGTTGAGATGAGCAGGGAATGGGCAAGGAAGAGGAAGAACATGGCAGCGGGAGAGGAGCAGGGGATCGTCACCGGACAAGGCAGATCCAGAGGGACCAACCACATGGCTGATGGATTGGGAAAGAGAAAGGAGATGGGACAGAGGAGATAAAGGATTAGGGGAGGAATTAGGGAAGAACAGAGGAAGGAAGCTGAGATACATCATATCGCCAGTCCAGAAAAGTCCGCTCGATAGATGGCAGAGTATCGTCCCTTGATGCGTTTAGGGAACTGATTAAAACAACTTGAGTAAAATGCACTGCAGGTACTTGAACTTGCGCCGCGAGCTCGGTTTGGTCACTGTACTTAGAAATACGGTCATTACGGTAACTATGTACGATGGGACGTGATTATACGGTCACTGTTCACCGTATTGAACCGGTACACCACCG
This sequence comes from Triticum dicoccoides, assembly GCF_002162155.2. Classification (NCBI taxonomy): domain Eukaryota; kingdom Viridiplantae; phylum Streptophyta; class Magnoliopsida; order Poales; family Poaceae; genus Triticum; species Triticum dicoccoides. The sequence continues at coordinate 251,498,436 of NC_041393.1, forward strand.
TTTTGACCAGTCCACGCTTGCCACATAGGCATGGGGGGGGATTACTTATTTGAACAGCAAATTTAGGAGGGTTTATGTGTAAAAATGCAGTCAGCTCGTTCCCCTCGCAATTCCCCTGTTATCCAAATCCCTAGTTTTGTTCCCCTCGCAGCGCTCGTCGCCGCCGCCCACCGCTCGCCGTCGCCATCGCCCTGCGCTCGCCGCCGCCCGCCGCCCACCGCTCGTCGCTGCCCATTGCCTTCGTCCTCGTCACCCGCCATGTCCAGCAGCAGTTCTGCCCGATCTGGACGCCGCGGGAGGACAGTGGTGGTGCCGCTCATCTCATGCCCTCGCTGCGGCTGCCAAGTGAGGTTCTACGTGTCCAACACGGAGGAGCATGAGGGATGGGTGTTCTACAGATGTGTGACCGTAAGCATCCTTGACCTGATTGACATTGGTGCTTGTTGGTTTTGAGTTTTGAGTTTGAGTTTGTGCAAAATTTCTGATTTTTCTTGGTTTTGAGCTTGTAGCAAGGATGTGTTTTCTGGCATTGGGAGAGGGAATACGTGGCCTACCTTGTAGATCATCGTTATCTTGTTGGGCATGAAGCTGTTGATGCAATTGGAGCAACAGAAGATAGGAGGGAACAGCTTGAGAGAGAAACAGAAGGAAGAAGAAGGGTTGCAGAGAGAAATGCATGTCAGAGGATAAGTATGCAGATGCAAGAACAGCCCGGAGCTAGCATGAACATCACGAGGGCAGAAGCTCGTGCACTTCTTAATTTAGGTGTGCAGATGATGTTACTGTTGAAACTGCTGCTTGGTGGTGTATTGGTGCGTGTTGTGCTATGTGTCATGCTGCTGTTGAAGAAATGAAACTGGTGCTGATGAAGAAATGAAGAAGTGTGGTAGCTTCAATTAGACCTAGTGGTACTAGTAGTTGATGAAGAAGTGTGGTACTAGTAGTAGACCTAGTGGTAGTTGATTAAGAAGTGAAATGTCAGTATGATGGCTGTAACAGTTGATGTATGAACCTTTTGTATGATGGTTTGTCTCTGAAGTTCAATAAATTGTTCTGTTGTATGAACTAAAATCAGTGTCAATTTTAGTAGTATGTAACTATGATGTCAAGTAAATTGTTCCAAGTATGTCAGTATGAAGAAAATGATCCAAGTAAGATGTTCCAAGTAAAATGAACAAAAATGATCCAAATAAGATGATCCTGAAGTACATGTTTCAAAAGATGGCCAAATGATCATTGGTTTTTTAGATGGCCAAAAGATCACCATGAGCCTGAAGATGGCCAAATGACTAGTTCCTGAAGTACATGTTCCAAAAGACATAACTTGACAGAAAGCAAAATGAGTAGTTGTTGAAGATGCTATTTTACATAAGATGGCCAAAAGGACTAGTTGCCTAACATTTCTAGCACTAGTCCCTGAAGATGTCAAAAATTCTTCCATTCTTCTCAAGCCCTGAGCTATGATGCTCCTCTTGAACTGTTCTATTTACCAGTTTTTTCTTTGCAGCAGCAGCTGCTTGTTTCTCTGCCAGCTTCTTTGCAGCTGTTGCTTGCCTGGCTTGTTCATTTTTTGCATTAGCTGCTTCTCTCTCTGCAAGCTTCTTTGTAGCAGCAGCCTGTTTCTGGGCTAACTTCTCAGCAGCTAGTTTCTCCTTTTGCTCTGCAGCAATTTGCCTATGTGTCTCTTGGATAATTTGCCTTGTCTCTGCAGCTGCCTGCTTTAGGATGGCCTGAACTTCTCTTCTCTGAGCAGCTGCCTCCTTCTTCCTTTCTGCTTCTTGTGCTTTCTTTTCTGCTAGCACATGCCTCTTCCTGGCAGCTTCTTCTGCTTTCTTCATTTCTGCTTCCCTTCTAGCTGCTAGAACAGCTTGCTTCTTGTCCTCCAGCTCCTTCTCTCTTTCTGTCTTCATGGCTAGCAGCTTCCTAGCAAGATCACCATGAGTGACTGTGCTGCTTGGCTGGGAGTGGTTGAGCATAGACTATGCATTGACTAAGAATGCAGACTCTGGTACTGGTGTTTGTTGTATGATTCTTGGCAAAGGCCTCTGCACATGTAGTGAAAAAGTTTTAGTAGTATGATTCTTGGCAAAGGCCTCTGCAGATGTCAAGAATACAGTAGTACCTGCTCAAGAATAGAGTCTATCATAAGATCATCCACTGGTGGGGCTCTCTGTGTTGATGCTTCCTCATTGTTCTAATCAGTATGGAAGGGACGTGATCAATACATTTGATATTAAAACAAGATATAGTCTATCATTAGCAAAACAAGAGATAAAATTCATACTATACCTGGGTTCTCACTGGTCCCTCTTCTTGCACATTAGTATTTGCATGTTGAACATTCTCTTGTGCTGCTTCTGCTTCAACTTGTCTATTTGGAGGTGGTAGGCCAGCCTTAAGATATTTACAACCCTTTCTGTTGTGGTCTGGGTCACCACAGTAGGAGCAATGCATTATGACACCATGTCTGGACATTCTCTTCCCTCCATTACTGCATATGATCTCTTCTGGTGATTTCCTTCTACTCTTGCAAGGTCTTCCCACATGTTTTGTGTACTCTGGTGGCAATATTGTGGGGCCATTCATCTTCTCCCACTCTGTGATATCTTTGCAAGGATAAATTATGTTGCTGTAGGCCTTCTTGAACATTGCCACTGAGTAGCAATTATCCACCAATGTTATGGGGTCAACTCTCTCATTTCTGCAGCATGCAATGACATGTATACATGTGACTCCATTTTTTTGCCATCTCATGCAGCTGCAAGACTTGGTGTGTATGTCCACAATGTAGTCTGTTCCTCTATCACCTACTTGAAATACTCCATCTCCTGACTCATATACATAACAAGTGTTTGCTAGATCTTTGAGCTTCTCAACCATCTTCTTTATCTTAGGGCATGTAACTCCTTGCATCTTCTCACCCTCAAGTTGTTTGGTGTAATGCCTACTAGTCCACTGTTGTTTGATCCTCTCAAACATTGATAGGATTGGCAATTCTCTGGCTTCTAGGATATACCTGCAAGCAGGACACATGGGAAGGAAATCATTAGCATGTCAAACTAGGCACAAACTAGGAAGGAAATCAAGCACAAACAAGGAAGGAAATCATTAGTTTCTTACTTGTTGAAGACCTCACATAGGTTATTCAGCAAAATATCACACTTTGGTATGTCACTTTGGAATGCCCTGACCCAAGTCTCTGGTTCTAATTCTTTCAACCACTTGTATGCATCCTCATTGAGTTCCTTCATCTCATTCATGTACTGCTCATACTTGATTGTTGTTGTGCTTCTTGCAATCTTCCACAGTTGGTTCTTCAGTGCATCACCTTTGTACAGCTGATGGAAATTCTTCCACATATGCCTGACACAGAACCTATGTTCTGATTCTGGAAACACATCATTCACAACATTGATAAGCCCCTTTTGTTTATCAGACATAATTGTCCATGGTGAGGTGTTGATGATACCAAGGTCCATCTTAAGCCTCTCAAGAAACCAAACCCAGTTTGGCATGTCTTCCACTTCCACAACAACAATGGCAATTGGGAAAATACAATTATTAGGATCTATGCCAACTGCAACAAGTAACTGACCCCTATATCTAGTTTTTATATGACACCCATCTATGAAAATCACAGGCCTGCATCCTTGAAGGAAACCTCTTTTACAAGCATCCAGACACATGTATGCTTTGTTGAACCTAGCTTTATCATCAAGTGCTAGGAAGAATGAACTACCTGGGTTGCTTCTCCTTATCTCATTTCCATAGTCCCACAGCAACTTGTATTGTCCTTCTTCATCACCATGAATTATCTTCATGGCCAGCCTCCTTGCCCTTTGTAGCTTAGTCCTAGTTGGTGTCATATGCCATTCTTTTTGTACAACTCTTGAGAAGTTCCTCAAGTTCATGTCTTGATCTGCCCTGAAACTCTCAAGATATTTCCTTGCAAGAAATGGTGCAGTAAATGCTTTGATCTTCCATTTCTTGCAACATGTATGATCTTCCACATACTTCTTCACCATGAAGCATTTAGTCCTGCTGTCAAATGATGCCCATAAATACCAAGTGCAATCCTCATCACATACTGCCTTCACTCTCTTCTTGTCATTAACTGGCAACTTCACATCCACTCTGTTTTTGCAGCTGTACTCCTTTATAGCTTTTCTTAGCAATTGTACATTCTCAAATACTTGACCCACATGGAACTTTGGACACTGCAGGTCCTCCTTTCTGAAAGCTCTAAACTTGGTCTGAGTTTCATCATCTGAATCTGGTGCCCACAAGTCCTCACCTTCTGATTCATAATCAGACATGGCTTCATCTTTTGCTTCAGAACCTGGTTTCACCTGTCCCCCTTGCACCTTATCCTTTGTCTGCACTGGCTCATCTTCATCCACATTGTCTGCATAAAGATCATCATCCCCATCACTGATCTCAAAATCACTATCAAACATGCCAGCTGGATCAAAATCACTGTCATCTGAGTCACTTTCCGATGCTGACAACACCTCTTTCCTCCCCCTCTTGGCTCTTCTATCTCTGTCTTCCTCCCTCTCAACTCCATTATTCTCTGCATCTACTCCACTAGCATCCAAAAATACTCTGTCTGACTCATGCTGTTCTGGCTCAATAGTACTCTCTTCATGCACATGATCCAAATTGTCTGACTGAATGTTCTCTGTCCTCCTTGCAAAGATAAATGGATTTCCATCATCAACTTCAACTTCTGGATTGTTTGGATAAACAATTTGAATTGGAATAGGAACTTCTCCTCCTCTATGTGATGGACTACTGCTAGATGCAAGATTGGTACTACTCTTTTCTTTGGAAGGGCTGAACACTGGTGGCAGATGAGCTCTTGGATTATGGACTACATCATCAACATCCTTGGGAGAATGCAAACTGTCATCATGGTCCAGATAAATATCAAAGAAGTGATGGCCTATTGACAAGAATACCATCATTTGATCAGTATCTGCATCACTCCTAATCTGTCTCAAAGAATTTCTGGTGATGTCAAGGATGGGAATGCGGTAGTATGCTTTTATCCTTCCAGCCATCTCCCATCCTATCTCCTCTACCATATGCTCCACCATGATTGGAGACCATGTTAACCTATCAACTTGATCATACCACACTTCATGTCCATTGACATAACTTCTGTTGCTTCCTTGACCCATGAAAAAAAAACCATGATGAAATAGCACTGAAAATTTGTCACTGCGTGCTCCTGTTACAAAAAAGCACATAAATTGAGTACAACCACCAATAATTGTAACAAACTTGGCAAAAAATGAACCTTTTATGTGAACCTTAAACCCTACAACAAACCCCCAATTGTTCCTCCAAAACCCTAGCACACATTATGAACCCTACTACAGGAGCGAGTACACAATTCAGGACAAAGTATCTACATGGCAAACCGTGGCATCAAACCTATATTCCACTTTTCATGTGGAATCAAACCTATATTGCACTTTTCTAACCGTGGCAAAAAAACCACCTGAAACCCCCAAATCGATTAACAAAACCCTAGGTTTTCTTCCAATGCGGGCAACTTCAAGAGAAAACTTAGGCAAACTGAATCTAATCTGTACATAACTCGATTTGATGTCAAATAGACCAGAATTTTGGACTTACTGTAATTGGGGGCAGGGGCTCCATCGGGGCGACGAATTGCAGCCATGGCGGCGCCGCCTTGCCTTCCCCACGGTCGCGAGACCCTTCTCCACGGCCGATCCTTCCAACCCGACACCGAAAATCGCCGCCGACCTCAACGCCGGCGATCAACTGTTCCTTCCTCGGCCGCGACAGGGGAGGGGAAGCGGAGACAGGGGAGGGGAAGCGGAGAGACAGAGGAGGCGGAGAGACAGGGAAATGGAGAGGTGGGAGGGCGAGCAGAGATGGAATAGAAGACGGGAGGTTTTTTTTAGAAATTGGTCACCGCTTCGCTTCTGCAAACGACACGTGGCGCGGGGGAGGGCGTGGACTGGTCAAAACGGCGGCGTACCAGTTCAATACGGTGAACAGTGACCGTATAACCACGTCCCATCGTACATAGTTACCGTAATGACCGTATTTCTAAGTACAATGACCAAATCGAGCTCGCGGCGCAAGTTCAAGTACCTGCAGTGCATTTTACTCAAACAACTTTGTCGGCTAAATCGTTATATGGACGGTTGTTATGGACTTATGGTGATCGGGCAGATAGAGCGCCTGAGCTGTCCTTTCCCTTACCAATGGTTGCCTGTATTTCCAAATGCACTACAGAAGAACGAACCCTCCACCCACCCACGAAAGAGTCTACATTTTAACAGTTCACACAGAAGCAGAAGCGCTACAACTCTCTCTGACAAAGAGAGTAGCTCTTTCCCTGTCAGTCCGGTCGAGCTGATCCCACAAAAATGGCGTCGTGAGCAAATGACGCAGTGACCAGAACTAATACCGGGCCGGCCAGCGACGAACATGGCGGTGGCGACCTAAACTTCGACGGTCTTCTGGTTGAGCGCCGTGTACCTCCACCTCTCCTTCTCCACGAAGTCGGCGTCCAAGAACTTGGCCACGAACGCCCACAGCTTGTACGCGTCCTCGAAGTTGCTCAAGAACCCCAGCGACGCATTCACCACGTGGATCCCCACCTCCCCGCCGCCGTCGCCGTCGCTTGCCTGCTCAAGGACGGCGCTCCTGTCGGCCTCGTACTTGTCGGCGAACCAGATGTTCCGCAGGAAGCCGCAGGTGAGCGAGATGGCCTGCCGGTCGGCAAGCTTCTGCACCAGCGCCGGCGCCACCTTCTCCCCCTTCCAGTCGTACACGTTGAACGCCAGCGAGGGTCCCCGCTCGAACTTGACGCGCGGTCCGTACACCCGCACCAGCTGCTTCCCGCCGCCGTGCTCCGGGTGCGGGTGCCGCAGCTTCTGCATCGCCACCACCAGCCAGTTGCTGATGCACCGCAGCCGGTTGCCGATGGCGATGAGGCCCAGCGCGTCCGCGTGGTCCAGCCCCCTGCACTCCACCTCCAGCATGCGCTCCTCCTCTGCTTCTACTGCTGCTGGCGGCGGCCATGGCCGACTGCCTTCTTCGGCTTCGGATGGCCTACGGTCCACCTCGCAAATTTCCGGCGTGTCGCCGTTCTCGGCCTCGTCGGTCGTGCGACCGGTGGCGGTGGCGCTGAGCGGGCCGGAAAATGAGCTGGTGGTATCGACATCGTCCGCCGTCGGCGGGTCGGCCACTTTGGGGAAGGTGAGCGAGTGCTCCAGGTCGGTGGAGTAGTCGTCGCGGAGCGACCACCGCCGCGCCGGAACGATGCTGACGATGCCGATGCTGCGCGCGACCGCGGAGCGCTCGAGCGCGCCGAGGCTGGCCTTCTTGACGAACAGCCCGGCGAAGCCCGAGGGGTTCTCGCCGAACACCTTGAAGAAGTTGCAGACGATGAAGTCCGGGCGGAGGAGGGAGAGGCCGAGGGTGTCGAGGTCCTTGGCGCCGAGCGCGCACGCGTCCAGCGCCACGTGCCACCCCTGCTCCGCCGCGGCGCTCATCCAGAGGTACGGGTACCTCGCGCCGGTCATGCGGGACACCAGCGGAAACACGAAGAGCCCGCGGCCGCGCTGCCGCCGCCGCCCACGGAGCAGCTTTTTGCGGAGGTCCGCGGCGTGGACGCGCATGCTCGGCCACGCGAAGCTCGCGTTCATGACCTCCGCGCCGCGGCTGCGCGCGCTCTGAGCCATGGCACCCACCGCCTCGCTCTCGTAGTCGTACACGGAGAGCAGCTTCTTCCTGCCGCCGCCGGGAGTGAAGGAGTAGGATTCTGCCAGCAGCCGGAAGGCCGTGGTCCGGTTCGCCGTGCACACCATGGTGTACTCGTCCTCGGGGATCTTAAGGGACGCCATGATGCGCCTCGTGACGGCGCCGCTGATGCCCCCCGCCGCGGATGCGGCGGCAGTGCCGTCCCCGCATTGCTGCACCTGCGACCGCAGGCTCGCCGACCTGTACGCGATGTCGAAGAAGGGCGGCTGCCACGCCGACGGCTCCGCCGGAGCTGACGTGGACGGCAGCGACGAGTTCATCTGCGCGTGGGAGAAGAGGTTCATCCCGTTGTAGTCCAGGCAGACGTGGCGGTCGAGGTGCCTGTACTCCCCGTCCCTGATCGCGTCCGCCGAGCCGGCTAGCCCGCCGTACTGCGGGAACGCGGAGGCGAACTCCGAGTAGGCCTCAGGGAGCGGCGGGAGGGACTCGTGGTTGGTGAACACCGGCGCCCCGGGGAACAGCCCCGACGCCGCTGACCTGACGAAGTTGTGCCGCGACGTCCTCGCCGACGTGGTCGTGACGGTCGTAACCGTGGCCGTCCGCTTGGCGCGCACCGGCACGCAGCCGGGCATGCACCCGTGCTCGCGGTCCGCAGCCCCATTCGACGCCGACGCCGCCGGCATCTCGCGCTGCTTCTGCTTCTGCCTCTGCCTCCTGTCGTCGTCGCCGGCTGCCGCGTTCTTGCTGCCCCTGGATAAGTACTTTGTGAAGAGGAAGAGCATGGTTGCCTCATGGGCAGGTTGTCGTTGGGCTAGCTAGCTCGGCGCCGGCCGGGCGCGGTCGACGCCGCTGTCTAGGAGCTGTCGGACAGCGACCGGATGGCCGGCCGGCCGCGGCCGCCTCTTTCTGAGCTCCTTGTTTGCTTCGCTAGCTGGTGATGAACGACCATGTGCGCGCCAGTGGCTCTCCTGCTGCCGGGGGAAACCTTTAGTTTCTCCTTGAGCTAGCCAAGTCCACAGGCTCGCGCAGACAGCGACGTAGCAAGAAAGCGTGAAGCAGCAGCACCCATCTGGTTCATGGAGGCTGGTATGCAGTTCCAGTCAATGAGAAACCGCTGAATGACAGATGATTATATAGGATGATGGATGAGTATTAGCCCTTTTTAATCTGGCCTGGATGATTGTCTTCAACCTGAACATGCATTCACTTGTATGATGATGGATGGTAAACCAGAGCAGACAGAGTTGCTTTCCCATTCCCCCGGATTCATGGATTTTTACGAGGTAATAGCATCCCAGATCCACAAACTTGCACAGAATGTGATGTTTTAGTCCAAAACTTGCAAAATGTTACTGAGGACTCCCACAACTTGACACCCTATGTGATGTTTTGGTCCACAGCCAATTACAACATGACAAGTGGCAGTCCAGAGGGTGGACCGGTCAGCTCTTGCAATTTTGCACAAAGGCCCCTGCCATTTCCTCGATTCAGCAATGTTACAGAGCTCATGACCAAGATCGCTACGACGCCAACTACACTCTACTCAACAACAGGTTTGCATGTGAATGCGATGCATTTGGTCGATCTGGTTAGCTACCTGGGTTCTCGGAGAGCATGAGGTTGGTGAGGAGCTTGCGCCTATCTGAAACCAATTTACAGAAGCAATCGATCTAAGTTACAGATTAACCCGCTACCACAAAAAATTCAGTCTGAAACCAACAAGCTAGATTCATATGCGACCATCAACAATTCAGTAAAGCATCGCAATACTGTTCGTTTTTGTTAAACTGAACTGACGAGACTGAACAACTAGCACGATTTCAGAACTGACCACACCGTGTAGTAGACAGACGTATAATTTAGAAGACCTGAGACTCTGCCCAATTCCAATCGGCTGCTGCTTTCGATCTGAACTAGATACTGAAACAAACAGATTCGATCAACCCGCGACCGTCTACGACCGAAGCAGAATTCGGGTCCCGCACAGACCAGACAGCGATCGCGCTGGGAGGGGGGGTGGGAGTCTGCGAGAGGGGATCGATGGATCGGTGGTATGCATATCCTGAAGGACGTAGGCGACCTTGGCGGAGTCGGAGTAGCTGGGAAGCGACATGCCGCCGGCGGCGAGCGAGAGCTTGGCGGCGCCGATGGAGGCGACGCCGAGCATGGGCAGCTCGGCGGGGCTCCACTCGTAGTAGGCGCCGCCGTAGGCCTTGGCCGGCTGCCTCGGGGTCAGATCCACCGCCATCGAAAAAGGAGAAGCTGCTACGATCGATCGAGAGGTCGGTTGGTTGGGGGGTTGGAGGGTTGCCGGGAGCTGGAGGGCGTGATCGTATCGCCGTATCGGTGCAACGTAGCGGAGCCGCCACGCCGCGTCGTCGTTCCACAGCCTCGCGTGCGTCGGCCTCGCCGACAAGTGCGGCGCGGGCGCGGCGGGCCATTTCTACGGCCCGAGCAGAGGCATCAGCGCGACCCCTGTGAGGCTGCTCCCCGCGGCCCCTGCGAGGCTGCTTGCGTCGACGTCGGCACGCTGGAGTTCCGGTCCGTGGTGGAGCCCGTCAGCCGCATTGAGCCGGCGCTCGCCACCCGCCCCGGATCATACTTCTTCCTCGCCAACTGCACCGGCATCGACACGCGGAAGCACGAGGTGTACTGCACGGTGGCGGCCGGCGGCGAGCAGCTGCCCACCAACCCCTACCGCTTCAGGGTGGCCTACGACAAGCTTGTGATCGCCAGCGGCGCCGAGCCGCTCACCTTCAACGTCAAGGGCGTCCAAGAGAACGCAATCTTCCTCCGCGAGGTGAACGAGGCGCAGCAGATCAGGCGCAAGGTCCTCACCAACCTCATGCTCTCCGAGAACCCAGGTAGCTAACCAGATCGATCAAATGCATCGCATTTGCATGCAAACCTGTTGTTGAGTAGAGTGTAGTTGGCGTCGTAGCGATCTTGGTCATGAGCTCTGTAACATTGCTGAATCAAGGAAACGGCAGGGGCCTTTGTGGAAAATTGCAAGAGCTGACCGGTCCACCCTCTGGACTGCCACTTGTCACGCTGTGATTGGCTGTGGACCAAAATATCACATAAGATGTCAAGTTGTGGAAGTCCTCAGTAACATTTTGCAAGTTTTGGACTAAAACATCACATTTTGTGCAAGTTTGTGGATCTGGGATGCTATTACCTCGATTTTTACTGTTCTGTTCTTCCGGTATTTACGCTACCGACGTTGACCGGCCAGTATGTTCAACCTGTGTGGTTGCGTTACTTTGTTCAGGACCGCCTTGCTTTTGTAGACGATCTGCAAAGTCGTGTAAACTACTCCTATATGGATTTATTTTATGGCTGCGTTTATTACTCTAGACATTTAATCCAGTTCTCCTACTAGACTGGAAGTCGCTCTTGACGTTGACACGGTACTAGCCTCTGTTCTGTTGTGCCTAAAATTACCTCCCCACTGAGATCTCCATCCTAGGCGATTCTAACTTAACTGGTTCATTAGTGTAGAGGACCCAAGGCATCGGAAAAGGAAGACGTGATTTTCTCGATAAACTGGCGATAGCAACAACCTAATGAGAGGAGCAGGGGACCTCTCTCCATGGCCGATGGCAACCTCAGCGATTTTTTTTTTCATTTTCGAATCAACTTGGTTCCAATTGCAAGATGGCAGACGGGCGGGAGTCTTGCGCTAGTCAATCAATCACTGGCCCATCAAGTGATGCGCATGTTTGGCGACTGACTGATCGTGGCAAAAATGAGTGGAGAGGAACGGCCATGGAACCGACCGGGGGAGAGATAGCGCGTTTTGACCAGCCTGCTTCGATCGGCTCAGCAGGAGCTCGCTGACGCGGACCGTATTCCCTCCCATTCCACCCATGCTATGCTACGACCTGCAGGGTTGCACCACGACCATGAGGATGTAGATGTACATATATTCCCGACGTGGCACCAAACAAATATAATCAAAATTGGCGTCCACCTCCGGCTGCTGTCTGCACGGACGAGCTGTTGAACAGTTTGCAACGCTCCCGTCGAGTCTGCGGAGGCGATCATTCCGGGCAGAAAAAAGGGCGTGGCGTGGCCGAAGTGGACAGCGCGCCACCGCGGGGAAAAGAAGCCCCACCACGCCACGACCGGTTCAACGACCTCGACGCGCCGGGGCGGCACTACACAGATAGAGAGAGGCCGTCCTGCTCCTGCCTGCTAACAAAAAAAGAAAAGAAAAATCTTCGTCTTGATTAATCTGGACAACGGCGACTGACGAGGAGACGGTGATTGATCCGTGTGAAAGATGTGAAAACGTGACCGGTAATCGGCGCCTCCACTGTACCTGTACCTGGAGGCCAAGCGCAAGGCCCGGCCAACACGTATGTCCACCTCAAAACATTTTAATCATTTGGTGGATCTTATCTTATTGCAAAACTATTTGATTGAACAATTGCAAAATGTCAATAAAACAATCAGGAATTGGAATAAAACATAGAGAATTTGTCTGTCATTGGCACATCAATGAACCACTTCATTCGCCTCTCACCCTGTCGTCGAATATCAAACCCTAGTAGGAATTCGAAAGACAATACCACACCACAATACCTGTGCCAGCACACCCATTCCTACGATATGTAGCTTCATCGGTGTTCATTTTGAGCCAGCTTTGACCAAGTCAGTGTTCATACATGTCGTTGCATAGGGGCCCTAGCCGTTGGCTGTGCTGGGATAAGGGCCCCAATGAGTTCCTTAATCAGCTCGATCGATCGTTGTGGCTGATACTAGACCTCACTGTGCTAGGAGACTCTCTCAAGTTGAAGATGATGAACATTCTCAAGGACATATATACAAGATGTTATTATCAAGATGATCTATATTCACAAAGACAAGCACCAATTAGAAGTGTTAGGAATTAATTGCTTAACTAGAGAATAATTTCTACTATGTCGGTTATCATAGTTTGACAACCACTCCTTGTAAACAACTTTGTACTAGGGTATAAGGAAAATACATCCTACCACCTAGGGGTAGTTACCCCACATGTCCCATGTACTATCATGTGGTGGTATATATACTCTATATAAGATATTTCAAAGCGAGTAACATGAGAAAATTGCAAATTGGCTCATTGTTTTATTATATTTTGTGAAATGTGTACATATTTGTACGTAAAAAGGAGCACATTCAAAATACAATACATACTATCAAAAAACTAGTATATATGCTGCCTAAATATTATTATATACTATATATTACGTGTACATACTCTTCGATTTGATATATACTACATACGACATACAAAATACAAGTGACAGTAACTACCACTGGTGGTAGTAAACATTTGTCATCAACAGTGTGAACATTGTTCCATCATTTTCTTTTACTTCAAAACAAAAAGCACTGGCTGGATAACACCATTCCCTTTCGGAGATGGCATTGACCCAATGATGAGGGCGAATCGATTTTGTTTTTCTAGGTACATCAACTCCGTCTATAGTTTTCCTGGTGGGTTTCACTTCTTTCATCGTTGTATGAAAACACAACGCCCCCCAGGTCGCCCCCGCTCGGGCGACTTGAGAGGGGACGAAACCCTAGTCGTCAGGGGCTCTCCTTCCTTCCCTTCCTCCCTCCACCGTCGCCGAAGGACGCCGCCGGCGGTGGCGGGGGCCTTCCTCTCTCTTGTGCCATGGGGATGGTGTAGAGCCCCGCACTATGAGGAGGCGCGATCGATCTGGCCTTGGCGGTGTGGCGGGCGTCTCTGCCTTGACCGGTGGCGGCGCGACGGCTGACTTTTCCTCGGGCGACGATGGATGTGGGCGCGGCGGCCGGCCTTGCTTCGGTCAGTGGCGTTGGCTGCGTTCGACGGCGGCGATCGGATGTGCGGCAATGGGCCATTTGACCTCGAATCATCGACGGCGGCATGGAGGACGCGGTGGACGGATCGGTGCCATGCGTGGTCTGGCCTCCGGCGATCTAGTCGGTGCGGCCTGCTCACTGCGCGGCGGCTCAGATCGATGGCGACCCGTGCACACGATGCTTGATGGAGGTTCGCTGAGCGGATCCGGGTGAAAACCTCATTTTTGGTTTGTTGCCAAGACCTACAATGGCGGCACTCTTTTGTGTCGTTACCTTCTTGAAGGCATCGCCGTGGAGAAGCTCCATACCTCTATCCGCTACCTCCGTGGGAAACCCTAGATTAATAGATCAGATGATGGCGGCGCTCTGGTGTACACAGGCTTGAGGGACCAGTGGACGGCTTCTTTGGTGGAGAGCTGCTTCATCTTACACATTTATGGTGGCGGATGTGGGCGGTGTGGTGCAGTGGAGACTCGGCGTTCGATGCACGGAGATGGACTCGCACTGGAGGAAGATGTTGTCTGGCGTCATGGTGACGTCGATGGCAAAGAGGCTTGGCAAGGTTGGTGCTTTAGTTTCTGCTCTAAAGATGGATTGGTGGAAGACGACGGCGATGACACATGAGAGTGCATCAGACTGGTTTGTACCCCAAACCTAGTATGTGGCTTGGTTGGGGCCTCCGGCTTTAGATGTTAGGCTTTGGTGTGATGTCTGTTTGGTATTAGGTTCGGACTATCGGCATCCCTTCATCAAGTGGATAGGAGTTGTTGGAAATATGCCCTAGAGGCAATAATAAAGTGGCTATTATTATATTTCCTTATTCATGATAAAGGTTTATTATTCATGCTAGAATTGTATTGACCGGAAACTTAAATACATGTGTGGATACATAAACAAATACCGTGTCCCTAGTGAGCCTCTACTAGACTAGCTTGTTGATGAAAGATGGTTAAGGTTTCCTAACCTTAGACATGAATTGTCATTTGATAACAGGATCACATCATTAGGAGAGTGCCGTGATGGACAAGACCCATCCGTTTGCTTAGCATATGATCATTCAGTTTATTGCTACTGCTTTCTTAATGTCAAATACATATTACTTCAACCATGAAATCATGCAACTCCCGGATACCGGAGGAATACCTTGTGTGCTATCAAACGTCACAACGTAACTGGGTGATCATAAAGATGCTCTATAGGTATCTCCGAAGGTGTCTATTGAGTTGGCATGGATCGAGATTGGGATTTGTCACTCCATGCGATGGAGAGGTATCTCTGGGCCCTCTCGATAATAAAACATCACAAGAAGCTTGCAAGCAAAGTGACTAAGGAGTTAGTTACGAGATGATGTATTACGCAACAAGTAAAGAGACTTGTCGGTAACGATATTGAACTAGGTATGGAGATACCGATGATCGAATCTCGGGCAAGTAACATACCGACAAACAAAGGGAACTATGTATGTTGTCATAGTTCGACCGATAAAGATCTTCGTAGAATATGTAGGAACAAATATGGTCATCTAGGTCCCGCTATTGGTTATTGACTAGAGAGGCGTCTCGGTCATGTCTACTGTAAGTGCATCTAGTGCCACCCCTAGTTGGTTTTGGAGTATTGACGACAAAGTTGGTTGAGGGACTAATGCGTTTGTGAGAATTGCAGGATAACGCAGGTAGTGTCCCTCATTGATTCGGTTTACCTACCGGAGATGACCCCTAAAAATGTATGAAGACATTGACGATAATGGTGGTATGTGAAGATATTCATATTGAAGACTCTGACATGAGAAGACATTGAGTGAAGACTATGGAGCGCGAAGACTGTGTTGTTTCGTTGTTTCCTTTTCTTCTTTGTTGAGTCATAAGAACCACCGTACTGTTAAGTGGGGTCCAAGTGAACAAAGTCGGAATGACTGAAGTGATGCTCAACCCAAATCCTATGTCTTCGAGTGAAGACAATGAGAGCAAATCTTATCCAGAGTTGGATGAGTCAGCTTTGCTTGTAGCCCAAGTAAAGTTGCCGTGTGTGTTTGAAATCTGACCATTGGAACACGTGTTAGTTCCTTAGTGACCTAGGGCCATTTCGGACATATCAGGTCGGGTTGCCTTGTGGCTATAAATAGCCCACCCCCTACACCATAAATTGGTGGCTACTCAGAGTTAGTTCACGGCTTTTGTCGTTTGAGAGCAACCCACCTCGAAGCCTTTGAGAGAGAGAAATCCTTGCGAGGACAAAGCCCAAACACCCAGAGCCAAAGAGTGTTAGGCATCACTGAAGTCTTTCTGTCTGAGTGACCTGAAGACTTATTACACTTGAGGACTGTGTATCCTCCAGCCGGTTAGGCGTCGCGTTCTGAGCATCCAAGAGTCATTGTGGATCGCCGGTGAACGAAGTCTGTGAAGGTTCGGAAGTCTACCTTGAAGACTTACCAGAGTGATTGGGCGAGGACTGTGTGTCCTTAGCTCAAGGGGAATAAGGTGAAGACGCGGTCTTCTGAGTTGAATCTCAGCCTCCCTAACCAGACGTACAGTTGTCACAGCAACTGGAACTGGTCCAACAAATCCCGTGTCTTCAACAAGTGACTGGTTCTATCCTCTCCCTCCTTTTACTTTGAGTTTGTCTTCGTGAAGTCATTGCCTATTTGTCGTACCTGTTTGACTTCATTGCTTGACTACTATCGTTGGTTGGCTTCATACTATCTTCCATCCTGATCCTTACTACCAAGCTGCTATTAGTCTTTGTACTTTCACATTATTGCATACTTGACTATGGTTTGCTTGTTGTAGTTTATCTTCCGCTGCATATCAATTAGGTCATTTCTATTGTTTGTCTTCGAAACTTCCATGTTTTGAAGACTTTGATAAAAATCGCCTATTCACCCCCCCTCTAGTCGATAACTAGCAGTTTCATCTACATCATTCTCAAACCCATAGGGTCCGCACGCTTAACGTTCGTTGATGATATAGTATTATATGAGTTATGTGAAATAGTGATCGGATGTTGTTTGGAGTCCCGGATGAGATCACAGAGATGACAAGGAGATCCGGAATGGTCTGAAGGTAAAGATTGATATATAGGATGGTACTATTTGGTCTCCGAAAAGGTTTCAGAATGCACCGGATATTTATCGGATCACCGAAAGGGGTTCCGGGAAGGCCCCGAAGAGTTATCGGGCTTATTGGGCCAACGAGGGAAGCACACCAGCCCACAAGGGGCTGGTGCACCCCACCTCTAGGTCGCCGACCCTAGGGAAGGAAAGGGAGGAGGGCTAGCCCCTCCTCCCTTCCCCTCCACATGAGAGAAAGGAAAGGGGGGGCTCCCCCCTCCTGCCTTCTCCACACGCCAAAGAAGGAAGGGGGGCGCGGCCAGGGCAGGCCCTAGGGCCGGCCACCGCCCCCCTTGGGGGCTCCCTAGGTTGGCTCCCTTCCCCCTACCTATAGATATGAGAGGAGGGAGAGGGCCAACAGACACCACGATCCCCAAGCCGTGTTCGGCGCCCCATCTCCCTCTAGTTCTAGTTCCTCCTCCGTCCATGTCCGTTGTGCTTGGCGAAGCCCTGCGGATAGCTTCACCACCTTCATCATCATGCCATCGTGCTACCAGAACTCATCTACTACTTCGCCTCTCTTGCTGGATCGAGAAGGCGAGGACGTCATCGAGTTGAACATGTGCTGAACACGGAGGTGCCGTACGTTCGGTACTTGATCGACACGGATCGTGAAGGTGTACGACTACATCAACCACATTGATAAATGCTTCCGCTTAGCGATCTACAAGCATATGTAGATGCTCTCCCCCTCTCATAGCTATGCACCTACATGGATAGATCTTGCGTGTGCGTAGAATATTTTTTGTTTTCCATGCAACGTTCCCCAATAGTGGCATCATGAGCCAGGTCTATGCGTAGATGATATGCATGAATAGAACAAAAAGGAGTTGTGGGCGGTGATGTTCATACTTGTTACCACCAATGTCTTATTTTGCGACGGCATTGTGGGATAAAGCTACCCCGACCAACCTTACATGTCCACGCACATGAGACCGGTTCCACCGACTGACATGCAACTTGTTTTGCATAAAGGTGGCTGGCGGGTGTCTGTTTCTCCTACTTTAGTTGAATCAAATTTGACTATGGCCGGTCCTTGCAGAAGGTTAACATAGCAAACTTGATAATCACCATTGTGGTTTTGCGTAGGTAAGAACGGTTCTGGCTAGTTGCTCGTAGCAGCCACGTAAAACTTGCAACAACAAAGTAGAGGACGTCTAACTTGTTTTTGCAGGGCATGTTGTGATGTCATATGGTCAAGATATGATGTGATATATGTTGATGTATGAGATGATCATGTTTTGTAATAAGTTCACGACTTGCATGTTGATGAGTACGACGACCGACAGGAGCCTTAGGGTTGCCTTTAATTATTGTATGACCTGCGTGTCAATCATTTAAGCGCCATGTAATTGCTTTACTTTATCGCTATGCGTTAGCAATAGTCATAGAAGCAATAGTTGGCGAGACGACCCCGATGGTATGATGGAGATCAAGGTGTCGTGCCAGTGATGATGGAGATCATGCCGATGCTTTGGAGATGGAGATAAAAAACACAAGATGATGATGGCCATATCATGTCACATATTTTTGATTGCATGTGATGTTTATCCTTTATGCATCTTATTTTTCTTAGAACAACAGTAGCATTATAAGATGATCCCTTCACTTAATTTCAAGATAAAAGTGTTCTCCCTGACTATGCATCATTGCCAAAGTTCGTCGTTTCGAAGCACCTCGTGATGATTGATACGTCTCCAACGTATCCATAATTTTTGATTGTTCCATGATGTTATATTATCATTCTTGGATGTTTTACAATCATTTTATAGCAACTTTATATCACTTTTTGGAACTAACCTTTTGACATAGTGCCCAGTGCCAGTTGATGTTTTTTGCTTGTTTTTTACTTCACAGAATATCAATACCAAACGGAGTTCATACGCAGCAAAACTCTTTGGAGAATTTTTCTGGGCCAGAAGACACATGACGGGCCAAAGAAGTACCAGAGGGGTGCCCCGAGGGGGGCACAACCCACCTGGGCATACCTGGAGGCCTAGGCGCGCCCTGGTGGGTTGTGCCCACCTCAGTGGCCTCTCGCATCGCCTCTTCGCCCTATAAATACCGAAATATTCCAGAAACCCTAGGGGAGTCAACGAAACACAATTCTAGCCGCCACATGTTCCAGAACCACGAGATCCAACCTAGACACCATCACGGAGGGGTTCATCATCCTCACTGGTGCCTCTCCGATGATGTGTGAGTAGTTCATTGTAGACCTATTGATGTAGGGTGGAACCCTATGTGGACGATCTTTCACGTTTGGAGTGGATCCTACGGAGAAACACGACCAACACGCGGAGGAACATGAGGAAATCACGGGGAGGAACGAGGGGAAAACACTCAACCAACAAGGAATCGGTCACACAAGTGCTAGATCAAAGAACACAAAGGGATACACGAGATCTAAAGTCAACAAAGGTAAGGATACAAAGGTAACCGATCTTCTCCATGAGGAGGTCTTGAATCCACAAGGGGATCTTCCCACGAGGGGGTCTTGAATCCGATAGGATCTTCTCCGAGGAGGCCACGGTCTCTCACGAGGAGGAGATCCGATGGATGAGCGAAGCTCTATCTCTAACTTGAGCTAAATCAACGCTAAATCTAATTAGGAGGAGGTGGAGGAGTATATATAGTCTAGGGCCATGAAGGGGTAAGTGAAGGGGGTACATGGGCTGCGGCCCAACACATGGCAGCGCACAGGCGTCGGACGTCCGACAGGTTCCAGACGTCCGGAGGCTCGCGAGGGTCCGGTCGTCCGGTGCATGTCGGACGTCCGGCGTTTTGGCTCTGGACAGGTGGTGTCGGACGTCCGGTCAGCGTCGGTCGTCCGGGCGCTGGAGAGAGGTCGGACGTCCGGTGGCTCCGGTCGTCCGTGGATTCGGCTCAGGTCCTCAGGGTCCGGACGTCCGGGCTAGGCCGGTCGTCCGGTGGCTGTAGCTTCGCGCAGCTTCTTCTCTGGGTCCTTGTACTTGGCGTCCTCGCTAGCTCTTTCGTTGGATGTGGTGGCTTCGTGGCTTTCCTCCAAGTACCTGATCATGCATAGAACACACGTTGGAGGTAGTAGCCATATCTCACATGTAGAAAGTGATGGTTCAGAGAGGAGCGAGTTCACCTTGTGTCCAATGGCGTATGTTCGAGGTCTCGTCATATGTCCACTTGAGGTTTGGAGAGTAGTTGGAGTGTACATGGGGATGAACGTGGGATGCTCCGCATCACCTATGGGCCCGTAGGCAGTAGCCAGATGGCTTCTTCTCTCTTTTTTATTCTCAATACAATGGTCTCTTGGAGATCTATTTGATGTAACTCTTTTTGCGGTGTGTTTGTTGGGATCCGATGAACTTTGAGTTTATGATCACATTTATTTATCCATGAAAGTTATTTGAGTCTCTTAGATCTCTTATATGCATGATTACTTATAGCCTCGTATTTCTTCTTCGAATATTTGGTTTAGTTAGTCCGACTAGATCATTTTTTCTTGCCATGGGAAGAGGTGCTTTGTGATGGGTTTGGTCATGCGGTGTTCTTTCCCAGTGACAGAAGGGACAGCAAGACACGTATTGATCATTGCCATTAAGGATAACAAGATGGGGTCTATTCCTACATGAATAGATCTTGTCTACATCATGTCATCGTTCTTATTGCATTACTCCGTTTCTCCATGAACTTAATACACTAGATGCATGTTGGATAGCGGTCGATGTGTGGAGTAATAGTAGTAGATGCAGGCAGGAGTCGGTCTACTAATCTTGGACATGATGCCTATATAATGATCATTTCCTGGACATCATCATAATAATTTGAGGTTCTATCAATTGCCCAATAGTAATTTCTTTACCCACCGTATGCTATTTTCTCGGGAGAAGCCAGTAGTGAAATCTACGACCCCTGGGTCTATTTTCTCATTATATATTTTTAGAACTATATTGCTATTTGCCTTTTTATTTATTTGCATATTTTATTTTCAGATCTATATTATCAAAAACCCAAAAACACCTCGCTGAATTTTATTTGCTATTATTCTATTTACATCTACCAAATTCTATCTTTACCAA
The DNA here is from genome assembly GCF_002162155.2 of Triticum dicoccoides. Taxonomy (NCBI): domain Eukaryota; kingdom Viridiplantae; phylum Streptophyta; class Magnoliopsida; order Poales; family Poaceae; genus Triticum; species Triticum dicoccoides. Next base: position 251,519,181 of record NC_041393.1, read on the forward strand.
TATTTTACCTGGGAGGGATTGACAGCCCCTCTTACGCGTCGGGTTGCAAGTATTTGTTCTTTGTGTGTAGGTACCATTTACATAGTGTTGCTTGGTTCTCCTGCTGGTTCGTTAACCTTGGTTTCATCACTGAGGGAAATACCTACCATAGCTGTGTTGCATTATCTCTTCCTCTTCGGGGGAAAACTGACTCGGACACGAGCCATCAAGAAAGGATTTCTGGCGCCATTGCTAGGGAGACATCATCAACATCTATCAGGTTCCTAATCACAAATTTCATCTACTTGCAATTTACATTATGTGCCATTTGCCTCTTGTTTCCATCTACCCCACTTCACAAAAATTTGTCGCTTTATTCGCCCTCTTTTTCATTCGCCGTTTTCTCGTCAGATCTGTTTTTGTGTGCAATCTTGTTTGCGTAGTCACGATGACTCAAGAAAACACCAAGTTGTGTGATTTTCCAATACCAATAATAATGATTTTATTAGCACTCTGATTGCTCCTCCCACCACTACTGTGGAATCTTGTGATATTAATGCTGCTTTGTTGAATCTCGTTATGAAAGATCAATTTTCTGGTACTCCTAATGTGGATGCCGCGTGCCATTTAAACACATTCATAGAATTATGAGATATGCAAAAGAAAAAAGATGCGGACAACGATATTGTGAAGATGAAATTATTTCCGTTTTATTTGCGAGATCATGCAAAATTTTGGTTTTCTTCTTTGCCTCGCAATAGTATCACTTCTTAGGATAAGTGCAAAGATGCTTTTATTACTAAGTATTTCCGCCCGCGAAAGTTATTTCCCTTAGAACTCAAATCATGAATTTTAAGCAACTTGAGCATGAACATGTCCACAATCTTGGGAAAGAAGGAAATTTATGCTAAGAAATTGTCCTACTCATGGTTTAAATCTTTGGATGATCATACAAATTTTTTATGCGGGATTGAATTTTGTTTCTAGAAATCTTTTAGATTCCGCCGCGGGTGGTACTTTTATGGAAATTACATTGGGAGTAGCTACTAAATTGCTTGATATTATGACAAATTATTCACAATGGCACACTGAAAGAGCACCTACTAGTAGGAAAATTAATTCGGTTGAAGAAATTTATACTTTGAGTGGAAAAGTCGATGCTCTTATGAAATTGGTTGCTAATAGAAGTGCTCCTATTGATCTTAATGATGTGCCTTTGTCTACCTTGATTGAACAAAATAGTGATCCCGTAGATGTGAATTTTGTCTCGCGAAACAATTTTAATAATAATGCTTATAGAGGTAATTTTTAATCCTAGGACTTTTCCTAGTAATTCCTCTAATAATTATGGTAATTCCTATGGTAATCCTTCTTACAATAATAATAGGAACACCTCTGATCTTGAGAATAATATTAAAGAATTTATCAATGCCCAAAAAGTTTTTAATGCTACGATAGAAGAAAAGTTGAATAAGATTGATGATATGTCTAGAAGCATTGATAGAATTTCTCATGATGTAGAAAATCTCAAGTTGAAAGTTTTTGTGCCCATGGTTGATGAATCAATTAAAGCTTTATATGTTTCCATGGATGAAAGTAAGAAAAGAACCGCTATGCTTAGATCTAAAAGAGAATTTTTAGAAAGAGCGTTTTCTAGCGATTGCTTTCATAAAAATGATGAAGATCTTAAAGTGATTGGTGTTTCTTCTATTCATTCCTTGTTTAGTAAGACTAAAATTGATGATAAAGGGACCGAAGAAGAGTCAACTTTAGTTAGAAGGTGTCCCGATAATTCGGAGGGTGAAAATCTTGTTGAGAAAATTGATAAAAGTGGGTTTGGAGAGGTCAAAACTTTAACTAGTGATGTGGCCACTCTTTTGGATTACAAAGACTTTAATTATGATATTTGCTCCTTGATTGATTGTATTTGTTTGTTGAAATCCATGATAAATTCACCCCATGCTTATGACCAAAATAAAGCTTTTACTAAACATATTGTTGATGCCATGATGAAAGCCTTTGAAGAAAAGTTGGAATTAGAGATTTCAATTCCTAGAAAATTACATGATGAATGGGAACCTACTACTAAAGCCAAGATTAAAAATTATGAGTGTTTTTCTTTATGTGATTTGGATGCTAGTGTTTCCACAATTCCAAAATCTTTATGTGATGTGCTTGGTCTTACCAATATTGAAGAATGTTCTCTTGATTTGCACTTAGCGGATTCTACTATTAAAAAGCCTATGGGAAGAATTAATGATATTCTTATTCTTGCAAATAGGAATTATGTGCCCATAGATTTTATTGTTCTTGATATTGATTGCAATCCGTCTTGTCTTAGTATACTTGGTAGACATTTTTACGCACTATATGTGCCATGATTGATATGAAAGAAGGGAATATTAAATTTAAATTTCCACAAAAAAGGTATGGAACACTTACCTATAACAATAGTTAAGCCACCATATGAATCAATCATGAGGGAATCCTATCGATCTAAAACTAAAAATGAAAACACTTGAAACAATGCATTATGCCTAGCTAAGGGCATAAAATGATAGCGCTTGTTGGGAGGCAACCCAATGAATAAAATTTATTTTTGCCTTTTTGTTTCAGTTCTTGAGTGTTTGCACAATTATGCTACTGTTATGATTGTGATTTTATGTTTTAATTAGTGTCTGTGCCAGGTAAAGCCTTTGGGATCTTGTTGGGTGATAGTTGACTTGATCTTGTTGAAAAAAAGAAACTTTGTGCGCCAGTAACAGAATTGTTTAAAATCATAGAAGCGTGATAAAATTCTGAATTTATTACACAAGATGGACATACAAATTTACCACGTTGTCCTAATTTTTCAGAATTTTTGGAGTTACAAAAGTATTCTAAGTTTTTAGATTGCTACAGACTGTTCTGTTTTTGGCATATTCTGTTTTCTTTGCGTTGTGTGCTTATTTTGATGAACCTATGGACTTTATCAGGGGGTATACGCCATAGTAAAGTTGGAATACAGTAGATATAATGCAAAAATAGAATATGAATTGGTTTGCAACAGTATTTAGAGTAGTGATTTGCTTTCTTATACTAACGGATCGCATGAAGGTTTTGTTAAGTTTTGTGTGATTGAAGTTTTCAAGTTTTGGGTGAGATCACGATGGATGAAGGAATAAGGAGTAAGAAGAGCCTATGCTGGGGGATGCTACCGCACCCCAAGGTAATATCCAAGGATGAACAAGCAACTAAGCTTGGGGAGGCCCCAAGTGGCATCTCATCTTTCTTCTAACGACCATCGGTATTTTACTTGAACCTATATTTTAATTCGTCACATATCATGAGTTTTGCTTGGAGCGTCTTGTATGATATGAGTCTTTGATTGTTTTGCTTTTTAGTTTGTCACAAGTACTTGCTGGAACACCTATTTGAGAGAGCCAAAATTATGCTATGATTTGTTAGAATTCCTCTTTATGCTTCACTTAAATTATTTGAGCAATGGAATTGCTCTAGTGCTTCACTTATATCTTTTTGAGCATGGTATGCTTTAATATTTTTGAAGAAATGCTCTCATGCTTCACTTAGATTTATTTGAGAGTTAGTAAATTTTTGAAGAAATTCTCTCGTGCTTCACTTATTTTATTTTGAGAAATAAAAAAATATGCTCATGTTCTTCACTTAAATTTGTTTGAGCTAATCAAAAGCAACATATGAAATTAGTCCCAAAGTGATAGATATTCAAGAGGGATATAATAAAAACTTTCATGAAGATCATTGGAAAAATTAAACTTGTTTCTTTGTAATAGTTTTGAGATAATGATGATAGTGATATGTGAGTCATGTTAGTGAGTAATCACGCTTTAGTAAGAATATTGGTGTTAAGGTTTGTGATTCCATATGCAAGCACGAAAGTCAATAGTTATGCAATGAAATTACATCCTACTTGTGGTGAATTATTCAATGTTAGTTATGCTTAATGCTCGCTTATGAGATTTTTCGTTTCTTGGTTGGATGCTTCTCAATCTTTTTGCTAGACTTCACTTGTACTAAGTAGGAATACTACTTGTGCATCCCAAATCCTTAAACCTAGTTTTGCCATATGAGTCCACCACACCTACCTATATGTGGTATTTCTGTGCCGTTCTAAGAAAATTTATTTGTGCCATCTCTAATTTCAAAATAAATTTCCTTTTTTTGTGCTCGTACCTCTCATGAAGCGGCAGGGGGTGGCCAATATTTTCCATGCTAGATGTGTTATTCTCAAGATGAGTGTTTATTCACTTGTAATTGCACGAGAGTGCGGCAAAGGTATTAGGGATGCCCAGTCCCGAAATAAAAAGAAATTTACTTTATGTTGTCAAATAATAAGTTCCTTTGAAAGTGTTGGTATGGACGACACCCATGGATACGGCTAGCCGTGGAATGTGAAAGAATGGTGGAAAAATGAATAAACTTTATTTTTTGTTTGGGAATTGCCTATGATATATCTAGCATGTAAAGTGTTGGGAATAACTCGGACGTTTTCATTGACAAGAAAATTATGCCTCTCAAAATGTTTTATCTCTTAATTTTCGCTTTGAGCTCTGGCATCTCTACAAATCCCTACTTCCCTCTGCGAAGGGCCTTTCTATTTACTTTATGCAATTTTTATTTTTATTTGAGTCTCCATCTTCTCTTATAAAGCACCAAATAAGGGGCACTGTGATCGTACTTGAGCATTGAATGTAGCTAATATGCCAGTGTGTTTCATGAATGGATCAATGATTGAGCATGATGGGCTAGGGATAACTTGCTTTAGTGTTGATATGCTTGAGTATTGAAATCTTCATGTCAAAACTAGAATATTGCTTTGAACCATATAAAAGTCCATATTTCCATGCTACAAAAGAAAAGAATATGTGATGAACATGTTAGGCAGCATTCCACATCAATTTTTTTGTTTTTATCATTTACCTACTCAAGGACGAGCAGGAATTAAGCTTGGGGATACTGATATGTCTCCAACATATATATAATTTTTGATTGTTCCATGTTGTTATGTTATAATTCTTGGATGTTTTACAATCATTTTATAGCAACTTTATATCATTTTTTGGGAGTAACCTATTGACATAGCGCCCAACGTCAGTTGCTGTTTGTTGCTTGTTTTTTACTTCGCTGAATACCAGTACCAAAAGGAGTCCAAACGCAGCAAAACTTTTTGGAGAATTTTTCTGGGCGAGAAGACATAGGATGGGCCAACGAAGTACCCGAGGGGTGCTTCGAGGGGGCACAACCCACCTGGGCATGCCTGGGGGGCCAGGCGTGCCCTGGTGGGTTGTGCCCACCTCGTTGGCCTCCCGCACCACCTCTTTGCCCTATAAAAACCCAAATATTCTAAAAACCCTAGGGGAGCCGATGGAACACAATGCTAGCCTCCACATGTTTTAGAACCACGAGATCCAATCTAGATACCATCACGGTGGGGTTCATCATCCTCATTAGTGCCTCTCCGATGATGCGTGAGCAGTTCATTGTAGACCTATGGGTGCATAGGCAATAGCTAGATGGCTTCTTCTCTCTTTTTGATTCTCAATACAATGGTCTCTTCGAGATCTATTTGATGTAACTCTTTTTGCGGTGTGTTTGTTGGGATCCGAGGAACTTTGAGTTTATGATCACATCTATTTATCCATGAAAGTTATTTGAGTTTCTTTGATCTCTTATATGCATGATTACTTTTAGTCTCATATTTCTTCTTCTAATATTTGGTTTAGTTAGGCCGACTAGATCGATTTTTCTTGCCATGGGAAGAGATGCTTTGTGATGGGTTTGGTCGTGCGGTGTTCTTTCCTAGTGAAAGAAGGGGCAACAAGACACGTATTGATCATTGCCATTAAGGATAACAAGATGGGGTCTATCCTACATGAATAGATCTTGTCTACATAATGTCATCGTTCTTATTGCATTACTCCGTTTCTCCATGAAATTAATACACTAGATGCATGCTGGTTAGCGGTCGATGTGTGGAGTAATAGTAGTAGATGTAGGCAGGAGTTGGTCTACTAATCTTGGACGTGATGCCTATATAATGATCATTGTATGGATATTGTCATAATTACTTGAGGTTCTATCAATTGCCTAACAGTAATTTGTTTACCCACCGTATGCTATTTTCTCGAGAGAAGCTACTAGTGAAATCTACGGCCCCCAGGTCTATTTTCTCATCATATATTTTCAGAACTATATTGCCATTTTCCTTTTTATTTATTTGTATATTTTATTTTTAGATCTATATTATCAAAAACCCAAAAATACATCGCTGAATTTTATTTGCCGTTATTCTATTTACATCTACCAAATTCTATCTTTACCAATCGTTTACCCAGGAGGGACCAACAACCCCTCTTATGCGTCGGGTTCTAAGTATTTGTTCTTTGTGTGCAGGTACCCTTTACATAGTGTTGCTTGGTTCTCCTACTGGTTCGATAACCTTGGTTTCATCACTGAGGGAAATACCTACCGTAGTTGTGCTGCATCATCCCTTCCTCTTCGGGGAAATACTAACGCGGACACGAGCCGTAAAGGATTGGGTGTGATAGACTCTACATTCACATACAACGGGTGTAAGCCAGTATTGCACAGGCAGAATACTTGGGTTAAACTTGACGAGCCTAGCTGTAGGACCTTGAGAAGAGGTGTCTAGAGGGGGGGTGATTAGACACTAAGTACCAAAGTTGCAGTTTTTAAGTTTCTTTAAAGTTTGAGTGGAGTTTAGGCACAAGTTTAACATTCACAACACATAGCAAGCAAGCATGCAAAGAGTATATGAGCAGTGGAAAATAAAGCATGCAACTTGCAAGAATGTAAAGGGAAGGGTTTGGAGGATTCAAACGCAATTGGAGACACGGATGTTTTGGCGTGGTTCCGATAGGTGGTGCTATCGTACATCCACGTTGATGGAGACTTCAACCCACGAAGGGTAACGGTTGCGCAAGTCCGCGGAGGGCTCCACCCATGAAGGGTCCACGAAGAAGCAACCTTGTCTATCCCACCATGGCCGTCGCCCACGAAGGACTTGCCTCATTAGCGGTAGATCTTCACGACGTAGGCGATCTCCTTTCCCTTACAGACTCCTTGGTTCAACTCCACAATCTTGTCGGAGGCTCCCAAGTGACACCTAGCCAATCTAGGAGACACCACTCTCCAAGAAGTAACAAATGGTGCGTTGATGATGAACTCCTTGCTCTTGTGCTTCAAATGATAGTCTCCCAACACTCAACTCTCTCTCATAGGTTTTGGATCTGGTGGAAAGAGGGTTTGAGTGGAAAGCAACTTGGGGAAGGCTAGAGATCAAGATTCATATGGTAGGAATGGAATATCTTGGCCTCAACACATGAGTAGGTAGTTCTCTCTCAGAAATAGGATTCTGGAAGTGTAGGTTTAGTCTGATGGCTCTCTCCACGAATGAAGAGGAGGTGGAGGGGTATATATAGCCTCCACACAAAATCTAACTGTTACACGCAATCTACCAAACTCGGTGGGACCGAATCGTTAAACTCGGTCAGACCGATTTAGCAAATAATGTTACCGTTAGGGTTTTCGGTGGGACCGGAATGCAACTCGATGGGACCGATTCGGTTAGGTTTAGGGCATAACGTAATCTCGGTAAGACCGATTACACAAACTCGATGGGACCGATTTTGGTAATAAGCTTTCCAGAGAGTTGGTCAGGCAAACTCGATTTGACCGATTATCAAACTCGATGGGACCAATTTTGATAATAAGTTAACCAGAGAGTTTGCATTGTAATCTCGGTAGTACCGATTGCTCAAACTCGGTGAGACCGATTTTGATAATGGACATACACAGAGAGATTACAATCCCATCTCGGTGAGACCGAGATCCCTATCGGTGAGACCGATTTGCCCAGGGTTTGTGGCAGTGGCTAAGACATCCAAACTCGGTGGCGCCGGATAGAAAGAATCAGTGGGGCCGAGTTTGACTTTAGGTTTAGTACATATGTGTGGAAGTGGGAAAGTAGTTGAGGGTATTTGGAGCATATCACTAAGCACTTTTAAGCAAGAGGCTCATTAAGCAACACCTCATTCCTCCTTGATAGTATTGGCTTTTCCTATAGACTCAATGTGATCTTGGATCACTAAAATGTAAAATGAAGAGTCTTGAGCTTGAAGCTTGAGCCAATCCTTTGTCCTTAGCATCTTGAAGGAGTTCCCACATCCTTTAGTCCATGCCACTCCATTCTTGAACTTATCTGAAACATACTAGATAAAAGTGTTAGTCCAATAAGAGATATGTTGTCATTAATTACCAAAACCACCTAGGGAGCACTTGTGCTTTCAATCTCCCCCTTTTTGGTAATTGATGGTAACATACATCAAAGCTTTAGATAAAGATATAAAGAATAGCAAGTAAAGCTTTGGAAAGACATGTAACAAGCATAGGCTCCCCCTACATGCATGCAATCATGTGAATATGAAATATAGAAGCATGTGATAGCATAACCATGATAGAGCAGGCAATGTATTACATGTATCTTGGCTATATGCATCAGAGCAAAAAGTAGAGAATACCTTCATGCCCATGAGTCCTTCCTGCAAAAAGTATGTACATCAGCAAGAATTCCTCATACACATGATTGTGATGCATATACTTACCTTGTGGTCTTGAGTTGGCTTAGGATGGAATGAACCTGTGAAAACAAGGTTAGATAACACAGATGCATCTACTAGCCAGAGCAAACAGAAGAAACCACAAGAATACCAAGACTGAGATGACATGTAGAGAGTGAGTACTGAGTACCACATTGGATTAGACATGTCCCCAAGAGTAAAGATATGCAATGAATTTAAATGATCTCTTTCCCTTAGATGTCTTGCTCCCCCTGAATCTAACATGGGATACTGGGAGAAGATAGGGAACAGAAAATCAGAGCTGAAGGAAAACAAAGCTGAAAGATATGAATGATGATCAGAGCTAAAGTTCAGAGCTAATGTATGCTAATGCAAAATGAGCACAACAGATCATATGAACATGTGTCTCCCCTCAAGAAGACATGTGGACATCTCTCCTCTTGAGCACCAAGCATATGGGATCCTTGAGAAATACTTTCTAATTAAGTATCCTCTCCCCCTGGAGATCCCTCTCGTCTTTTAGGGTCTCTCCCCCTAGAAGGTCTCTCTCTCCCTTAAGAAGAAAGGTGATAAGTTTTGATGCTCTCTCTCTATCTCCAAATGATAAGCTTTGATGTTCTTTCTCTCCCCCTTTGACATCAATTTCCAAGAAGGGTCTTCTAGAGTCTGTCGAATGGGTTTGGTCCTTGAGACACAGAACAAAGCAATGATGAAAATGTTATGCTTGTAGAGGACAAGATTCATTGAGTGGAGCTGGATCAGAAGAAACACAGAATATGTGGCAAAGAGTTTTTCCTGTTATGAAATCGGTGGCACCGAGTGGTATGCTTCGGTCATGCCGAAAAGATCCGGTTGGACCAAAAATAACAAATCGGTGTAACCGAGTTCATTGCAGAGAAAACACTTGTCACCTCAGATCACTAGACTAGTAAGATCTCACAAAGATTTGCAAGGAATTAACTGAAAGATATGCAAGGAATTAGATGCAGAAAATGCAGAGAAAACAGAAAGAAATCTAGATGAAGTTTTTTTTTGAAAGGGGAAACACATATGCATGAGACAAATGCAAAAACTCAGAAAAGAACACAGGAGAACTTCATCTAGAGATGGTCGGCGACAAAGTCACCTGTGTTAGAGTATATTGACTTAGGAGTCAAGTGAGATCACTTGATCATAGGCCATACTCATCGTTTAAGCTCAAAATGGGGTTGCCATCTTTCGTTTAAGCATCTTGATGTATTCACATCTTGTCGAGTTGCTTTAACTCATGACTCGGAGTAAAGCTTCTCTAAGATGGAATACCATACCTTGGTTGGTGGTGTTGTCCATGTAGTTGAACTTGTGTGGGTTGCTCAAGGTTGATGTAGCTCATCAAGAATTTGGAGCACCACTTGGAATTTGAGTCCATCTACCTACATGGGTTAGTTCTTGCAAGGAAGGGCACTTGTATATCCAAAAATGACAATCATGAAACTCAACATAGAATTTGTCAAAGGATATGTGTGAATGGTTTCGTGCTTCCTTGTCTTCAACCACCTTTGTATAGAGACTTGGTGATGTAGAGATTGCTCAAGATGTGTGTAGGTTACAATCTCATGGAGTTTGATTCAACCAAGTACCTACATGGGTTAGATAACATGCAAGATACAAATATATCCAAGACATAAGATTTTCATCATAAGAGAAATATCAAGGATTAGTCATAAGATCATGTCTTGCATGTATCCAATGAAGTTTCTACTCCAAGTTTGAAGCATCAATGATGTTCAATTCTCCTCTTAACCTGCAAAACACTTTCTCATCAAGAGGTTTAGTGAATATATCCGCTAATTGCTTTTCGGTGCAAACATGCTTAAGATCAATGTCACCCTTAGCAAGATGATCTCGAATGAAATGATGACGAACTTCAATATGCTTAGTTCAAGAATGTTGCACAGGATTATGACCAATTTTGATAGCACTTTCATTATCACAAAGCAATGGAACATGTCTCACATATATCCCATAATCTTTAAGAGTTTGGGTCATCCAAAGTAATTGAGCACAACATGAACCAGCGGCAATATATTCAGCTTCGGCGATGGATAAGGATACCGAGTTTTGTTTCTTGGAGGACCAAGACACAAGAGATCTACCAAGAAATTGACAAGTACCTGAAGTGGACTTTCTATCAACCTTGTCTCCGGCATAGTCCGAGTCGGAATAGCCAACAAGATCGAAAGAGGCCCTCTTAGGATACCAAATGCCAAAATTTGGTGTATGGATTAAGTATCTCACTATCCTTTTCATGGCCTTAAGATGACATTCTTTAGGAGCAGCTTGATATCGTGCACACATGCACACACTTAGCATAATATCGGGACGTGAAGCACATAGATATAACCATGAACCAATCATAGAGTGATAAACCTTTTGATCAACCGGTTCACCATCTTTGGTTAAGTCAAGATGTCCACTAGTAGGCATGGGTGTAGTCATACCTTTGCATTCTTGCATATTGAACTTCTTGAATAAGTCCTTGGTGTACTTTGTTTGCGAGACAAAAGTACCTTCCTTAGTTTGCTTGATTTGCAAACCAAGAAAGAATTTGAGTTCACTCATCATAGACATCTCAAACTTCTCTGACATTAGCTTCCCAAAATTTTCACTAAAATGAGGGTTAGTTGAACCAAATATAATATCATCAACATAAATTTGGCACACAAAGAGTACACCATTAACCCTTTTAGTAAAAAGAGTAGAATCAATTTTCCCAATTTCAAAGCCTTTTTCAATAAGGAACTTGGTCAAGCATTTATACCATGCTCTAGGAGCTTGTTTAAGTCCATAAAGAGCTTTGTGAAGTTTGTAAACATGATTGGGTTTCTTAGGATTGACAAAGCCGGGAGGTTGTTTAACATAAACTTCCTCCTCTATTTCACCATTTAGAAAAGCACTTTTAATGTCCATTTGGTACAAGGTGATATCATGGTGATTAGCATAGGCAAGTAAGATGCGAATGGACTCAAGTCTAGCAACGGGGGCGTAAGTCTCACCATAGTCCATACCTTCGACTTGTGTGTAGCCTTGGGAGACGAGACGTGCTTTGTTGCGAACTACTTGTCCATCTTCATCTTGCTTGTTGCAAAACACCCATTTCGTACCGATGATGTTGTGGTTGTTGTCGGGCTTCTCAACCAATGTCCAAACTTGGTTCCTCTCAAAGTTGTGTAGCTCTTCATGCATAGCATTTATCCAATCCGGATCTTCCAATGCTTCTTCGACCTTCATAGGTTCAATGCTAGAGATGAAAGAATAGTTTTCACAAAAGTTAGCTAAACGAGTTTTAGAGCGAGTGATTCTCCCGGTTTGAATATCATTGTAGATTTGCTCTACGGGATGGTCTCTAGCAATTCTTGCTCGAACTCGTGAAAGCTTTTGCTTGGATCTTCGTTGAACATCTTCTTCATCTTGTTCATCTTCTTGGCCTTCTTCATTGTTGGCGTTGTCGTTCTCTTGTCGTGGTGGAGAAGGAGGTTGTTGACGTTCATCTTGATGCACTTCCTCGTTTCCTTCATCTTGGTGTGTCCCACTTGTGGATGCTTCCGTATCAACTCTTGGTTCACCTTGTCGTGAAGTAGAAGCTTCCACTTGGACAGACGAGGTACTCTCCTTCACCTCCGTTGGATGAACCTTGCCAATAGACAAGTCTTGGATTGCTTCCGAAGGATCTTTGTCTCCTACATCAATTGGCAATTGCTCTACTTGCGAGCCGTTAGATTCATCAAACTTCACATCTACCGTCTCTTCAACCTTTCGGGTGAAACTGTTGTAGACACGGTAAGTGTGAGAGTTTGAGCCATAACCTAGTAGGAAACCTTCATGAGACTTAGGAGCAAATTTAGAACGACGATGCTTATCAAGAATGTAGCACTTTGAGCCGAATACTCGAAAGTATCCAACTTGGGGTTTGTTACCGGTGAGTAGCTCGTATGCCGTCTTGCTGAGTAGCTTGTGAAGATACAAGCGATTTGCTGCATGACAAGCTGTCTCAACCGCTTCTGCCCAAAAGTGCTTCGGCGTCTTGTACTCATCAAGCATCGTTCTCGCCATTTCAATGAGCGTCCGGTTCTTCCTCTCAACAACTCCATTTTGTTGAGGTGTGTACGTAGCCGAGAAGTCGTGTGAAATCCCTTCTTCGTCAAGAAAGGTGTCCACATTTGCGTTCTTGAACTCCATTCCATTGTTGATGCGAACCTTCTTGATCTTCACTTCAAATTGGTTTTGGGCCTTCCTAGCGAAGTTTTTGAAGATCTTTTGGACCTGCGATTTATCATCGAGAAAGAACACCCACGTAAATCTGGAAAAATCATCAACTATAACTAGACCAAATGAATTTCCACCGAGACTCTTGTAAGAGTTGGGACTAAAGAGATCCATGTGAAGTAGCTCGAGTGGCCTCTTCGTGGTCATGATGTTCTTCACGGGATGCCTTCCTCCAACCTGTTTACCTTCTTGACAAGCGCTGCAAAGTCTATTCTTATCAAATATGACATCATTAACTCCAAGGATATGATTCCCCTTAATAAGCTTGTCAAGGTTTAACATACCAACATGACCTAATCGTCTATGCCATAACCAGCCTTTTGAGGATTTAGCAATGAAGCAAGTTTTAGGTTGAGCCTTTTTAGTGAAATCAACAATGTATAGATCACCTCTACGCACACCGGTAAATACCATTTTATGATTATCTCAATGAAACACTTGGCAATCTACTTCAGTAAATAGAACATTGAAACCGAAATCAGCAAGTCTAGATACTGAAAGTAAGTTGTAACCAAGAGATTCAACGAGCATAACATTTTGTATAGAGCTATCATGTGATATGGCCACCTTACCAAGGCCAACCACCTTACCCTTTGAGTTGTCACCGAAAGTGACATACTTTCGAGGACTATCATTATCAGCAAGCTCACGAAACATGTCTTTATCTCCGGTCATGTGATCGGTACATCCACTATCAAGAACCCATTCCTTTCCTCCTGACATATATCCCCAAAGATTTGCCATAAGACCGAAATGTCTCATTGCATCATCAAGATCGAAGTCACTATCATCATCCTCGTCATAGTATCCATGTTCAACATCGTCATGTGGTGGATCAAATCCTAGAGAGGGTGATTAATTAGAATGAGTTTGACAATAATCTTGTCATGAATTCTTATAGCTTCGGAAATAATGTCACTAATAATACCAACATTTCCTTTGGCACGCATAAGGTTTGTAAGCTCAAATAGACGATCACCAAACATAGGATCACTAGTATTCATTTTACTCAAAGCAATAGACTTATGGAGAATTTCATCTAGATTTTTCAAGGAATAATCTGGAAATCGTTCCTCAAGAAATTTCCATATGGTGTAGGCACACTTAAAAGTAGGCAAACATCCAATCAAGTTTCTAGGCAATCCTCTAATGATAAGTTCGCCAGTTCTAAGATTCCTAACCATGTCAATTGACTCATCATGGGTTGGATGCATAGGATCAACATAAGGTGCACAAGGGCTAGCAATGTACTTGTTAAAATGATATTGATTGAAAATAACAAGCATCTCATTTTTCCACTCACGAAAATACTCTCCATCAAGAATAGGCACTCTATGTCTAAGACTCCCCAAAGTAGACTCATCCATCTTCCTCCAATGGTGATTAAACCAAGGCAATGGAGACCAATGCTCTGATACCACTTGTAGGACCTTGAGAAGAGGTGTCTAGAGGGAGGGTGATTAGACACTAAGTACCAAAGTTGCAGTTTTTAAGTTTCTTTTAAGTTTGAGTGGAGTTTAGGCACAAGTTTAACATTCACAACACATAGCAAGCAAGCATGCAAAGAGTATACGAGCAGCGGAAAATAAAGCATGCAACTTGCAAGAATGTAAAGGGAAGGGTTTGGAGGATTCAAACGCAATTGGAGACACAGATGTTTTTGGCGTGGTTCCGATAGGTGGCGCTATCGTACATCCACGTTGATGGAGACTTCAACCCACGAAGGGTAACAGTTGCGCGAGTCCATGGAGGGCTCCACCCACGAAGGGTCCACGAAGAAGCAACCTTGTCTATCCCACCATGGTCGTCGCCCATGAAGGACTTGCCTCACTAGCGGTAGATCTTCACGAAGTAGGCGATCTCCTTGCCCTTACAAACTCCTTGGTTCAACTCCACAATCTTGTCGGAGGCTCCCAAGTGACACCTAGCCAATCTAGGAGACACCACTCTCCAAGAAGTAACAAATGGTGCGTTGATGATGAACTCCTTGCTCTTGTGCTTCAAATGATAGTCTCCCCAACACTCAACTCTCTCTCATAAGTTTTGGATCTGGTGGAAAGAGGGTTTGAGTGGAAAGCAACTTGGGGAAGGCTAGAGATCAAGATTCATATGGTAGGAATGGAATATCTTGGCCTCAACACATGAGTAGGTAGTTCTCTCTCAGAAATAGGATTCTGGAAGTGTAGGTTTAGTCTGATGGCTCTCTCCATGAATGAAGAGGAGGTGGAGGGGTATATATAGCCTCCACACAAAATCTAACCGTTACACACAATCTACCAAACTCGGTGGGACCGAATCGTTAAACTCGGTCAGACCGATTTAGCAAATAATGTGACCGTTAGGGTTTTCGGTGGGACCGGAATGCAACTCGGTGGGACCGATTCGGTTAGGGTTAGGGCATAACGTAATCTCGGTAAGACCGATTACACAAACTCGGTGGGACCGATTTTGGTAATTAGCTTTCCAGAGAGTTGGTCAGGCAAACTCGGTTTGACCAATTATCAAACTCGGTGGGACTGATTTTGATAATAAGTTAACCAGAGAGTTTGCATTGTAATCTCGGTAGTACCGATTGCTCAAACTCGGTGAGACCGATTTTGATAATGGACATACACAGAGAGATTACAATCCCATCTCGGCGAGACCGAGATCCCTATCGGTGAGACCGATTTGCCTAGGGTTTGTGGCAGTGGCTAAGACATCCAAACTCGGTGGCGCCGGATAGAAAGAATCAGTGGGGCCGAGTTTGACTTTAGGTTTAGGACATATGTGTGGAAGTGGGAAAGTAGTTGAGGGTATTTGGAGCATATCACTAAGCACTTTGAAGCAAGAGGCTCATTAAGCAACACCTCATTCCTCCTTGATAGTATTGGCTTTTCCTATAGACTCAATGTGATCTTGGATCACTAAAATGTAAAATGAAGAGTCTTGAGCTTGAAGCTTGAGCCAATCCTTTGTCCTTAGCATCTTGAAGGAGTTCCCACATCCTTTAGTCCATGCCACTCCATTGTTGAACTTATCTGAAACATACTAGATAAAAGTGTTAGTCCAACAAGAGATATGTTGTCATTAATTACCAAAACCACCTAGGGAGCACTTGTGCTTTCACTAGCATGTACAGACATGGTCTCAGAACATTGAGGACCGAAAGGTCGAACGTGGGTCATATAGTAGATCTGATCAACATAGAGATGTTCACCATTGAAGAGTACCCCATCTCACGTGATGATCGGACATGGGTTAGTTGATTTGGATCACGTATCACTTAGACAACTTGAGGGATGTTGATTTAAGTGGGAGTTCATTAGCAATTTGATTATTTGAACTAAAATTTATCATGAACTTAGTCTTAATAGTTTTTGCATATCTATGTTGTAGATCAATGGCCCGTGCTACCGTCCCCTACAATTTTAATGCGTTCCTAGAGAAAGCTAAGTTGAAAGATGATGGTAGCAACTACACAGACTGGTTCCGTGATATCTACTATGCAACTTTATTCTTGTAGACACGTGTTGGGCCTCCAAGCACAGAGTTTTATCGGACAGTAGCAATTTTCCCTCAAGTGGATGAGCCAAGGTTTATCAATCCGTGGGAGGCGTAGGATGAAGATAGTCTCTCTCAAGCAACCATGCAACCAAATACAAGAAATCTCTTGTGTCCCCAACACACCCAATACAAAGGCAAATTTTATAGGTGCACTAGTTTGGCGAAGAGATGGTGACAAAAGTGTAGTGTGGATAGTAGATATGAGTTTTTGTAGTGCGAACAATAAAAAACAGCAAGGTAGTAAACAGTAAAACGGAGCACAAACGGTATTGCAATGATGGAAAATGAGGCCTAGGGTGCATACTTTCACTAGTGCAATCTCTCAACAATGCTAACATAGCTGGATCATATGATTATCCCTCAAAGTGCGATAAAGAATCACTCCCGAGTTCCTATTAGCGGAGAACAAAAGATAGAAATTGTTTGTAGGGTACGAGACTACCTCAAAGCTATTCTTTCCGATCAATCTATCCTAGAGTTTGTACTAAAATAACAGCAAGCTATTCTTTTCGATCAATCTAATTAAGAGTTCGTACTAAAATAACACCATATGATGCATATCAACAAACTCTAATGTCACCTAGATACCTCAATGTCACCGTGAGTACCCATGAGTTAGTTAGACGATATGTATCAAACAATTTCAGATTCATAATACTCAATCCACACAAAGAACTACAAGGAGACCCCAAAGTTTCTATCAAAGAAAAGATAATAAAAACGTGCATCAACCCCTATGCATAGATTACCCCAAAGTCACCTCAGGAATCCGCAAGTTGAGTGCCATAACATATATCAAGTGAATAAAAATAATACCCCATTGTCACCACGGGTATTCATATGCAAGACATATATCATGCGTTCTCAGATCTGAATATTCAATCCGATAAGACAAAACTTCAAAGGGTAAAGACTCAATTCATCACAACAAGTGTAGAGAGGGGAGAAACATCATATGATCCATCTATGTTAACAAAGCCCATGATACATCAAGATCGTGACATCTCAAGATCGCGCGCGAGAGAGATTAAACACATAGCTACTGGTACAAACCCTCAGCCCCGAGGGTGGACTACTCCTTCCTCATCGTGGTGGCCGCCGGGATGATGAAGATGGCCACCGGTGATGATCTCCCCCTCCGGCAGGGTGCCGGAACGGGCTCCTGATTGTTTTTCGGTGGCTACAGAAGCTTGCGGCGGCGGAGCTTCCGGTCTCCCCGAGGATTTTCGGAATATTTGGGAATTTATAGGGCAAAGAAGGGGTACGGGAGGCCACCGAGGTGTGCCCCCCTCGGGGCACCCCCAGGTGCTGCTCTGGCCCAATGGTTCTCTTCTGGTCCATAAAAAATCCACAAAAAGTTTCAACTCATTTGGAGAACTTTCATTTCTACACAAAAAACAACATCACGGTAGTTCTGCTGAAAACAACGTCAGTCCGGGTTAGTTCCATGCAAATCATACCAAAACCATATACATTTCTTATAAACATGGCATGAATACTTCATAAATTATAGATACGTTCGAGACATATCAGCATTCCCAAGCTTAATTCCTACTCGTCGTCGAGTAGGTAAATGATAAAAGAAATAATTTATGAAGTGTAAATGCTAGCAAAGTGTACAAGTTTGATCAATGACAATTTCAATCACTTCTCCTAGCATCTTAACATCAATTCTTTCTTATAAAACTTCTCATGTTGAAGTAACAACCAATTCACATGTTAAGGTTCAAATGAGGAATTCTCTTGAAACTCAACAACCTATGTTGTTAGTCACCAAGCAATTGCAATTCAACTTATTCAATAGAGTCTAAGTAAGAGATCAACATACTCAACCATCATATAGTCTTCTATGATTGCTAACACTCACCGCATACACATGAGCAAAACGTTTCAACCGGACACATAGAAAGATAGGGGCTTATAATTTCGCCTCTCAATGTATTCACCTCAAGAGTGATGTCAAGAATAATAACTCATGCTACCCATATCCAATTGGATATATGTGCCTAGATCTTTCCTCGCCACATGATGCTTGCCAAAAGAGAAAAAATAAAAAAGGAATAGAGAGAAAAACTTTGACTCTTTGCATAAAAGTAAATACTGAAAAGTAAAAGATAGGCCCTTCACAGAGGGAAGCAGAGGTTGCCATGCACTTATTTGTTTGTATGCTCAACCCCTAGTGTAAAAGAACATCATGTTATATTCCCCTTGTGATAGCAACCTTTATTATGTAGTCTCTCACTTTTATTCTTCGCCATCACAAGTTCGTACAATGCTCAATTTTCTCTTACACTAAATGATCTAACACTTTTAGAAGCAATTTTTATTGCCTTATTGCACCGATGACAACTTACTTGAAGGATCTTACTCAATCCATAGGTAGGTATGGTGGACTCTCGAAAATAATATTTGGGTTTAAGGTTTTTTTTGGATGCACAAGTAGTATCTCTACTTGGTGTGGAATTTTTGGCTAGCAAAGATGGGGGGCAAGCACCACATGTTTAAGGATCTATGACAATATAACTTCTATGTGAATATGAACAAACATAAATCATTACATTGTCTTCCTTGTCCAACGTCGATAATTTTGGCATATAATATTTTGATGGGGCTCACAATGACAAAATATTTCCAGGATAGTGTATTTGCATGTGAAAGTTCTCTTCCTTCTACTAATCATTCATGAATTGCTTGTATGACCAATATTGTGATTGTAAAGCTTCAAAAGATGTTACTTTCTAAACCCAATGTGAAGCTACCACTAGGCATGATATGAACATATTGGGCATAATTGGTTTGCTACCAACATTTGGCATTGCCAATATTTGGCAAGCCAACATTTGGCAAAATCAGGAGTTGCCAACATTTGGCAACTTTTTGTGAGATTGGCAATGAAATTAGCAAGCAACCAATCTCTAGCCAATATTTGGCAGTTGCCGAAATTTGACATGCCAACTTTTGGCATCAAACCAATTATGCTCATAATTTCAACTTCATGATATTCAATTCATTCAACAATTTACTCATAGGATATAAGTGAAGCACGAGGTAAATGACAAACTACTCCAAAAAGATATAAGTGAAGATCAAGCGAGTAGTTAAGTAAAAGGGTAGCTAATTGAGGACTCTCTCATATTTAAAAGTTTCAGATCTAAGTATTTTATTAAAACAACAAGAAAAATAAAAAAAATAAAATAACATTCCAAGCATAGCACAACTCATGTGAAGAAGCAAAAACTTAGGCTCAACCGATACTAACCAATAATTGTTGAAGAAGAAAGGTGGGATGCTTACCGGGGCATCCCCAAGCTTATATACTTGAGACTTATTGTAATATTAGCTTGGAATGCCTTGGGCATCTCCAAGCTTGAGATTGTGTGTCTCCTTAATTCCTCTCATATCACGGTTTCCCTATAAATCTCAAAAACTTCATCCACACAAAACTCAACAAGAACTCGTGAGATAAGTTAGTATAAATCAATGCAAAACCTTATCATTCTCTACTGTAGAAAATCACTAAAATTATGATTCAACATTGCATACTAAATGCCTCTACATATTTAATACTCCTATCCTCAAGTAGAATCATCAAATAAGCAAACATATGCAAACAATGCAACCATAACAGCAATATGCCAAAACAGTATAGTCTGTAAAGAATGCAAGATTCATCATACTTCCCTAACCCCAAAAATTATGAAAACAATACCTCACTTTAGAAAATTAATCAGAGCTTATTTTTCAAAATGTTTCAGCACTTTATCACATTCTGAATTTTCTAGGGAATTTTTGCAACAACGATAAACTTTCTGTTTTGAAACAGCAACATGTAAACTTGCAAAATAAGCATGGCAAAGGCTATCATTGCCACTTTTATTGAAATAAAAGATACAAAACATTATTCTAAATAACAGCAAGCAAATACTAACGAAATAAATTGATGCTCCAAGCAAAACTCATATCATGTGATGAATGAAAACATAGCTCCAAGTGAGGTTACCGATAATGTTGGAGACGAAAGAGGGGATGCCTTCCGGGGCATCCCCAAGCTTAGTTGCTTGGATCTTCCTTGAATATTACCTTGGGGTGCCTTGGGCATCCCCAAGCTTAGTATCTTTTCACTCATTATTCTCCTCATATCGACATCTCATCCAAAACTTGAAAACTTCAATCACACAAAACTTAACGGAACTTCGTGAGATAGGTTAGTATGATAAAGAGCAAACCATTTCACTTTGGTACTGTAAAAGACAAGATTCATAATTGTTTACACACAATGCCTACTGTATCATATCATTTCCACAATTTATATTGAGCAATATAAGCCATAGAAACAAGGAAACAAGCAAACTATGCATTGAAAACAGAATCTGTCAAAAACAGAACAGTCTGTAGTAATCTATACTCAAACCATACTTCTGCTACTCCAAAAATTATGAAAAAATTAGGACCACGTGAGAAATTTATATATTAATCTTATTCAAAAATAATCAACTCAAAAGCACTCTTTTGTTAAAAATAAGAGTTATTTTTGTGAGCGCAAAGTTTTTGTTTTTCAGCAAGAGCAAATCAACTATCACCCAACATGATCCCAAAGGCTTTACTTGGCACTTTATTGAAACAAAGATAATAAAACATGATTACTAAAGTAGCATAATCATGTGAACACACAAAAACAGTAGGTAAAAGTGTTGGGTCGTCTCCCAACAAGCGCTTTTCTTTAATGCCTTTTAGCTAGGCATGATGATTTCAATGATGCTCGCATAAAAGATAAAAGTTGAAACATAACAAGAGCATCATAAATCATAAGTTCCTATCTCATAATAATTTTCAGTAGCATCATGAATAGATTCATCCATAAATCATAGAAGATTTATCACTCTTTATGGCATACATGTCATCATAATAATCATCATAAGTAGCAACTTTGTTCTCATCATAGTCAATTGAAACCTCTTCCAAAATAGGGGATGTATCACTAAATAAAGTCATGACCTCTCCAAATCCACTTTCATCAATGTTGTAATAAGATTCAACACCCTTCAAAATAGCAGGATCACTACTACCTAGAGTTACCCACTTTCATCATTGTAATCATCATAAATAGGAGGCATGCTATCATCATAATAAATTTTCTCATCGAAAGTAGAAGGAATCAAAGGATCCTATTAATTATTCAAAGCACTCCCAAGCTTGGGACAAGCATTATTTCCAGCAAATAAATCTTCAAACATTTCATACTCATCGAACATAGCATCCCCAAGCTTGTGGTTTTGCATATCATCATAATCATTCTTGTCAATAGCATGAATGGCACCAATAGTATAGCAAACATTATTATCATATTCTTCCAAGCAAGTGCCAAAAAGATCTTCAAGGTCATAAGAGACATCATTGTCTTCCCAATCATAATCATCACAACAAGTAGTAGGCATCACAAAATCATACTCAATATCATCATCCTCCATCAACATATTTGATTCACTTTCATGAGGCACAATGGTGATAGGAGCAATATTACTTAGGAGAGTTACCTTTTTACCTCTACTTTTTTATTTTGTTTTTCTTCTTCACCACCTCACGTGTGGGTTTAATAAAAAAATTCGAGCTTCTTGTTGAAGAGATTGATTGGATAGGAAGCTCCTCCTCGTTACCTGATTCATCATAATAAACACTAGGAGGGTATTGGGAAAGATTTCCCCTTTCATTAGTACTCTCTTCATATTCTATTTGTTTTCTTGTCTTTAGATAGTTGGCAATATAAGGATTCTCAATGCAATTTTCCGCACAAAACATATAAATTTCCTCTAGATCAAAATCAAGAAATCTGTTGAGATTAAATTTTGGAATACCCTTAGTTATACGTTTCATTTCTTCATACCCTAAAAGAAGACTAAGCTCTTTATGATGCTCAAGGGTAATCAAGTTATCACAATTTTTGGACATGATTGATCATGAAACAAAAAGCATTGGAGATTTAAATGACCATGTTCATTGCAAAGTTCACAAGGATGGCGAAAAATATTAAATCTTTTAGCACAATCATCTAGCCTCTCTTGCAACTTTTTCGTTTCTAAATATTTATGCTTCTTACAAAAATATCTACCTTCCCTTTTTGGTGTGCGTGTGCACTCCCAATTTACTCTGTAAAAATTGACATTCTTATAGGAGACATCATTATAATGGCTAGTGCAATCATCATTAGCATTTTGGATATTCAAAAAAAATTCATACTAACAACATTGCAATCATGCTCATCTTTCAAATAATTTGTGCCAAACATTTTATTGACTTTTTCTTCTAACAATTGAGCACAATTTTTTGAACCATCATTTTCAAGAAAGATATTATAAAGATGATCGATAATATGATGAAACCTCAATTCTATTTTTTATGTAGTTTTCTTTTATAAACCAAACTAGTGATAAAACAAGAAACTAAAACATTCGATTGCAAGATCTAAAGATATACCTTCAAGCACTCACCTCCCCGGCAACAGCGCCAGAAAAGAGCTTGATGTCTACTATCAACTTTATTTTTGTAGACACGTATTGGGCCTCCAAGCGCAGAGTTTTGTAGGACAGTAGCAATTTTCCCTCAAGTGGATGACCTAAGGTTTATCAATCCGTGGGAGGCGTAGGATGAAGATAGTCTTTCTCAAGAAACCCTGCAATCAAATACAAGAAGTCTCTTATGTACCCAACACACCCAACACAATGGAAAATTGTATAGGTGCACTATTTCCGCGAAAAGATGGTGATAAAAGTGTAGTATGGATAGTAGATATGAGTTTTTGTAGTGCGAACAATAAAAAACAGCAAGGTGGTAAATAGTAAAACGAGCACAAACGGTATTGCAATGATGGAAAATGAGGCCCGGGGTGCATACTTTCACTAGTGCAATATCTCAACAATCCTAACATAGTTGGACCATATGTTTATCCCTCAAAGTGCAATAAAGAATCACTCCCGAGTTTCTATTAGCGGAGAACAAAAGATAGAAATTGTTTGTAGGGTACGAAACCACCTCAAAGCTATTATTTCCGATCAATCTATCCTAGAGTTCGTACTAAAATAACAACAAGCTATTCTTTCGGATCGATCTAATCAAGAGTTGTACTAAAATAACACCATATGATGCATATCAACCAACTCTAATGTCACCTAGATACCCCAATGTCACCGCGAGTACCCATGAGTTAGTTACACAATATGTATCAAACAATTTCAAATTCATAATACTCAATCCACACAAAGAACTACAAGGAGACCCCAAAGTTTCTATCGAAGAAAAGATAATAAAAACGTGCATCAACCCCTATGCATAGATTACCCCAAAGTCACCTCGGGAATCCGCAAGTTGAGTGCCGTAACATATATCAAGTGAATAAAAATAATACCCCATTGTCACCACGGGTATTCATATGCAAGACATATATCATGTGTTCTCAGATCTAAACATTCAATCCGACAAGAAAAAACTTCAAAGCGTAAAGACTCAATTCATCACAACAAGTGTAGAGAGGGGAGAAACATCATATGATCCATCTATGTTAACAAAGCCCATGATACATCAAGATCGTGACATCTCAAGATCACGCGTGCGAGAGATTAAACACATAGCTACTGGTACAAACCCTCAGCCCCAAGGGTGGACTACCCCCTCCTCATCGTGGTGGCCACCGAGATGATGAAGATGGCCACCGGTGATGATCTCCCCTCCGGAAGGGTGCTGGAATGGGCTCCTGATTGGTTTTCGATGGCTACAGAAGCTTGCGGTGGCGGAGCTTCCGATCTAGGGTCTCCCCGAGGGTTTTCAGAATAGTCGGGAATTTATAGGGCGAAGAAGGGGTACAGGAGGCCACCGAGGTGTGTCACCCTTAGAGCACCCCCCAGGTGCTGCTCTGGCCCAATGGTTCTCTTCTGGTCCATAAAAATCCACAAAAAGTTTCAGCTCATTTGGAGAACTTTCATTTCTGCACAAAAAACAACACCACGGTAGTTTTGCTGTCCGGGTTAGTTCCATGCAAATCATACCAAAACCATATAAAATTGTTGTAAACATGGCATGAATACTTCATAAATTATAGATACATTGGAGATGTATCAGTCCATAAGTTGAGGGTTATCCTCGTTGCTGCATAATAGAATTATGTCCTTGATGCACCGCTAGTTGACAGATCTACTGGAGGAGCTGCTGCAGATGTTATGACGTGTGGGAGGCTCGATCTGATGACTACTCAATAGTTCAGTGTGCCATACTTTACGGCCTGGAACCAGGACTTCAAAGACATTTTGAACGCCACGGAGCATATGAGATGTTCCAAGAACTGAAGTTGATATTTCAAGCAAATGCCCGGGTTGAGAGATATGAAATCTCCAACAAGTTCTATAGCTGTAAGATGGAGGAGAACAATTCTGTCAGTGAACACATACTCAAAATGTCTGGGTATCATAACCACTTGACTCAGCTGGGAATTGATCTTCCAGTTGAGAGTGTTATTGACAGAGTTCTTCAGTCACTGCCACCAAGCTACTGAGGCCTCGTGATGAACTATAATATCTAAGGGATGACAAAAACGAATCCCGAGCTCTTCACGATGCTGAAACCGGCGGAGGTAGAAATCAAGAAGGAGCATCAAGTGTTGATGGTTAACAAGACCACTAGTTTCAAGAAAAAGGGCAAGGGAAAGAAAGGACTTCAAGAATAATGGCAAGCAAGTTGCCGCTCCCGTGAAGAAGCCCAAAGCTGGACCCAAGCCTGAAACTGAGTGCTTCTACTACAAAGGAGATGGTCACTGGAAGCGGAACATCCCCAAATACTTGGCAGATAAGAAGGATGGCAAAGTAAATAAAGGTGTATTTGATATACATGTTATTGATGTGTACCTTACTAATGCTCATAGTAGTGCCTGGGTATTTGATACTGGTTCAGTTGCTCATCTTTGTAACTTGAAACAAGAGCTGCGGAATAAACGAAGATTGGTTAAGGACGTGGTGACGATGCTCATTGGGAATGGTTCCAATGTCGATGTGATCGCCGTCGGTACACTACCTCTGCATCTACCTTTGGGATTAGTTTTTGACCTCAACAATTGTTATTGGTGCCAGCTTTGAGCATGAACATTATAACTGGATCCTATTTAATGCGGGACAGTTATTCATTTAAATCATAGAATAATGGTTGTTCTATTTATATGAGTAATATCTTTTATGGTCATGCACCTTTGATGAATGGTCTATTCTTGTTGAATCTCGGTTGTAGTGATACACATATTCATAATATTGATGCCAAAAGATGCAAAGTTGATAATGATAGTATAACATACTTGTGGCACCGCGGTTTAGGTCATTTTGGAGTGAAGCACATGAAGAAACTCCATGCGGATGGACTTTTGGAATCACTTGATTTTGAATCATTTGATACTTGCGAACCATGCCTAATGGGTAAGATGACTAAAACTCCATTCTACGGAACAATGGAGCGAGCTAATGACTTATTGGAAATAATACATACTAATGTATGCGGTCCAATGAGTGTTGAGGCACGCGGTGGGTATCATTATTTTCTAACCTTCACAGATGATTTGAGTAGGTATGGGTATATCTACTTGATGAAACACAAGTCTGAAACATTTGATAAGTTCAAAGAATTTCAGAGTGAAGTGGAGAATCATCGTAACAAGAAAATAAAGTTTCTATGATCTCATCGCGGAGGCGAATATTTGAGCTACGAGTTTGGACTTCATTTAAAACAACGTGGAGTTGTTTCACAACTCACGCCACCTTGAACACCACATCGTAATGGTGTGTCCGAATGTCGTAACCGTACTTTATTAGATATGGTGCATTCTATGATGTCTCTTACCAATTTGCCTTTATCATTTTGGGGTTATGCATTAGAGATAGCCGCATTCACGTTAAATAGGGCACCATACAAATCTGTGAGACGACAACATATGAACTATGGTTTGGCAAGAAACCTACGTTGTTGTTTCTTAAAGTTTGGGGATGTGTCGCTTATGTCAAAAGGTTATAGCCTAATAAGCTCGAACCCAAATCGGAGAAGTGCGTTTCATAGGATACCCTAAAGAAACTATTGGGTACACCTTCTACCACAGATCCGAAGGCAAGATCTTTGTTGCTAAGAATGGGTCATTTCTAGAGAAGGAGCTTCTCTCGAAAGAAGTGAGTGGGAGGAAAGTAGAACTCGATGAGGTAATTGTACCTTCTCTCGAATTGGAAAGTAGTACATCAGAGGAAAGAGTTCCCATGATGCCTGCACCAACTAGAGAGGAAGCTAATGATGATGATCATGAAACTTCAGATCAAGTTACTACTGAGCCTTGGAGGTCGACCAGAACACGTACTGCAGTAGAGTGGTACAGTAATCCTGTCCTGGAAGTCATGTTGTTAGACACAACGATGAACCTATGAACTATGAAGAAGCTATGATGAGCCCAAATTCCAACAAATGGCTTGAGGCCATGAAATCGGAGATAGGATCCATGTATGAGAACAAAGTATGGACTTTGGTGGATTTGCCCGATGATTGGCAAGCCATTGAGAATAAATGGATCTTCAAGAAGAAGACGGACGTTGATGGTAATATCATTGTCTACAAAGCTCGACTTGTCACAAAAGGTTTTCGACAAGTTCAAGGGGTTGACTACGATGAGACTTTCTCACCCGTAGCGATGCTTAAGTCTGTCTGAATCATGTTAGCAATTTCCGCATTTTATGATTATGAAATCTGGCTAATGGATGTCAAAACTGCATTCCTTAATGGGTTTCTTAAAGAAGAGTTGTATATGATGCAACCAAAAGGTTTTGTCGATCCTAAAGGTGCTAACAAAGTGTGCAAGCTCCACCGATCCATTTATGGACTGGTGCAAGCATCTCGGAGTTGGAATATACGCTTTGATGATGTGATAAAAGCATATGGGTTTATACAGACTTACGAAGAAGTTTGTATTTACAAGAAAGTGAGTGGGAGCTTTGTAGCATTTCTAGTGTTATATGTGGATGACATATTACTGATTGGAAATGATATATAATTTCTGGATAACATAAAAGGATACTTGAATAAGATATTTCAATGAAAGACCTCGGTGAAGCTGCTTATATATTGGGCATCAAGATCTATAGGGATAGAGCAAGACGCTTAATAGGACTTTCACAAAGCACATACCTTGACAAAGTCTGAAGAAGTTCAAAGTGGACCAGTCAAAGAAAGGGTTCTTGCCTATGTTGCAAGGTGTGAAATTGAGTCAGACTCAAAATCCGACCATGGTAGAAGATAGAGAAAAAAATGGAAGTCATTCCCTATGCCTCAGCCATAGGTTCTGTTGGGGATATAACTCTGAGGTATGACCCGCCCAGGAGGGGCCGGGTCACACCGATGGCGGTTTAATATGAAGAAAGTCCAAGGAGGCCCAAGAAGAAGTATGAACACGGCGGCTCTTAGCGGCAGGCCTGGTGAAGGCCCAAGGCCAGGGCATGTGAATCACCGAAGGAAGACTTGCTCCGTAAGGCATGAGTAGTTAGAAACCAAGCCGATCAAGTTGTGTGAGCCGGCCGAGACTCTGTAAGCCGCCAGGTCCAAACCTGTGTATATAAAGGTGAGACCAGCTGTGGATTAACTCAAGAAACAAGCAATCGAGAACTAGGTCAAGCGTATTCGCTCCCTTGTAATCGAAACTCAAGCAATACAACTATAAGCAGGAAGTAGGATTTTACCTCCACGATGAGGGGCCGAACCTGGGTAACTCCTTGTGTCCTTTGTCCCCTCCAACCCCTTCGAGCTAACCTAGTTGCGATGGCTCCACACATAAGTCCTTTCTCTAGGTCATTAGTCGTGACAAATCCACGATAGTTGGCACCCACCGTGGGGCCTGAGCAAGGTGGATTCGAGTTCTTGAAGGGCGGCTTCTTCAGGATCAAGGGATACGTCATGGGCTGGATGACCAAGAACCGCCGCGACAAGATCTACATCGATGATTCTCGCTAGGGTCCCGAGGCTAATTCAATCGAGTATGGGTATCAGGTCCCCTTCGGTGGAGTTCAAATCTTCGTCGGCAAGATTGGCGAAGTAGATCCTGAGCCAGTCGCCTGCTCCAACACCGTCGAGATGGCTCGTTGCGCGAGACCCGCCAAGGTTCAACCCGCCCGGAAGTGTACTTTCGTCGGTTTTATCCATGGGACGGACCTTTGATACGTCTCCAACGTATCTATAATTTTTTATTGTTCCATGCTGTTATATTATCATTCTTGGATGTTTTACAATCATTTTATAATCATTTTATATCATTTTTGGTACTAACTTATTGACATAGTGCCCAGTGCCAGTTGCTGTTTTCTGCTTGTTTTTTACATCGCAGGAAATCAATATCAAACGGAGTCCATACGCAACGAAAATTTTTGTGGATTTTTTCTGGACCAGAAGACACAAGATGGGCCGAAGAAGTACCATAGGGGTGCCCCGAGGGGGGCACAACCCACCAGGGCGCACCTGGTAGTGCAGGCGCACCCAGGTGGGTTATGCCCACCTTGGCGGCCTCCCGCACCGCCTCTTTGCTCTGTAAACACCCCAATATTCCAGAAACCCTAGGAGAGTCGTCGAAAATCAATTCCAGCCGCCGCAAGTTCCAGAAACACTAGATCCAATCTAGACACCATCACAGAGGGGTTCATCATGTCCATTGGTGCCTCTCCGATGATGCATGAGTAGTTCATCGTAGTCCTACGGGTCGGTAGTTAGTAGCTAGATGGCTTATTCTCTCTCGTTTGATTGTCAATACAATGGTCTCTTGGATATCCATATGATGTAACTCTTTTTGTGGTGTGTTTGTTGGGATCTGATGAACTTTGAGTTTATGATCAGATCTATGTTTTTATCCATGAAAGTTATTTGAGTCTTCTTTGATCTCTTATATGCATGATTAATTATAGCCTCATATTTCTTATCCGATATTTGGGTTTTGTTTGGCCAACTTGATCTATTTATCTTGCAATGGGAAGGGGTGCTTTGTGACGATTTCGATCTTACGGTGCTCTATCCCAGTGACAGAATGGGAAATGACATGTATGTATCGTTGCTATTAAGGATAACAAGATGGGGTCTATTTCTACATAAATAGATCTTGTCTACATCATGTCATCATTCTTATTGCATTACTCCATTTTTTCCATGAACTTAATACACTAGATGCATGCTGGATAGTAGTCGATGTGTGGAGTAATAGTAGTTGATGCAGGTAGGAGTCGGTCTACTAATCTTGGACATGATGCCTATATAATGATCATTGCCTGGAATCGTCAAGATTATTTGAAGTTCTATCAATTGCCCAACAGTAATTGTTTTCCCACGGTTTGCTATTTTTCTCGAAAGAAGCCACTAGTGAAACCTACGGCCCCTGGGTCTCTTCTTTAATATATTTGCTTTGGCAATCTGTTTTTATTTGCTTTTATTTTCAGATCTATTAAACCAAAAATACAAAAATACCTTGCTGCAGTTTTTAGTAATATATTTTATTTCGCGTTCCCGCGAGATCTATTTGTCCAATCTACCACAATTTTATCTATCTTTTTACTCGTGAGGGATTGGCAACTCTCTTACGTCGGAATGCAAGTATTTGTTCTTTGTGTGCACGAGCTGTTTACGTGGTGTTGTGTGGTTCTCCTACTGGTTCGATAACCTTGGTCTCATCACTGAGGGAAATAACTACTGTTGCTATGCTGCATCATCCCTTCCTCTTTGGGGAAATACTGACGTTCTAGCAAACATCAAAACAAATTTCTGGCACCATTGCCGGCGAGACATCATCAACATCAACCAGGTTCCTAATCACAAATCTCATCTCCTTGCAATTTACATTATTTTCCATTTTCCTCTCATTTTCCTCTCCCTCACTTCACAAAAATTTGCCATTTTATTTGCCCTCTTTTTGTTTGTTGTTTTCTCGTCAGATCTGTTTTTAAATGCGTTCTTGTTTGCGTAGTCAAGATGCCTCAAAGAAAATATTATGATGTTCCTTACCCAAATATTTTGCTTGAAATTGAGAAAAGTACTAAGGAATATATTACTACACAATTTGAGCATAATAAATATTTTACACAAGAACTTAAGGAGCATTCCATTGTGCTAGATGCTATAACAAAACAACTTGATGATATTAGTAGAGAAGTTTGCAATCTCCAATCTAAGTATGCTTTTGCTGAAAGTTTGCTAGGGAAAATATCTGATGCACAAGCTACTTTAGTGAATCAAATGGTTGCCAAACCAATATCGTTAGAATATAAAAGTGATGAAGATCTTAAAATGATTGGTGTTTCTTCTATTGATTCTTTGTTTAGTAAATTTAAGATTGATGAAAAAAAGACTGGAGAAGAGTCAACTTTAGCTATAAGGCATCCTGATAATTCGGAGGGTGAAAATCTTGTTGAGAAAATTGATAAAAGTGGGTTTGAAGAGGTCAAAACTTTAACTAGTGATGTGCCCACTCTTTTGGATTACAAAGACTTTAATTATGATAGTTGCTCTTTGGTTGATTGTATTTCTTTGTTGCAATCCATGATACATTCACCCCGTGCTTATGAACAAAATAAAGCTTTTACTAAACATATTGTTGATGCTATGATGAAAGCTTTTGAAGAAAAGTTGGAATTAGAAGTTTCAATTCCTAGAAAATCGCATGATGAATGGGAACTTACCATCAAAGTCAAGATTAAAAATTATGTTTGTTTTGCTTTATGTGACTTGGGTGCTAGTGTTTCTACAATTCTGAAATCTTTATGTGATGTGCTTGGTCTTACCGATATTGAAGAATGCTCTTTAAATTTGCACTTGGCAGATTCTACTATTAAAAAGCCTATGGGAAGAATTAATGATGTTCTTATTCTTGCAAATAGGAATTATGTGACCATAGATTTTATTGTTCTTGATATTGATTGCAATCCGTCTTGTCCAATTATACTTGGTAGACTGTTTTTACGTACTATTGGTGCCGTGATTGACATGAAAGATGGAAATATTAAATTTCAATTTCCACTAAGGAAGGATATGGAACACTTCAGTAGAACAAGAATTAGGCCACCATATGAATCAATCATGAGGGCATCGTAGGGATATTGAACTAAAAATGACAACAATTAGATCCTTTGCTTTATGCCTAGCTAGGGGCGTAAAACGATAGCGCTCGTTGGGAGGCAACCCAACTTGTAACTTTTTGCTTTTTGGTTTTCTTGCTGTTTTCAATAAAATATCCAATTATGCCTCTGATTATATGTGTTTTTGTGGTTTAAATTAGTGTTTGTGCCAAGCAAAGCCTTTGGGATGATTTGGGTGAGAGTTGATTTGATCTTGCTGAAAAACAGAAACTTTTGCGCTCACAAAAATAATTCTCATTTTTAACATAAGAGTTCTTTTGAGTTGATTATTTTTGCATAAGATTAATAAACAAACTTTCCATGTTATCCTAATTTTTTCGAATTTTTGGAGTTACAAAAGTATTCAAAGTTTCCAGATTGCTACAGACTGTTTTGTTTTTGATAGATTCTGGTTTCCTTGCGTTGTGTGCTTGTTTTGATGATTCTATGGTTTTCTTTGAAGAGTTTTTGCCATAGAAAAGTTGTAATACAGTAGATATAATGCAAAAATAAAATATGAATGGGTTTGTAACAGTACTTATAGTAGTGGTTTGCTTTCTTATACTAACAGATCTCACGAAGGTTTTGTTTAGTTTTGTGTGATTTAAGTTTTCAAGATTTGGGTGATATTACGATGGATGAAGGAATAAGGATTAGCAAAAGGCTAAGCTTGGGGATGCTCGAGGCACCCCAAGATAATATTCAAGAAGTATCAAGCAACTAAGCTTGGGGATGCCCCCGAGTGGCATCCCCTCTCGCTTTTAACAACCATCGGTATTTTACTTGGAGCTATATTTTTATTCGTCACATATTATGAGTTTTGCTTGGAGCGTCTTGTATGATATGAGTCTTTGCTTGTTTTTCTTTTTATTTTAAGTCTCGAATCCTTTCTGGACACACTTTTTTGAGAGAGCCAAAAATTATGCTATGCTTGCTCCTATGCTTCACTTAAATTTTTAGAGCCTTGGAATTGCTCTAGTTGTTCACTTATATCTTTTTGAGCACAGTGTGCTTTGTTATTTTTTGAAGAAATGCTCTCATGCTTCACTTAGATTTATTTGGGAGTTAGTAATTTTTTTAAGAAATTCTCTCTTGCTTCACTTAGATTATTTTGAGAGAAGAAATATTATGCTCATGTTGTTCACTTATATTTGTTTGAGCTTATTAGAAGCAACATATGAAATTAGTCCCAAAGTGATAGATATCCGAGGAGGATATAATAAAAACTTTCATGAAGATCATTGGACAAAATAAAATTGGTTCTTTGTAATGGTTTTGAGATATAACGATATGATATGTGAGTCATGTTGATGATTAATTATGCTTTAGTAAGAATATTGGTGTTAAGGTTTGTGATTCCCTGTGCAAGCACGAAAGTCAATAGTTATGCACTAAAAATTACATCCTCCTTGTGGTGCATTATTTGGTGTTAGTTATGCTTAATGCTCGCTTATGAGATTTTTCGTTTCTTGGTTGGACGCTTCTCAATCTTTTTGCTAGCCTTCATTTGCACTAAGTATGATCACTACTTGTGCATCCAAAACCCTTTAAACCAGTTTTGCCATATGAGTCCACTATATCTACCTATATGCAGTATTTTCGTGCCATTTTAAGCAAATTTGTATGTGCCATCTCTAATTTTCAAAATAAATTTCTCTTTTGTCTGCTCGTACCGCTCGCGAGGCGGTGAGGGGTGGCCGATATTTTCCATGCTAGATGTGTTATTCTCACGATGAGTGTTTATTCACTTGTTATTGCACGAGAGTACGACAAAGGTATTAGGGATGCCTAGTCCTGAAATAAAAAATGAATTTACTTTATGTTATCAAATAATAAATTCATTCGAAAGTGTTGGTATGGAGGGCACCCGTGGATACGGTTAGCCATGGAAAGTGAAAGTATGGTGGAAAAAGGAATAAACTTTATTTTCTGTTTGGGAACCGCCTATGGTATATCTAGCATGGAAAGTGTTGGGAACTCTAATTCATTTTCATTGGTGGGAAAGGTATGCCTCCCAAAAGGTTTTTATCTCTCAGTTTTTGCTTTGAGATCTGGCATCTCTACAAATCCCTACTTCCTTCCTCGAAGGGCCTTTCTTTTACTTTATGCAATTTTTATTTTTACTTGAGTCTCCATCTTCTCTTATAAATCACCAACTGAGGGGCACTATGATCGTACTTGAGCATTGGGTATAGCTAGTGTTCGAGTGTGTTTCATGAATGGATCAATGATTGAGCATAATGGGCTAGGGATAACTTGCTTTAGCGTTAATATTTTGAAACACATGGCCGCTTGTTGATATGCTTGAGTATTAAAGTCTTCATGTCAAAACTAGACTATTGCTTTAAACCATATAAAAGTCTAAATGTCCATTCTACAAAGAAAAGAATATTTGATGAACATGCCAGGCAACATTCCACATCAAAAATTATGTTTTTATCATTTACCTACTCGAGGACGAGCATGAATTAAGCTTGGGGATGCTGATACGTCTCCAATGTATCTATAATTTTTTATTGTTCCATGCTGTTATATTATCATTCTTGGATGTTTTACAATCATTTTATAATCATTTTATATCATTTTTTGGTACTAACCTATTGACATAGTGCCGAATGTCGGTTGCTGTTTTCAGCTTGTTTTTTACATCGCAGGAAATCAATACCAAACGGAGTCCAAACGCAGCGAAACTTTGTGTGGATTTTTTCTGGACCAGAAGACACAATATGGGCCGAAGAAGTACCAAAGGGGTGCCCCGAGGGGGTCACAACCCACCAGGGCGCGCCTGGGGGCCCAGGCGCGCCCAGGTGAGTTATGCCCACCTCGGTGGCCTCTCTCACCGCCTATTTGCTCTATAAATACCCCCAATATTCCAGAAACCCTAGGAGAGTCAATGAAAATCAATTATAGCCGCCACAAGTTCCAGAAACACCAGATGCAATCTAGACACCATCACGGAGGGGTTCATCATGTCCATTGGTGCCTCTCCAATGATGCGTGAGTAGTTCATTGTAGACCTATGGGTCCGTAGTTAGTAGCTAGATGGCTTCTTCTCTATCGTTTGATTCTCAATACAATGGTCTCTTGGAGATCCATATGATGTAACTCTTTTTGCTGTGTGTTTGTTGGGATCAAATGCACTTTGAGTTTATGATCAGATTTATGTTTTTATCCATGAAAGTTATTTGAGTCTTCTTTGATCTCTTATATGCATGATTGATTATAGCCTCATTTTTATTCTCTGATATTTGGGTTTTGTTTGGCCAACTTGATCTATTTATCTTGCAATGGGAAGAGGTGCTTTGTGATGGGTTCGATCTTACGGTGATTGACCCCAGTGATAGAAGGGGAAACGACACGTATGTATCGTTGCTATTAAGGATAACAAGATGGGGTCTATTTCTACATAAGTAGATCTTGTCTACATTATGTCATCGTTCTAATTGCATTACTCCATTTT
Organism: Triticum dicoccoides; assembly: GCF_002162155.2. Lineage (NCBI taxonomy): Eukaryota > Viridiplantae > Streptophyta > Magnoliopsida > Poales > Poaceae > Triticum > Triticum dicoccoides. The sequence continues at coordinate 251,554,235 of NC_041393.1, forward strand.
TCCATGAACTTAATACACTAGATGCATGCTGGATAGCGGTTGATGTGTGGAGTAATAGTAGTAGATGCAGGCAGGAGTCGATCTACTAATCTTGGACGTGATGCCTATATAATGATCATTGCGTGGATATCATCATGATTATTTGAAGTTCTATCAATTGCCCAACAGTAATTGTTTTCCCACAGTTTGCTATTTTTCTCGAGAGAAGCCACTAGTGAAACCTACAGAGTCGGGTCTCTTCTTTAATATATTTGCTTTCGCGATCTATTTTTATTTTCAGATCTATTAAACCAAAAATACAAAAATATCTTGTTGCAATTTTTAGTAATTTATTTTATCTCGCATTCCCGCGAGAACCATTTATCCAATCTACTACAATTTTATCTATCTTTTTACCCGTGAGGGATTGACAACCCCTCTCTTACGTCGGGTTCAAGTATTTGTTGTTTGTGTGCAGGAGTTGTTTACGTGGTGTTTCATGGTTCTCCTACTGGTTAGATAACCTTGGTCTCATCACTGAGGGAAATACCTACCATTGTTGTGCTACATCATCCCTTCCTCTTTGGGGAAATACCGACGTAGTTCAAGCAAACATCAACCTTGATGAGGGCTCTGTGTCTGGTGGAGAAATGGCTATCTATTCAGGTGATCAGTCTTCAATCGGCGATACCGAATGAATCTATCGATTGCAAGATGGCGGGCTTGGGGGCTATTCCGATGGCGAAAGTATTCCCGACTCCTATGAGCCGCCAAGCAGGCGATTATCTTCATGGCCGGCACGCAACAGGTGCTGAATTCATCAACTGCTGCGGCTATGACCTCTAGTTCAACGGCTGTTGCAACGGCCGGAGCAAGCGGCCCTGTGCGCCCGGTGGCTTAGGTCTTATCCGAGCTCTTGGAGGCTTTGGCAACTTTGTTAGCTGCAGAGGTAACCCCGAGGACTCAGGCACAACATAAGGTGGAAGTTGCAAAACTGCGGGATGAGATAGCTCAGGCTAAGGAGGAGCTTAATGCTGAGAATGCTAGAATGGCAACAGAGCGGGCCGATTTGGAGGCTGAGTCACAGCGAGTACGCGCCGAGACTTTTCGTCTAAGTCTGGACCATAACTCATCGAATGCTGTCTTACGGAGGAGGCACCGGAGTCGTCTGCCTCCATAATTTGAGGGGAGGAACCTCTTCACTATGCCTGACGCAGGGCCGAGTAATCGGCCTGGCGTGACCCGCGCCACTGAGGCACCTATGACTGGAGCGGCGGCTCAGCCCCGCACAACAGACCCACCCCATGTAGATTTAACCCCACCTCAGCGAGTATCAACACCTCTGGGTCATTACTCTAACCCGTTGGACAACATGATTGCCGCGGCTTCACGGCTAGTGGCTCTTCCCATTGAAGGCGAATCTCCTGTTGTGAGAGAGGCCTGGAACGCGGTGGAACTTCTTCAGATGGCGGTTGCTCAGTAGGTGGTGTACTCTTATAGCCGCGAGCGAATCCATTCAACTCCGCGTTAGAGTCGAAGCTACAGCCGGCGTGTTGAGTCGCCAGCGGTCTCCAGTAGCGAATGGTGTCGTAACCCGCCCTGTGGCGATAATAATATTCAGGTTCTAACAAATCAAGCTACAGCACACCAAGAGGCAGAGCTGGCGGCTCAGTTAGTGGCTCATCGACAACCTTAGTTAAATCCTTCTGTGTCTATAGAAGTGGGAATGACCTCTCGGTCAGTTGGAGTACCCTGTCTGGTGCCGACTCTTCGAAATGAGTGTCTGCCCAAAGATTTTAAGGGTCCTCGTAAGGTGCCTAATTACACAGTTGATCAACCGCCTGAGGCTTGGATTGAGAGCTATGAGCTGGACATGGAGATGCTGGATGTTAACGATGTTGTATGTGCCAAATACTTCACCATGATGTTAGATGGGCCGGCATGAACTTGGCTGAAAGGGTTACCTGCCAACTACATCAGTTCATGGGCCGAGTTGAAGGCGTGTTTTATTCAGAATTTCGAAGACACGTGCAAGCAGCGTCTATCGATTATTGATCTAGACGCCCGTGTCTAGCGCGAGGATGAATCGGCCCACCACTGGGTGCGCCGGGTTTTGGCTGTTATACACTCCTCAGATAGCATCAATGCCGGCTCTGATGTTTTAATTCTGTAGAAAAATTGTCATTTTCTCCCCCTCAAGCAGAAGTTAAGGCGGCTTAAACGTCATTGCAATGACATGGGAGAGCTTATGGCATCTCTCATCAAGTACGCCGAATCTGACAATACTAAAGACCCAGGGTCTGATGAGGAGAAGTCCAACAAGGGGAAGAAGAACGGCAATGGAAAAGGCCATCAACCAAATGTGACAGGGCATAACGAGGTTGGCAATGGTAAGCGCAAGACACCTGACGGCGGGTCAGATTTTGTGGCCAATACTAATACATAGAATAACGGTCCATGTCAAAAGGGAAAACCACAACCTCGTTTCGGAGGGCCAAGGTTCAACCTTGAGGAGATGTTGAACCAGCCTTGCCCAAAGCATAGTCGTCCCGACATGCCGTCGACTCACTTGTGGAAGGATTGTTTCATCATGTAGGAGTATAGGAACTCCGGTTTCACCAGGACCACCATAACAATAATGGCCCACATGGCGGGTTAGGGTCCGGCTCACATGGTCCCGGCTTTGGAGGTGGCGGCTCAGGTCCCGGTGTTCAAGGTCAGGGCAATCAGGGCGGCTTTAACCAGCAGCCCAGTTAAGGCAATTAGCAACAACAGTTAGGGTATCAGAGTAATCCAAAGCAGCTTAATAGCGGCCAGTATCACGTTTTCACCACAAGCCTATGCAAGCGAGATTAGAAGGTTTATAAATGAGTGGTAAGTGCAGTTGAGCCGGCCGTACCTCGATACTTATGATGGTCAGAGTAGCCAATTGTATGGAGCCGTGAGGATCACCTGCCCTGGGTTGACAATCCGGGTCAGCTGGCTTTGGTGGTAGCCCCTCAGGTTGGAGGCTACAAGTTCACTAAGGTGCTTATGGATGGAGGCAATAGCATCATTATCCTTTATTATGACACTTTTCGCCATATGAACTTGGCAGACAAGGATTCTTAAGTCATCCTCTACAGTCTTTCATGGCATGGTGCCTGGTAAGCCGGCATACCCGGTGGGCAAGATAGCCTTGGAAGTGGCTTTTGGCAATGAGCATAATTACAGGGCTGAGACATTGAACTTTGAAGTGGTCAAGGTCAAAGGCCCCTATCACGCTCTGTTCGGACGGCCGACTTATGCAAAGTTTATGGCGCGACCTTGTTATGTGTATCTACAACTTAGGATGCCAGGTCGCAAGGGTACCATCATGGTACATGGTGACAGAAAGATAGCCTTGGAATGTGAAGAAGGTGATGCTGCTTATGCTGAGCCTGCCTGTGCTACTGAGGAACTTAAGTTTTAGAAAGAAAATGTTGACCCAGCTGATATGACTCTGTTAAATAAGCCAACTACATAACATGATCCTTTGTTGAAGTTTAAGTCAGCAGACGACATGAAACAGGTTGACTTCGTCCCTGGCGACTCATCTCAGCAGTTCACTATATGTGCCAATATGGATCCGAAATAGGAAAGTGCGATCATCGAGTTCATCCGTGAGAACTAGGACATCTTTTCATGGAAGCCTTCAGACATGCCGGGTGTACCAAGAGAACTCGCTGATCCCAAGTTTAATCTGGTCAAGCAATTCCTCCGTCATTTTAATGAGGAGAGATGTAAGGCCATTGGAGATAGGTGGCCCGGCTCTTAGCAGCTGGGTTCATCGTTAAAGTTTTTCACCCTGAATGGTTGGCTAACCCGGTGCCGGTCCTTAAGAAAAATGTCACTTGGCGCATGTGTGTGAATTACACAGACCTTAATTAGGCTTGTCCAGCCGATCCTTTTGCTCTTCCCCGTATTGATCAGATCATAGATGTTACGGCGGGTTGTGAGCATTTGTGTTTCCTGGATGCTTATTCTTGATACCATCAGATCAAGATGGCAGTCAAAGACCAAGAGAAGACGGCTTTCATCAGACCTTTGGGAGCTTTTTTCTATGTATCTATGCCTTTTGGGCTTAAGAGTGCTCAGGCGACTTATCAGTGTTGTGTGTAGAACTGTTTTCATAGTCAAAGCCCCCACGACAGTGGCGGAGCAATTATCTACAGATCTGGAGTGGAGTAAAATTTCACTAAGTGTTGGATAAACAAGTTTTATAAGTTCTACTTATTTTTGGATCTATAATAGTTTAGAAAATAAGAATAAATTCTTAAACCTAAGGCTATGAGAGTGGAAGAACTCACGAGCTAAGATTGAATCTTGGACAGAGGGGGGCATCCGCGGTTGGAAGACGATGCTAAAACCACTACCACGCAACCTCAATACCATTTTCAGATCAAACTAAGCATTCTAGGGAACTACGGTGAACGGTGAAAAACACCGACGAATGATCGGAACCCTAATGCAGATTTGGTATGAGGGGAGATGAGTAATTATTGATGCTGATGAACATCAGAGGAGCGCCGCCGTTTTCTGGTTCGCTCAGGTTGATGCAGTGGCCGGAGTTGACGCCGTTGGAGGAGGACGGCGGCGGCGGGGCTCGGGTCGCAGCGGAGTCACGAGAAGGAAGAAGAAGATGCAGAGGCAGGGGTGAAAAGTGAAAACGGGGCCCTCCTGTCCCTATTTATAAGGAAGTGATGAGATGGCATGCATGGAAATCGAGGAGGCAAAATGATTATTTTAACAATATGGATGCCTTGATTTTCGGGAAGTCTATTAAGATTAGGATCCCTTGAGATACTCTGGACCTTGTGCAGAATTCATGCACATGATGTCATGGCGGCTTACAGTGATTTGGTTTATGTGACCTCATGGCAGGTTACATCGGTCTAATGAAGATTCGACACGGGTGCATATGTCAAACTTAAAAGGTGAAGATTGATGTGAACAAGTTCAAATCAACCTGGGACCTAATGTTGGGGATATAACTCTGAGGTATGACCCGCCCAGAAGGGGTCGGGTCACATCGATGGCGGTTTAATATGAAGAAAGTCCAAGGAGGCCCAAGAAAAAGTATGAACACAACGGCTCTTAGAGGCAGGCCTGGTGAAGGCCCAAGGCCAGGGCTTGTGAATCACCGAAGGAAGACTTGCTCTATAAGGCGTGAGTAGTTAGAAACCAAGCCGGTCACTTTGTGTGAGCCAGCTGGGACTCTGTAAGCTGCCAGGTCCCAACCTGTGTATATAAAGGTGAGACCCGATGGTGGGTTAACTCAAGAAATAAGCAATCGAGAACTAGGTCAAGCGTATTCGCTCCCTTGTAATCGAAACTCAAGCAATACAACTATAAGTAGGAAGTAGGCTTTTACCTCCATGGTGAGGGGCTAAACCTGGGTAGCTCCTTTGTATCCTTTGTCGCATCCAACCCCTTCAAGCTAAGCTAGTTGCGATGGCTCCACACCTAAGTCCTTTCTCTAGGGCATCTGCCGTGACAAATCCATGACAGGTTCTATTGTGTATGCCATGTTGTGTACCAGACCTGGTGTGTGCCTTGCCATAAGTTTGGCAGGGAGGTACCAAAGTAATCCAAGAGTGGATCACTGGAAAGCGTCAAGAACATCTTGAAGTACTTGAAAAGGATTGAAGACCCATAAGTATAGGGGATCAATATTAGTCCTTCTGATAAGTAAGAGTGTTGAACCGAACGAGGAGCAGAAGGAAATGACAAGTGGTTTTTAGCAAGGTATTTTTTGCAAGCACTGAGATTGTCGGTAACAGGTAGTTTGATTGCAAGATAATTTGTAACGACCAAGTAATGGTAACGGTAAATAAAGTGCAACAAGGTAGCCCAATCCTTTTGTGTCAAAGGATAGACCAAAACGGTATCTTATAATAGGCAAAGCGTTCTTGAGGGTACACGGGAATTTCATCTAGTCACTTTCAACATGTTGGTTTGATTTGTGTTCGCTACTTTGATAATTTGATATGTGGGTGGACCGGTGCTTGAGTGATGTTCTTACTTGAACAAACCTCCCACTTATGATTAACCCCTTCGCAAGCATCCGCAACTACGAGAAAAGTATTAAGATAAAATCTAACCATAACATTAAACATTTGGATCCAAATCGGCCCCTTATGAAGTAGCGCATAAACTAGGGTTTAAGCTTCTGTCACTCTAGCCACCCGTCATCTAATAACTACTCCACAATGCATTCCCTTAGTCCCAAATATGGTGAATTGCCATGTAGTCGACGTTCACATGACACAACTAAGGGAATCACAGCATACATATCATCAAAATATCGAACACATATCAAGTTGACATGATTACTTGCAACAAGATTTCTCCCGTGACCTCAAGAACAAAAGTAACTACTCACAAATGATAATCATGCTCAAGATCAGAGGGGTATTAAATAGCATAATGGATCTGAACATATAATCTTTCACCAAATAAACCATATAGTAGTCAACTACAAGATGTAATTACCACTATTAATCACCCACAGGTACCAATCTGAGGTTCCGGTACAAAGATTGATCACAAGAGGTGAACTAGGGTTTGAGAGGAAATGGTGTTGTTGAAGATGTTGATGGAGATTGGCCTCCAAAGATGAGAGGGTTGTTGGTGGTGAAGATGGCTTTGATTTCCCCCTCCGGGAGGGAAGTTCCCCCGACGAAATTGCTCCACTGGAGGGCAAAAGTGCTCCTGCTCAAGTTCCGCCTCGAGACGACGGCGCTCCATCCCAAAAGTCCTCTCCTCATTTTTTCTTGGTCAAAATGACCTATATACCAGTAGATGGGCACCGAAGGTGGGCTGGGATGGGCTGAGCAGAACCCACCAGGGCGCGCCTGGGGGGCCTACCGCGCCCCAGTATCTTGTGCTCACCAGGTGGCCCCCCTTGATATCGTTTGAACTACTTCGGTATTTCCCCAAAGAGGAAGGGATGATGCAGTACAGCTATGGTAGGTATTTCCCTCAGTTATGAAACCAAGGTTATCAAACCAATAGGAGAACCAAGCAACACTATGTAAACGGTACCTACACACAAAGAACAAATACTTGCAACCCGACGCTTATGAGGGGTTGTCAATCCCTCTTACGGGTAACATCATAGGAATTGTCAATTTGACGGGATAAAAATTGTGATACATTGGATAAATAGATCACGATAAGACGCAAAATAAAATAAGTAATAAAAAATTGCAGCAAGGTATTTTTGTTTTTTTAGAATAATAGATCTAAAAATAAAAGTGAATAAAAATAGATCTCAAAGCGAATATGATGGAGAATAGACCCGGGGGCCGTAAATTTCACTAGTGGCTTCTCTCGAGAAAAATAGCATATGGCGGGTAAACAAATTATTGTTGGGAAATTGATAGAACCTCAAATAATTATGACGATCCAGGCAATGATCATTATATAGGCTGATACGTCTCCAACGTATCTATAATTTTTGATTTTTCCATGCTATTATATTATCTGTTTTGGATATTTTATATGCACTAATATGCTAGTTTATATTATTTTTGGGACTAACCTATTAACCTAGAGCCTAGTGTTAGTTTCCCTTTTTTCCCTGTTTTTGAGTTTTACAGAAAAGGAATATCAAAGGGAGTCCAAACAGAATAAAACTTTCGTAATGATTTTTCTAGGACCAGAAGACACCCGTAGGACTTGGAGATGAAGTCAGAAGACCCTCCAGGAGGCCACAAGCACTAGGGGCACGCCCCCAAGGGGGCGCCCCTAGGCTTGTGGGCCCTTCGGAGGTCTCCTATCCCTAATTCTTGGCCTATAAATTCCCACATATCCCCCAACATCGGAAGCATCCATGAAAATACTTTTCTGCCGCTGCAAGCCTTTATTCCCGTGAGATCCCATCTTGGAGCCTTTCCGGCGATCCGCCAGAGGGGGATTTGATCACGGAGGGCATCTACATCAACCCTATTGCCCTACCGATGAAGCGTGAGTAGTTTACCGCAGACCTACGAGTCCATAGCTAGTAGTTAGATGGCTTCTTCCCTCTCTATGATCTTCAATACAATGTTCTCCTCGATGTTCTTGGAGTTCTATCCGATGTAATATTCTTTTGCGGTGTGTTTGTCGAGATCCGATGAATTGTAGATTTATGATTAGATTATCTCTGAATATTAAGTGAATCTTCTCTGAATTCTTATATGCATGATTAAATATCTTTGTATTTCTTTTCAAATTATTGGTTTGGTTTGGCCAACTAGATTGATTATTCTTGCAATGGGAGAGGTGCTTAGTTTTGGGTTCAATCTTGCAGTGAAACCCAGTGACAAAGTAGGGGTAGCGAAGCACATATTGTATTGTTGCCATCAAGGGTAAAAATATGGGGTTTATATCATATTGCTTGAATTTATCCCTCTACATTATGTCATCATACTTAAAGCGTTACTTTGTTCTTATGATCTTAATACTCTAGATGCATGCTAGATAGCAATTGATGTGTGGAGTAACAGTAGTAGATGCAGAATCCTTTCGGTTTACTTGACGCAGACGTGATGCCTATATTCATAATATTGCATTGGATATCGTCATAACTTTGCACTTTTCTATCGATTGCTCGACAGTAATTTGTTCACCCACCGTATGTTTCTTTCAAGAGAGACGCCTTTAGTGAAACCCATGGCCCCCAGGTCTATTTACCATCATATATTTTCAGATTTATAAAACCAAAAATCCAAAAATACCTTACTGCAATTTATTTACTTTTAGTTTGTTTTACGTTTTAGTAATCTTTTATATCTATCTCTATCAGATCTCTTCCTTGCAAGTGACCATGAAAGGATTGATAACCCCTTCATCGCGTTGGGTGCAAGTGTTTGATTATTTGTGCAGGTGTATAGATTGGAGACTTGTTCGTACCTCGTACTGGATTGATAACTTGGTTCTCAAACTTAGGGAAATACTTATCTCTACTTTGCTGCATCACCCTTTCATCTCCAAGGGAAAAACCAACGCAAGCTCAAGAAGTAGCAGGAAGAATTCTTGGCACCATTGTTGGGGAGGTTCTATGTGAAGCCTACCAAGTACCCATCATAAACTCTCATCTCTTGCATTGCATTATTTGCCATTTGCCTCCCATTTTCCTCTCCCCCACTTCTAAAACATTTTCAGAAAATCACAACAATATTTGCCTTCTTTTCGTTTGCCCTTATGTCTTACTTGGGTTGTTCGCTCATTTGCTTGGCATAATTGTGTATTTATTCAAAAATAGGAAGTAAAGAGTTTATGGATCCTCATCCACTTGCTAATATTTTTAAAAGATCCAACTATGGTGAACCAATTGCTAGTGAGTTGAGTGCACTAGATTATCTTCATAAAGTTTTGCTTGAAATCCGTGAATCTGAAAGTTGTGATGAAGTGCTTTATGTTCACGATAGATCCTTGAATGAAAAGCATAATTGCAATGATGTTATTTTAAATTCTATTAATGTCAATTGTGCTAATAATATGCAAAACCCTAAGCTTGGGGATGCTAATTTTGCTATGTCCAGTATTTATTGCAATGATCATGATTGGGGTGATAATGTTTCTTATGATATTGAAAATTTATTTAAGCCTCATTATGAAAATGTTTGCGATAATACTGAAAGTGGGTTTGGAAGAGTGTCAATTCTAGGTAACAATGATCCCACTACTTTGGAGAATGATCAATCTTATGAAATTTTTGATGAAAGTGGGTGTTGCAGAGGTCATGACTTTATTTGATGATAATCCCACTATTTTGGAAGAGTGTCAACTTTGCATGCATTTGGATCATGTAGAGAATATGTTATGTGATAACCATATTGTTGAATTTGAATATGATCCCACATGTAATTATTATGAGAGAGGAAAATATGGTTGTAGAAATTTTCATGTTACTAAATTACCTCTCGTTATGTTGAGATTGTTATTGTTTCTTTCTTCTTCCTTGCATATGCTAGTTTTTGCTTGTCTTGATAACCTGTTTGATTAAAAATTGCCTATGCATAGGAAGTATGTTAGACTTAAACTTGTTTTTCACATGTTACATGATGCTTGCTTCATGTTTCAATTGCTCTCTTTCATGTGAGCATCATTAGATTTATCAATGCTAGATAAAAGGCTTTAAAAACGCTTGTTGGGAGATAACCCAATATTTTTTTTATGTTTTTATATAAATACACATTATTACCTCTATAGTAATTGTGTTTTAGTGTTTTTAATTAGTGTCTGATCCAAGTAAAGCCTTTGGGATAGTTTGGTATATCATTGATTTGATCTTGCTGAAAAACAGAAGCTTTTGCGCCCAGTAACAGAATTGTTTAAACTCACAGAAATGTGATAAAATTATGAACTTTCTCCAAAAGATTGATATATGAATTTCCTCTGTTGTCCTAATTTTTCAGAATTTTTGTAGTTATAGAAGTATACGAAGTTTCCAGATTACTACAGACTGTTCTGTTTTTGAGAGGTTCTGTTTTCTATGTGTTGTTTGCTTATTTTGATGAATCTATGGGTAGTATCAGGGGATATGAACCATGAAGAAGTTGGAATACAGTAGATATTACACCAATATAAATAAAGAATGAGTTCACAACAGTACCAAAAAGTGGTGATTTATTTTCTTATACTAATGGATCTCATGAGTTTTCTGTTGAGTTTTGTGTTGTGAAGTTTTCAAGTTTTGGGTAAAGATTTGATGGACTATGGAATAAGGTTGTCAAAAGCCTAAGCTTGGGGATGCCCAAGACACCCCAAGGTGATATTCAAGGACAACCAAGCATCTAAGCTTTGGGATGCCCCGGATGGAATCCCATCTTTCGTCTTCAATCCATCGGTAAATTTACTTGAGGCTATATTTTTATTCACCACAAGATATGTGTTTTTCTTCGAGCGTCTTGTATGATATGAGTCTTTGCTTTTTAGTTTGCCACAATCATCCTTGCTGTACACACCTTTTGAGAGGGACACACATGAATCATGAATTTATTAGAATACTCTATGTGCTTCACTTATATCTTTTGAGCTAGGAAATTTTAGTCTAGTGCTTCACTTATATCTTTTTATAGCACGGCGGTGTCTTTATTTTATAGAAGGTTTTTTACATCTGTGCCCCTGGTTCCTTAGCTGTACTCATTCATCCCCACACTCTTAATTTTTGCTCACTTTTCCCCACTCCCTTGTCTAAAACTCTCACAAATGGGCAAACTGGACATTGCCGTTGGGTCAATGGCTTGATCGTTAACTCTGACTAGTGGGGCCGCGTAGGCGTTTTTTTTGCATGCAACTAACCACGGTCACGGGGTAGCACATGTCCATGGAATATGCCAAAAACGTCCCATCGTATAAGAGGGGGAACCACCTACGGGCGCATCACCCCTACCATTTCCCCCCAAATCCCCTCCCTTTCGCATCGTCTCCCTCTCCCCACCGTGTTGTCTTGCTCTCCTCCACCGCACCATCTCGCTCTTACCAACCGCATCCTCTTCTTCACCTTCATCGCCTCCCTCATACCAATGGCGGACGCTTGTGGCAATGTCGGCACAGCGGCCGGAGATCTGCAGGGCACGGTGACCGCGACAGATGTGGTGACCGTGGCAGATGTAGTGCAGGACATTAGCGGCGTCCACGATGGTGCAGGGAAACTCGCAACCGCTATCGCGGCTATGGATGTGGAGAAGGAGGTGGCGGGCTCCGCCTCGGCGCTGCTGGAGCTAAAGGTGATGGCGTTGAGCGGTGTTGTCCATCCAGATGCGCAGCCTGGTGAGGAGAAGGTGGTACATGAGGTACTTCCATTTGCTTGTACCCTAGTTGAAAAATTTAAATTGTAGAGTTAGTTTCATTGGTTGGATTGTGATTCGGAGGGTAGTACAAATGGTTAGAGTAGTTGGTTTGAGGGATGGGGTTTTCTGTATGCGGGGAGGGGGTGGGGTTTTTTGTATTAGGGTTTTTGGCTCACATTTGTTGCAAAAATGCTAGACGGGGCTTAATGAGAGAAGGGATCTCTGTGCTTAAATTCTACACATGATTATTAGATTTGTTTTTGAATGCTATACAGATTGGGGTTTTGAATGCTACATACATGTAATGCTTAGATTTGTTTTTGAATGCTACACAGATTGGTGTTTTGAATGTCATACGCCCAAATGGAATGCATTAGTTTTGATGTGTCTATCAATTGATTGAGAACTTACTTGATTCATCAGTATATAAATTTGTCCACAATATGTAGTTATATTAGCTTTGTTGTTCAATGTGTGTGCATGACAATGGAAAATGCAAATAGGATCATAGTGTGGATAATATGATTAATGTGTCATGTGTGCATATCTAAATTATCAGTTGGCTTCTGTATTTACTAGTAATGGATGTAATTGTATATTCATGAGGATGATTCTGTGGGGAATAAGAGGAAGCTGGACCTTACTGGGTTCAAGAACACGTACAATCCAGAGTATAGTGATGACGAAGAATATGAGGTAAGCCTACTTGAAATTTGGACTGTTCATTTAGTCCTTTGACATGGTGTATATGAATCTATAATGTATTAATGTAATTCATTCATGGGTGCAGTATGAGTCTGGAGAAGTTGTGGACAACGACATCATCACGTCCTTCACAGTGAAGGAGGAGGAGATGATCAAGGCCAAGGGAGTTGCTTCCTTCTACAACCGCAAGATCAAGAAGTGGCACTGCCCCTACTGCACCACCAAGCAAAAGCCAAAGGATGGCCGCTTCGATCACCTTTTGTATCATGCAGAGGATGTAGCGATTCGCGGGGAGGAATACAAGATCAGGGGGCAGCATGCTGCCCTCGCGAAGGCCCTGACTCCTCTTCCCAATTGATGTGATGATGTTTTATCATTTACTTTTGGTAAACTGAATGTGGCTATTTGGTAATCTTTGTGTGGTGGTATCTATAGTAAACTTTGTGTGTGATCTATGGTAGTAATGTATTATGCTATCTATATTTGCCTGTCCTTAAATTTGCTTGTGGTGTATGGTATGTTCTGTTTAGATGTTGTGAACTATGAGTTTAGGTGCTGCAATGATCACACATGCTGCTTCAGCGTTGCTTCACTGATCAGACATGCTACAAAGAATAAGCAAAAAGAGCAAATAGTCCATCATTTGATCAAATATTCCAATAACAGAGCAAAAAAATAACATTTGAATGAGGATAGTCCATCATTTGATCAAGTATTCCAATAACAGATCAAATATTCCAATTTGAATTTGAGGCAAAATTTGAATTTGAACCAACACTTGAAGTCCATTGCCCTATGATGTGATGTTGCAAAGTTTGCTGAACTATTATAAATGTTAAGTGATCAATCCGATCTCTTTTGCGTGGTAAAACTTATAGTCATGAGAAATGAGCTCCATTTGTAATCAAGTTTTTTGGATCTACTCCAAATGAGCCAATCTATATAGTGTAGATTCGAACTCTCACTATTTATTGAATTAATCTTCATATTTTACATTTTTTTGAAAAAATATGCTTTAATAGAAAACCATTAAAAACATGTTTAAAATATGAAATGGAGAACTAAGTTCAGGTCCTTCTTATTCACTTTGAAATCAAGCTTTGGTGATTTTTTTGATTTTTAAATTTTTCAAAAACCTAAGGGAACCCTACCTCCTCTCCATGAACTCTTTGCAATGTTCTATGTGATAGCTCAGATGTGTGAAGGTTTTTTCATGAAAATGTCCATAGACCAAGTTTATGATTTTTGGTTGGTAACATGTCACATAAGACAACATTGTGTGCAGGTTATATATTTTTTGTTTTTTTTTAAATTAATGGTACTCATTTGACCTCGATCGTGCCACTCCGTATACCAAGTTTAGCATTTTTCCTCGTTAGTGTGTCTTATAAAACGACGAACGGCGAAGGTTTTATATATTTTTTGATTTTTTAAAAATTAGTTATGTTCAGTCAAGGCCTAGATAACCCGTTGACCAGCTCAAAACCCCTCTAAATCCCGCAGGGTTTCGCCTAACCCTAGCTCCGAACATCAGCCGTTCGATCATACACTAGCGCCAAGCGACAACCCTCAAATGTCGTCTTCTAGAAGGACTGGCTGCATGCAGGCTCCGCGCCATTGGATCAGATTGACGGCTCCGCATTGTTTGGATCATGGGGCGATCTGCGAGATATTCTCCCATTGGTTGTGCTCGCCCGCCATTGACTCCATGAAAAAATTGTAGTTATTGGGCCCAAAATGAAAACAAGCTCAGGTTGGGCCGTTGCATTGGCTCTTTTTTTGCTTGATTGTTTTGATTGCACCTACAAAGATTGAGTTCCCGATGTCGCGGTGGATGTGAAAATGAGCTAGTTCACATTTGACCCCATTACTGCCACGGAGAAATAACACATCGCACCACGACTATTTAAGCCACCCATCATCTTATTCTTCCTCTCACATCCCTCTTCTATCCCCCATCCTCTAACATCTGCCCTTCTTGTTCTTCGACCCCTTCTCCTTCTTCACATCCCTCAGCCATGCAGTACATCGAACCAACCTACCGCTTCCCACCCACCATGCCGGAGATGCTCTCCCCTGCCGGCGTGTACATTGAGCATACACTACGTGTGTGGGCGATATCATGGTGGAGGACCGCAAGGGGCTTCACCGAGTTCTTCCTCGCGGCCGGCTACCGCCACCTCCCACAGGGATCTCCAACGATATTCCATGTTGAGGAGGTCATCAAAAATGGGGTGGTGGTTTGCTATCCTTGCCCACTTCAACAACCCCTTTGACGCCTTCTACCTCCACTGTCGCGTGTTTTGGTGTGGCTGCAAGTTCATCGCTTTCACCACCCACAACATCTTCATGGAGTACAGCAACATCTTCCCCACCGCGTCGCGCATGCACACTCTGCCGTACCCCATCAACAACACCCCGGAGGAGTAGTGAAGGGTGCCCGAAGGAGCAAGGTGGAGCAGGAGCGAGGAGGAGCGAGGTGGAGAAGGCGGCGACTAGGGTTTAGAACCCTCTATCTTTTTTTGAATCTATGTTATGTTATTAAGTTGTAATTGAACTATATGACCATGCTCTGGGCTTGTTGGCCCTATCTATGTTATGTTATTAAGTTCTATTATTATTTTTTCTCCTATTATTTAGTTCTTGCTAGTTTGTACTTTTTTTGAATTATTGATTTTTTTTAGAGAGCTCGCTTTGCTCGTAAGCACCTAGTGCATGCATAGCTACACAAGCCACCACCACGTCAAGGAAGCCACAAAGAATTAAGATATGTAGCCACCTAGTGCATGAAGCCAAAAATGATAATAATAATATTGTTCAATTTATTTTTCATAGAAAACGGGTGCAGATGTGATTGGATCGAAAAGGATCAAACGATGTTCTAAGTCGAGGAGACACGCATCGGCACATGCAGGCAGCGACCGTCGCTGCGTCTGTGGCGGCTGGCATGCATGAAAGCTACTCAGCCAGCGCATTGTGGCGGCATGCATCGGCGCATGTAGGCTGACTAGCTGGGTGCGAACCAGCGATGGGGACTGTCGTTGTGTCCATGGAGGCTAGCGTGCAAGAAAGTGGCTCAGTTGGCACGCATCGGCGCATGCAGGCAGGCTAGCTCCATGCATGCATAACAGGATAGATGGATACGTTGTGCGTGCATTGCAGGTTTATGTCGTGGCGACATGCGCAGGCGTTTCATGCAACGGCCCAATAGTCCAACGAAACCACGGCCCAAAGGTCGAACAACGCCACCGTCCAAGGCCGCCCCACTTGTCAGGTCCAACGGGTGTCATAGTCCAGCGCGGCCCCTCTCGTCAGAGTTAATGGTCAAACCATTGACCCGACGGCAACATCCAGGTTTCCCCATTTGTGAGGGTTTCGGGCAAGGGAGTGGGGAAAAGTGATCAAAAGTTAAGAGCGTGGGGATGAATGGGTACAGATAAGGAACCAGGGCAAAGATGTAAAAAAAACCTTTATAGAAATTGTTGAACTCTCTTGCTCCACTTATATTATTTTGAGAGTCTCTAAAAAGCATGGTAATTTGCTTAGGATATGAATTTAGTCCTAATATGATGGGCATCCAAGAGGGATATAATAAAAACTTTCATATAAAGTGCATTGAATACTATGAGAAGTTTGATTCCTTGCAATTGTTTTGAGATATAAAGATGGGGATATTAGAGTCATGCTAGTGAGTAATTGTGGATTGGTAGAAATACTTGTGTTAAAGTTTATGATTCCCATAGCATGCATGTATGGTGAACCGTTATGTGATGAAGTCGCAACATGATTTATTTATTGATTGTATTCCTTATGATTGGCGGTCCGGGACGAGCGATGGTCTTTTCCTAGCAATCTATGCCCCTAGGAGCATGCGTGTAGTACTTTGTTTCAACAGCTAATAACTTTTGCAATAAGTATGTGAATTCTTTATGACTAATGTCGAGTCCATGGATTATACACACTCTCACCCTTTTACCATTGCTAGCCTCTCTAGTACCGCGCCATTCTCATCGGTGCATTAAACCCACCATATACTTTCCTCAAAACAGCCACCATACCTACCTATTATGGTATTTCGATAGCCATTCCGAGATATATTGCCATGAAATTTCCATCGTTCCATTTATTATGACACGCATCACCATTGTTATATTGCTTTGCATGATCATGTAGCCGATATAGTATTTGTGGCAAGGCCACCGTTCATATTTTTATACATGTCACTCTTGATCATTGCACATCCCGGTACACCGCCAGAGGCATTCATATAGAGTCATACTTTGTTCTAGAATCGAGTTGTAATACTTGAGTTGCAAGTAATTAAAAGTGTGATGATCATCATTATTAGAGCATTCTCCCATGTGAGGAAAGGATGATGGAATCTATGATTCCCTCACAAGTTGGGATGAGTCTCCGGACTTTATGAAAAAAATAAAAGAGGCCAAAGAATCCCACCCCAAAAAATGAGAGAAAAGAGAGAAGGGACAATGTTACTATCCTTTTTCCACACTTGTGCTTCAAAGTAGCACGATGATCTTCATGATAGAGAGTCTCCTATTTTGTCACTTTCATATACTAGTGGGAATTTTTCATTATAGAAGTTGGCTTATATATTCCAATGATGGGCTTCCTCAAATTTCCCTAGGTCTTCGTGAGCAAGCAAGTTGGATGCACACCCACTTAGTTTCTTTTTGAGCTTTCATACACTTATAGCTCTAGTGCATCCATTGCATGGCAATCCCTACTCACTCACATTGATATCTATTGATGGGCATATCCATAGCCCGTTAATATGCCTAGTTGATGTGAGACTTTCTCCTTATTTTTGTCTTCTCCACAACCACCATATTCTATTCCACCTATAGTGCTATATCCATGGTTCACGCTCATGTATTGCGTGGAAGTTGAAAAAGTTTGAGAAAATCAAAAGTATGAAATAATTGCTTGGCTTGTCATCGAGGTTGTGCATGATTTAATACTTTATGTGATGAAGATGGAGCATAGCCAGACTATATGATTTTGTAGGGATAACTTTCTTTGGCCATGCTATTTTGAGAAGACATGATTGCTTTATTAGTATGATTGAAGTATTATTGTTTTAATGTCAATATTAAACTTTTGTTTTGAATCTTATGGATATGAACATTCATTCCATAATAAATAAAATTACATGGATAAATACATTAGGGAGCATTCCACATCAAAAATTCTGTTTTTATCATTTACCTACTCGAGGATGAGCAGGAATTAAGCTCGGGGATGCTTCATACGTCTCCAACGTATCTATAATTTTTGATTGTTCCATGCTATTATATTATCTGTTTTTGATATTTTATATGCATTAATATGCTATTTTATATTATTTTTGGACTAACCTATTAACCTAGAGCCCAGTGACAGTTTCTTTTTTCCTTGTTTTCTAGTTCTACAGAAAAGGAATATCAAACGGAGTCCAAACGAAATAAACCTTTTGCGATGATTTTTCTTGGACCAGAAGACACCCGTAGGACTTGGAGATGAAGCTAGAAGACCCTTGAGGAGGCCACATGCCCTAGGGGCATGCCCCTGGTGGGCGCCCTAGGCTTGTGGGCCCCTCGGAGGTCTCCTAACCCAAATTCTTGGCCTATAAATTCCCAAATATTCCCCCAAAATCAAAAGCATCCACGAAAATACTTTTCCGCCACTTCAAGCCTTTGTTCCCTGGAGATCCCATCTTCGGGCCTTTTCCGGCGATCTACCGGAGGGGGATTCGATCACAGAGGGCATCTACATCAGCCCTATTGTCCTACCAATGAAGCGTGAGTAGTTTACCATAGACCTCCGGGTCCATAGCTAGTAGCTAGATGGCTTCTTCTCTCTCTTAGTACAAAAGAACATCATGTTATATTGCCCCTTATGATAGCAACCTTTATTATGAAGTCTGTCACTTTTATTATTTGCCATCACAAGTTCATACAATGCTCAATTTTCTCTTACACTAAATGATCCAACACATTTAGAATCAATTTTTATTGCCTCATCATTGACCAATGCTATGTTTGTCAACTTTCAAAAAAAATACCACTTGTACTTTTGTTTATGTGATGTCATTACTTACCATAATATTAGCATATGATCTTTTTCATTATTTCCTTTTATTTTGATTGAAACATAAAAGTAAAGAAAGGAAAACTCGAACTAAACTTTATTATATATCTCGCACATGATTACATAGATAGATAGATCACCAAGCAAACACTCGAAAATAGATTGAACTGAACCTTTACTCAACTAATTCAAAAGATAACTAAAGATCGAACTAAGATAGATAAGGGCAAAGATGGTGGTGGTGATACGATACTGGGACACCTCCGCCAAGCTTGGCACAAGCCAAGGGGAGTGCCCATACCGTGTACTCAAGTCTCGTTTGGTGGTGAACAAGGTGATGGTGGTGGTGATGAGTGATGACCCACAAGTATAGGGGATCAATCTCAGTCAATTCGATAAGTAAGAGTGTCGAACCCAACAAGGAACAGAAGGAAATGACAAGTGGTTTTCAACAATGTATTAACTGCAAGCACTGAAATAGTCGGTAACAGGTAGTTTGGTAGCAAGATAATTTGTAACGAGCAAGTAACGGTAATGATAAATAAAGTGAAGCAAGGTAACCCAATCCTTTTGTGTCAAAGGATAGACCAAAATGGTCTCTTATGATAAGCAAAACATTCTTGAGGGTACACGGGAATTTCACCTGGTCACTTTCATCATGTTGGTTTGATTTGGTTCGCTACTTTGATAATTTGATATGTGGGTGGACCGGTGCTTAGGTGCTGTTCTTACTTGAACAAACCTCCTACTGATGATTAACCCCCTTGCAAGCATCCGCAACTACGCGAAAAGTATTAAGATAAAACCTAACCATATAATTAAACTTTTGGATCCAAATCGGTCCCTTACAAAGTAGTGCATAAACTAGGGTTCAAGCTTTTGTCACTCTAGCAACCCATCATCTAATAACTACTCCACAATGCATTCCCTTAGGCCCAAATATGGTGAAGTGCCATGTAGTCGACGTTCACATGACACCACTAAGGGAATCACAACATACATATCATCAAAATATCAAACACATATCAAGTTCACATGATTACTTGCAACATGACTTCTCCTGTGACCTCAAGAACAAAAGTAACTACTCACAAATGATAATCATGCTCAAGATCAGAGGGATATTAAATAGCATAATGGATATGAACATATAATCTTCCACCAAATAAACCATATGTGATGTGGAGCATCCCACGATCATCCCCATGGATGTATCTACATCTCCCACAACACCACTTGGACCTATGACCAGAGCTCAAGCAAAGGCTATCGAAGATAAGGTGGACTCGCTCGTCTCCGAACTACCCCTTTCTACACATGAGACATGGCTACTACCTCAAGCAGGAACACTATGTGTGATCAGGTACTTAGAAGGAGGCCACAGAACAGCTATATCCAATGGCCAAGACGGCGAGGACACCAAGTACGAGGGACAAGAAGAAGGGCTGCCACTGAAGCTACAGCCACCGGACGACCGATCAGGACCAGATGTCCGACACCTGAAGCCCAGCCTGCCCAAGTTCCAGCCATCGCAAGCTAAAGCGAGCGGACGTCCGGCCAGGACCGTATGACCGTCCACTCCTCCCAGCGAGCGGACGTTTGGCCTGCACCGGATGACCGGCACCATCACCACCAAAGGGAAATTAGCGGAAGTCCAAAGTGACCGGACGTCCGACACAACCATCACAAAACGAAATTAGCAGAAGTCCGATCCATACCGGACGTCCGGACCTCCGCGAGCGACCGGACGACCGGTAGAGACCGGACATCTGCTGCCTGTGTGCACGCAGCTTCGGGCTAAAGCCCTTGTACCCCTTCACTTCGACCCCCATTTGTACTACGACTATAAATAGACATCTCCCTCCTCCTAGCTAATGGTTAGCATTGTGATAGCTCAATTGTGAGATAGAGCCTCGCTCATCCATCCGGATCTACTCCTCCCAGAGAGAGCATGCCTCTACGGAGAAGATACACTTGGATTCAAGACCCCTAATGGGAAGAACTCAAGACCTCCTCTTGGAGAAGAACTGGTTACCCTATGTATCGTCCCTTGTTGGATTCGGATCGTGTACCTCTTTTGTGTTTCGAGGATCTAGCACATGTGTGATTGATATTGTTGGTTGAGTGTTGTCTCTTGTGTTTCTCCTTGTTTTCCCTTGTTTCCCCCTCCAAACGTGAAAGATCGGGCATCTAGGGTTCTACCCTACATCAATATGGTAATCAACTACAAGATGTAATCAACACTGCTAGTCACCCACAAGTACCAATCTGAGGTTCCGGTACAAAGATTGAACACAAGAGATGAACTAGGGTTTGAGAGGAGATGGTGCTGTTAAAGATATTGATGGAGATTGCCCTCCCAAAGATGAGAGGGTTGTTGGTTATGACGATGATGATGATTTCCCCCGGAGAAAAAGAAGTTCCCCCGACTGAATCGCTCCAATGGAGGGCAAAAGTGCTCTTGCCCAAGTTCCACCTCGAGACGGCGGCGCTTCGTCCCGAAAGAACCCCTCTGGTTTTTTTTAGGTCAAAATGACCTATATACTATAAGATGGGCACTGGAGGTGGACCGAGGAGGGCACAACCCACCGGGGTGCGCCTGGGCTGCCTGGCGCGCCTAGGTGGGTTGTGCCCACCTGGCGGGCTCCCTCTAGTAGTTATTTGCTTCAGTATTTTTTTATTGCAAAATAATTCTCTGTGAGTTTTCAGCTCATTTGGAGATATTTTTTATATTGCAAAACAATTCTCTGTAAATTTTCAGCTCATTTGGAGATATGCAGAATAGATAACTCTGATGTAGCTTTTTCAGGTTCAGAATTCCAGCTACCGGCATTCTCCCTCTTTGTGTAAAACTTGCATATTATGAGAGAAAAGGCATTGGAATTACTCCATAAAGCATTATTATTCATAAAAACATTGCAAATAATAGTAGGAAAACATGATGCAAAATGGACGTATCAATGAGGTAGTAGCGAGCTTATCCTCCACCTTCCATGGCAGCGGCTCACCGTCATAAGAGGAAGCACGAGTCTCGTGAGTTCTGCAACTGGCAGCCTAATGTATACCTTTAAATCTTGCCTCATATTCAAAGGCATGATTTTGGAGATTATAGATTTGGCTTTGCAGAAGTTGATTTGCTCGTTGAGGTGAAGACGATGTCCTTCATGGACCAGCCATCCACCTTGTGATCACGGGTAAAATCCGTAATCATGAGGTGATTAGCATTGAGTCTGTGCTCCACCATCCCCTTGCACTTGAAGACCTCCTGCTCCATGGCTTTAAGTCTCGCCTCCACGGTTCCCTTCCCCTTGGTCCCTTGGACATCCCAGATGTGGAGCACCCCCTCATGCATCTCGATGGTTTGAGGTTTCTTCATCTCCTTTGACAAGTAGGGGTTGGTTACCCTTTCAAAGAACTTGTCCTTGGAGGAGCTCGAAGCATCCATGGCGATCTAGATCTGTCAGAAAACAACAAGAAAGAAGAACAAAAGATTTCTCCCTGATACGATGGTCAATACGTTCGGGGGGTATATAAAGATTTTTTATCTTGGGAAACATGCAAAATGAGAGGAAACAGAGTCGGGAAGGTTCCCGAAGTGGGCACAACCCATCTAAGTGCGCTAGGCAAGGCGAGTGCACGCTGGTGTCTTATGCCCTCCTCGGTTGCCTTCCTGGTTATTTATTATTTTCCTAATTTTTGAAATATTCCAAAATTGACATAAAATAGTTTTGCGGATTTTTTGGAGTCTGTTTACTTACCATATCATGTACCTCATCTTTTTCAGGGTTCTGGAGGGTTCCGGAAGATTTCTTTTATGTGTTCCTCTGGTGTCATGGTCTGAATAATATTGCTTTCAACATTAATAGGCATACCTGAGATATAGTGTTTAATTCTTTGCCCATTGACCACCTTCGGGCTAGTACCTTCAACATTATTAATTTTGATAGCTACAGAGCAATAATCCTCTTTGATAATATATGGTCCTTCCCATTTGGAAAGAAGCTTTCCTGCAAAGAATCTAAAATGAGAGTTGTACAAAATAACATATTCCCCAACTTTAAATTCCCGCTTTTGGATTCTTTTATCATGCTATCTTTTAAATTTTTCTTTAAATAATTTGGCATTTTCATAAGCTTGGGTTCTCCATTCATCTAGTGAGCTAACATCAAATAACCTCTTTTCACCTGCAAGTTTGAAATCATAGTTGAGTTCTTTAATTGCCCAATGTGCTCTGTGTTCTAACTCAAGAGGCAAATGACAAGCTTTTCCATAAACCCTTTTAAAAGGAGACATACCCATAGGATTCTTATAAGCTATTCTGCAGGCCCAAAGTGCATCATCCAATTTCTTAGACCAATTCTTTCGGGACCTATTGACAGTGTTTTGTCATATTAATTTTATTTCTCTATTGCTAAGTTCAACTTGACAGCTAGATTGAGGATGATAAGGTGATGCAATTCGATGGTTGACATCATATTTAACAAGCATTTTATGGAAAGCACCATGAATAAAGTGTGAACCACCATCAGTCATTAAATATCTAGGGACTCCAAACCTTAGGAAAATAACTTCTGTAAGAATTTTAATGGAAGTGTTGTGATCAACAATACTAGTTGGAATAGCTTGTACCCACTTAGTAGCATAATCAACAACAACCAAAATATGAGTGTACCCATTAGAGGAAGGAAAATGTCCCATATAATCAAAACCCCAAACATCAAATGGTTCAACAGCAAGTGAATAATTCATAGGCATTTCCTGACACTTACCAATATTACCAATTCTTTGACATTCATCACAAGATAAAACAAACTTATGGGCATCCTTGAAGAGAGTAGGCCAATAAAAACCAGATTGCAATACTTTGTGAGCAGTTCTATCTCCCTCATGATGTCCTCCCTAAGCTTCGGAGTGACATTTCCGTAGAATTTGTTCCTGTTCGTGCTCAGGTACACAAGTCTAATAATACCATCTAGTCCTTTATAAAGGTGTGGGTCATCCCAAAAGTAATGTCTTAAATCATAGAAGAATTTTTTCTTTTGTTGCACTACAAAAAAATACACTTCCGTGATGATACGTGTTTGTCACAGTAGGTCGCGTTTTTTGTCATGCATGTACATCCATGAAAAATTTATGACAGAATCAAGATAGTCATACCTGTGCTGTCATAGAAGTGTTCCATGACATTACCAAAATTATCATCACAGAAGTGTCCACTCCCATGACGATAAATCGCGCATCACAGAAGTGCTTTCGTCAAGGGTGACCGACACGTGGCATCCACCGTAACGGAACGCCGTTAAGCTATCGGTCGGGTTTTGGATCCGATAACCCGTTAACAGCCCTGACCAATGGGGATTTTCCACGTGTAAAATCATCATTGGCTGGAGGAGACACATGTCAGGTCCGCGCTGGCACATGTGTAACTCATCCAATGGGCGAGACGCGCCTATGATATGGTGACATGTGGACCGGCCCATCAAGTTTAAATGGGCCGGCCCAACTAAAGGCCCACAAGATTTTGCGGACAGTAATGGGCCAGCGCAGCTAAAGGCCCACGAGATTTTAGGGGCCATAATGGGCTGTCCTAGCTAACGGCCCACAAGATTTCGCGGGCCATAATGGGCCGGCCCAGGTAAAGGCCCACAAGATTTTTTGTTTGCCATAATGGGCCAGCCCAGGTAAAGGCCCACAAGATTCTTGTGGATCATAATGGGCCGGCCCGGCTAAAGGCCCATGAGATTTCGCCGACATTAACGGGCCGGCCCAACTATAGGCCCACAAGAATTTGAGGGCCCTAGTAGGCCGGCCCATTAACTGGCTGCCATGTTTTGGGCCAAATGCCGGCCCATATTTGATCCGGTCCATTAATGGCCTGCCACATTCCAGGCCTAATAGTGGCCCATATGAGATTCGGCCCATTAAAAGCCTACCACGTTCTAGGCCAAATTACGGCCCAATCAGGTACGACCCTTTAAGAGGCTATGGGCTCAATTATGGCCCATATCAGATTCGGCCCGTGAACTGGACACTATGCTTTTGGGCCCACTTACTAGAGGCCCACTTAGTAATTCGGCCTGACATTAGTTTTGGCTTCTTAAGGACCCGTTTAACATTTCGGCCCTATATTAATTTCGGCCTGTTAAATGCCCGTCATATAGTTGGGCCTAACTACGGCCCGGTTTGCATCCGGCCTGCTCGCAGTCGATATCTGATTGGGCCAAACAAGGTCCGAGACAATTTTGGCCTGTTAAAAGCCCGTGATTTGATTCGCACAATCATGGGCCGGGGTTCATTTCGGGCTGCTGACGGCCCGTTAGTTGTTCGGCACGTTTCAGGCCCAACCTACATCGTGATTGCATGACGGCCCGATTATGTACCGTAATTTTATAGTTTGGCCGGTTTACTGCGAAGACAGTAAAATAACTGCAGCATCATGAATAAGAAAAAACCTAGACTATACAATAAAGAAATTACAGCATATTACATCCACTGGGCATCAAAGTTTGCCACTATGATAATAAAGCACAAGCAGACAGCAGATTACATACACTGGGCATCAAAGATCGCCACCAATGTAAATAAACACGCCGACAAAATAATATACAAAACCGACAGCACTTCAATAGAGTTCAAGAAAGGATAGCCCTGCTGGGGAGCTGCAGCGCAAGCAGCTGAGCAAGATGATGAGACTGCGCTTGTTCAACACTTAAATCTTCCTCACTCTGAAAGATAAACAAGCAGACAGATGACAGGTTTTGCACATAAAAGTATCAGTGCTGACAATTCATCACATTTCTTACTGACGAATAAAGTGACACAGTTTAAAATTGCATTAACACAATATGGTATTGTTCAGGTCAAGACATGGCAGGAAGTGACATTGTGAAGGAGTTGGCAGCTTCACGACACCACTGGATTATAGATCAAGAACTCATAAGTATCAATGGTTAGTGTGATGTCAATTTATCCCATTTCAGATTGGAAAATAAAGAGACTGTTTAAATAATACTCCCTCCGTCCGGAATTACTTGTCATCAAAATGGATGTGTCTAGAACTAAAATACATCTAGATACATCCATTTCAATGACAAGTATTTTTGGACGGAGGGAGTAGTAGAATGATATGACATTGTTCATAGTTAAGACATTGCAGAATATGACATTGTGATGTAGTGGGTAGGTTCACCACACCACTGGATTACGGATGAAGAACAGAAGCATACATGCAGTGCAAAAGAAGATCACTTGCTCTGTATACTTTAATTTACATGGTATGAATAAGGAACTTGGTTATACAACTGAAAACTTAAATTAAGAAAGGACAAACTTTTGTTTATGAACTACTCCCTCCGTTCTAAAATAGATGACCCAACTTTATACTAACTTCAGTACAAAATTGGGTCATCTATTTTGGAACGGAGGGAGTACATAATAAACTTTAAACATGCAATTTGATGCAAACACCAAAAATAAACAGCTGTTGCAGTCATGCCTAACCAAATATATACAACAAAGTTTAAAGGCTTGAGATGGATAAACTTACATTATTGGTGAAGACATGCTCTATAAAGGCCTTGTCCATGCCGATGGGGGGGGGGGAATTCAAGAAGTTTACCATAGAATCTTCTTCATAAGCATTGCCTTTATTCTACATTTTGTTAAGAGTAAATATAGTTGTGATAATATACGAAAAAATGGAGAATATTTAAGATAAGATGAAGAGTGATGCTACATAACCAAGTAGCTATAAATGTAAGTGCAGTGATACAGGCAAAAGGTACATCCAAGAGCAATGCACAGCTAAACTTCTTCAGTACCAACCTTATGGTAAGAGTAAATATAGATCTGATGTGTAGAAAATGGAGGGCAAAGGAAAATAAGCTGCAGAGTGATGGTACATGAACAACTACCTGTCATTATAAGTACACTGATAAAGGACAACATGTACTTACAAGAACAATGCAGAGCTAAAAAAACATTGGCATTGGATACTAAAGAATTTGGAGCGAACAATTGATAAGCAAGCTATCATGCATACTGCTGTCACATAATGAACCAGGTATGTATGCAAGTACAGTGATACAGGACAATAGGTACTAACAAGAGCAAAGCAGCGGGCAGCATATTTGTGATATCCTGTCGTTCTTTTCAAACCAGAATTCTTCTTCGAGCAGATTTCCTGCAAACAAGATCCGTAAGGCACATGCGGAAAAGTAGAAGTTCAAATTGTCATGTGATTTCATAGACAGTACCTCATCCTGGGAACGAGACCAATGCATAACAATGTTTTTCCATTCAATGTCTTCTAAATTTAGCATAGGAGACTTCATCGGAAATTCGTTTATAGATTTGCCACCAAAGTGTGATTTCCTCAGGTAACACCGATACTGCTGCAATGCTTCCTTGAAAAGCATAAGCAAGCTTTCCTCGTCATGACTATCCAGATTGACCCTCGCCTAGTTACAACAATGTAATGTAAATCATTGATGTGTTCAATCAGCAGAAAATAGGAAAATAATAACCATGAATAATAGCAACAGGAAGATGTGAAAATGGTGTTTGTCTTCACAATAATCTTCTCATGATGGGAATATATGCACGTAGTCCCTAACAACATTGAAAGCATTGTCTTTTAAACTGGGAATAAATGGAATGGGGTTCCAATCTGCAGGAATTGGCCGTCTCTGCAGTTGGGATAGGTCTTCGGCCGGTGGACTTGCTGTACTTTTTGCTGGAGTGGGATTTTTCTGTGGTACAGCTGGTGCTATGGCAAATGAAATTGGTATACCTTTTGCTGGAGTGCAGGTCCTGTGTGGTGGGGCTAGTGGTGTGGCCAGTGAAGTATGGGTACAGTCTACTGGAGTCGGTCCTACGTTTTGTGTCACAGCTCTATCGAACATGGTAAAGAAGAGCAAGCAAATTTTGGATAATAAAATGTTGGTTGTGCAGTGCCCACACATGATGAACCAGGGCGCATTAAGAATGCAACTCCCAACTGTCTCTCGACCATTTCAAGCGGTTGGATGAAGATCCTACGTCTCCTAACCCTTCTTCTTCCTCGTCTGTGATTCTTCCCATACAGAACACCGCACGGGCCGCCGGCCGGACCACCGGCCCCCACTGCGTGTGTTCCTCCGCCACCCCCACCCCCACCCGCGTCGAGTTTTCTTTGTTCGGCGAGGCCCCACAACCACCCGAGCCCCTTGGATCGCACCGGCGAACTCCGGCCAGCTCTGAAAAATCGACTGACCCAATTTTGAAATTTAGTCTACTGTGATTTAACTATTGTGGAATATAAAAGGGGAAAACCATGAGCATTGGGAGTATAGTGTTGAGCGTGCCATGGCGGATCTGAAGGTGCAAACCGGACAAAGGCAACTTCGCAACCAAGACAAGAAATCAGAGTAAAGCAGTGGCGATCTATTTTCTTGCTGCGATAAAAAAGTTGAGGAGATACGAAAGAGTACCGCCTCTGGTGCGGCGCCGTGCACTCATATGGTGAGAATTTGACGGTGCTGCGGTAGCGATGGCTGTCGGCGGCGTGGAAGCCGATCTAGGAGGGTAGACGGTGGCGGCGGGGCGCGGTGGACGAGATGGTCGTAGGAGCGGCGCCGGCAAGGTGGACGACAGCGGGGATGAAGCGAGAGGACGGGATGCAAGGATCCCGGTCCGAAGGCATGGATGAGAGAGGTTGATCTCTTGTAATGGACGGTGACGTTGGGGTATCAGCTCCGGCATGGTGGAGGAGGACGGCGGTGGATGGGGTGGCGGACGGCGGCGGACGGAGGAGGGTGGGGTGGAGAGGGTGTTTTGGCGCCCACGGAGTACGAATGGGGAAAAGGGAGGTAGAGAGGAAGGGGGGAACCATGTAGTCAGGGCGCGCTTGTCTCAAATGCGAGGAAATTTACAAACTTAGCCCCCGTTTCAAATTTCTACTACATCACAGCAACATTAGTCGGTTGGGGATAGGACGGTAATCTCGCATACACCGAATATTTGCCGACGAGAGTTTGTTTTTGGCGCCCACCGTGTATGAATATGAATCGGGGAGGGAGTCGATTTCGGCCGAGGGCACACTGTGTTTTGGCGCCCACCGTGTATGAATCCGGGTGAGAGGCGGTTACGTCACGTTTGGGTGAAATTACAAACCTGCCCCTATCGAAACCTATAGAAATCCAGCAGATAGGCTTTGCGCGACAGGGATAGGCAGTAGTGATTTCCATCTAGCAGATTTTGGTTTCGGGCGGTTACTGTGACTTTCCCCGCTTCCTTCAAATTTTGCATAGTGCATGTTTACCGTGCCAACTCAATTCGAATCTCGTTTGTATTCTACTATTTTTTTCGGGCAGGATCCATTTTCAATTGGAATTACATTCTATATACATCATTTTTTTACATATATACTTTCAAAAGCACAACAAAGAATTCTGCTCCTTTATATGTATAATATGATTTACAAATACAACGATCTCGAATTCTTAAGGTTGAATTCGAAAAAAAGTTAACCAAATTATGTTCTACTAAAATGTATGGATCGGTAATATCTACATATTAAATAACATAGATGTGCGTTAATTCATATGAGTATGCATGTTTGATAGATCAATTTTGGTTCGAGTATGGATTAGATGTGTCATCATCTCGAATTCAAATGTTTGAATCCCTTTTTTGTTCACTCCTTTCACGCCCATCTCTCTCGCACGCATGCTCCTTCAGGTAGCCATCACTCTCTTTTCTCCAGCTCACCCGCACGCTCACTTCATGTTTCTCCTATCCTCGCAAACATGGTCTCTCGACGTCTCCCTTGAGAAGTGTCACACTCTCCCTATCATTATACATTACACGGTTTTCATTATCTCTCACGTCTCTACTGTTCTCTAGTATCACTCGGTATCTAAGCTTTCTTTTTCACCGCCACACACACAGTCTCCACTCGTCTTTCACTTTGTCTTTCTCTCTATGGGATTCTCTCACACACCCTATATGTCTCTACATATGACTCATACCACTAAAATTACTCTCCCTCTCTCTCTCTCTCTCTCCTGTAGACACAACATTTGTCGCGGTCTCCTTTTCGTCTCCATCCCAGACTGACACCGATCAGACAACCCCGACTATCGTCTCCTCTCTCTCTCTCACAGACACACACACACACAACTCCTGCTTCCACCCCCCTTCCCGACTACCGTCTCTCTCTCACACACACAAAACTCTCGCTTTCGCACCCCGACTCGTATTTCTCTCACAAGCATTTATCGACTAGCTAGCCTCTAGATAGGTTTATACACCCGCACACTCATGCTTCCACCATCGCATACATGTCTCTCTCTTGCTCCTTGTATCTATGTAGTTTTTTCTTCCCTTCTTGAGACATGCCCTCTCGACCGTGCACACACACACTATCGCCTCATTTTAAGCTGATACCTATCGCACACACACTACTTGTGTCTTTGTCACACATGCACTCCGTCCTCCTCCACTCTCCCTCTCTCTCACACACACATGGGCTTTTTGCAACAACTAGCAAGATGCCATGCGTTGCACGAAACATGAAGATGCATTTGTATGAGTAGTTTATCTTGTGGGGGAAAAGGATGAACGAGGGAAGACCTTATTTGCAAATGTGGAGAGGGGTGTGGGTATCTTTTTGCAAAATTGCCATAGTTTCCTTCCTATCCATCAGATATAGATCGGACAGCCTATATTGCAGGATGGCAGGCACACGATCATCACCGACAATGCTTTTTATAAGAGTAGGGATAAAAAATAGAGTTGGTGATGATGGTGGGCCTGCCATCCTGCAATGTAGGTCGTCCGATTTTATCTGACGGATAGGAAGGAAAATATGGCAATTTACCCACACTCTTCACCACATTTGCAGATAAGGCCTTCCCTCATTCATCCTTTTCTCCCACGAGATTTTGATGTTCCGTGCAACGCACGAGCATCTTGCTAGTAAGAGTAGAAATTAGACATATACCACTTCTCGAATCTTGAAACCAACAACATGCCTCCCTTATCTCATCAAAACCGCCAAAGCAATATATTTTGAGTGAAACATAACATATTTTTAGTGATATACGTATTTCAAAACTAGACTTTTTTTTTCTATCAAATCGGTGAATATGTATTAATCTACTTTGATCGTGTGGCAACGCATTGGCACATTGCTAGTAGTTATTATATTTTTTTGGACACCAGACAAACGGTGGAGTACATATACGAAGAGAAGAGGCGCACGCATGCAGTTGGCCTCTCGCTGTCTCGCACAGATGAGTGTTACGTAAAGGCAACGTCAACAAATAAACCCTAAAACCCTAGGTGCATGATTACTGCATTCGCGGGTACCGGGTATGTGGTGGAGCACCTTTGTAGGACTTGATGGTCAGGACTACAGGTGAACGACTTGGAAAGCGGTGGCTCGCCAGTTGCCACAGACCGAGTAGCCACGTTTAAAATATCGTTTTTTAGTGGGGTTAAGAGTTCCGATTTTAAATGGCACGTTATAAGTAGTAAGTAGTTTTTAGAACGATTGGTATGGAGCGAAAATGGGATTCATAGTACTACGTACCTCCTTGGCTATGGTTGTATGGGTTTATGTTACGAGATGTTGAACCTGGTAGTTCTAGGGCAAATACTATGGTTTAGATTTAGATGCTGGTTTTCAGTAATCGGAAGGGGAAACCCTTCTTTGATTAAAAAAACTACTACCTCCATTCTGGTTTACTAGTCCCCATCGTACTTTGGGTCAAAGTTTGTCCACGAATTTTACTTGTAAAATGTGAATGGAAAACGAGATTTTGTTATACCCAAACAAAAAAGGACTGGAGGGAGTGATTGCTCTGACACGGACGTGACCTCTCATAGCGCAGGCATTGAACCGGCGCGCCGGCCAAGAGGGCCGCACTCGCTGCAGGCCCGGCTGAGCACGCCTCCTCGCCGCGTGCAACCAGCTTAAGACTGCCCCGCCTGCCTTCATTGAATCCGCACGTGTGCCGGCAACACGTCCTTCCGCGAGCCGGCAGGCATTTTAGAACACAAAAAATGACTAAAATATAATTAATTTACGCATGGTCTTGACTTGTTGTGCTCGCACTGGTAGCAGGAACTAGTAGAGGTTTTTCTTTATTTATAACTCTCCTCACATTTTTTTTGGCTTTGAAGTGAATCATGGTTGTGGACATTATGTATGAATGTGCAGATATCTGTGAACATGAGTTTGATGTGGAAGTTGGACTTGGAATGTCGGGCTTGCGCATGAACTATACCATGTCCAATGCTTCGTCTGTTATTGTTTGGAAAGTAATTGCTGTTATTACATGACCCGAAAAAAACATTTTGTGCCACATCAGTAGATGCACATACATCACAACAGGCATGCTGACTGGATAAACATTTGAACCTAGCTATTATGTAGGAAATTTTGTATTGACAACAGTTTTAGATAGCAGGAGATGCCTAGCCTGCTCTGCCTCTGCTAGCTTATTTCTGGCTTCTTCCATCTCTTCTTTGGCTTGGGTGAAGAGAGCATCTGATTGCTCTTTTCGCTTCTTCAGGAACACAGCTACATTCTCAAGGGCTACTGCACGCTTTCTTTCAGCCTTTACTAATGCCACAAGGACACGAACAGCTGACGACTCCACCTGGCTTGTGTGTAATCTAGCATCATTAGGGAACCGGCACCTTGTGTGTAATCCAGCCTCATTTTGGAAACATGATCTCGAGGTTGACCATACTTCCCTCCTCGCAGGAACTGCATCCTGACATGAAGTTACTTCTTTTTTAGATCAATACTCAGAGAAACCTAGATCCATTTAGTAGAAGCCAGATAAACAGAACTCAGAGAAGTGAATTCAAAAGGAAAAGAAATATAAAAACAGACTACATGGTGAGAACACCCACTTCCTACATCAAGTTAAAAACGAAAGCATTAGGACGATTAAGACTCTTCTTATTACACACCGAAGAACACCATGCTTAAGAGAAACAGAAACTACAACATATACACATCGAAGAACACAAGGCTAAACGAAAGTAATTGAAAGGGTGTTACTTACCAAAGCTCGTTTTACAGGTTTGGTGCAGCTCCTCTTTAACTTGCCATGCTCCTTGAAGATGTCCCGGATATCCCGTGTTTGGTCTTCATTGCTCCTCTGCATGTTCACACTCGTGGTTTCAACATCTCAACATGGCAAGAAAAATACTACTAGTAATACTCGCGCATCTTGTGGGCAACATTAAAGCACTCGTCTACCATGTTAGAGCATCTCCAACAGAATCGCAATGCGCGGCGCTTTAAAAAAGCGTTTACAGTGCTGAGATCGAGAAGTAGATACTAGAGAGTAGAGGATAGTTCTCAGCATAGATAGGTACAAAAAAGATAATTCAACTGCTCCTCGTCGTCCGACTGCTCCTCGGTGATGTCCTCCTCCGACGTCTGACTGTAGGTGTGAAGATACCGATCGTCGTCAGATTCCTAGGGTGATGCTACTCCTAGCCTCATGTTGAATTGAGCGTCCGCTTTTCGCCTACGCTTGTCCTCGCGATAGGCGGCTCGCTCCGCCCTCCTCTTATCCCTCTCCGCCCTCCTTTGCGCGTAGAACTCGCACTCGTTGATGATGTCCTGCGGGAAGTGTTGGTGCCACAGCACAATGGCTTCCTCGTCCATCTCGGTGATGCCGAGACGGTGCTCTCGCCTTCGGTTGTCGCGACGATCCTCGTCGGTGCTAAGCCATAGCAGAGGCGTGAGCTCCTGCGCCCGCTCCCGCGTCGGCACGTTGGGGAAGTTCAATGTTCTATGAGGCCACCGGAGGCACCATGCCACCGCGTCGTACGCGCGGGCGGCCTCGGTGGCGGTGTCGAAATTTCCGAGGCCGAGGCGCATCCCGCGGAACCGAATCTCAGCGGAGAAGCCGCCGGAGGGTCGTGCGCGGACGCCGCGGTATCCCCAAGTTTCCCGACGACGCGGCGACATGGTGGCGCGGCGGCGGCAAGGCGAAAAAGAGCGGGGAGAGAGCGGTGGCGAGGCACAGAGTGGTGGCAAGGCACAGAGCGGTGGGAGGGCATTGGATTTTATAAAGCGCGCCGGACGCCGCGCGCCAAAACTAGCGCACGCCCGACCGCTTTTTCCCGTGCGCGCGCGATCCTTTCCCGAAGTCTCTGCTATCTCTACTCTCTTCTCTACGGTTATATTTATTTTATATTTAATATTTAATATTTATCTCTACTTCCTTTATTGTCTACTTTTTTTCTCTATACTTTTTTGTCTTGCAATATAGGCCGTCCAATTTATATCTGACAGATAGGAAGGAAACAAATGGGAATTTTGCAAAAAGATACCCATACCCCTCTCCAGATTTGCAAATAAGGCCTTCCCTCGCTCATCCTTTTCTCCCACAATATAAACTACTCATACAAATGCATCTTGATGCGTGCAACGCATGGGCATCTTGCTAGTTCTAAAAACCTTTCCATCATTTGCCACACTGCTGGTTGCAAATGAAAAACCTACCCAAGCACAGCGCGATACAGGAGCGACACACAATTTCAAGCTGATATTCTGTTGGACAATGGAGGCTATAACCAATTACTTTTACGGGAACAATAGCAACCAGGAAAATTGAAGGGTAGGTATGAACAAAATTGGAACTGCACATGTACTGCTAAGTGATTTAATACACACATTACCAATCGAGGAGGAGAACGATGGTCGCGGCGGCCTCTGTGAGTCATGGTCGGCAACGGGAGTCAGTTCATTGTCCATGGCGGTGGTACTTCTGCACTTGGCATCGGCTTTCGGGAAGCAGATCCGAGACAGTGGAAGACGATGCCGGGGAAGAGGCTCCGTCTACGACGACGACGGTGGACCGGCTCAAGTGCACCGTACGAGGTCGTCGATGAGGCAGATGTGCTGCGGTGGACGAGTGCGCCGATGTAAAGGGGAGGAGCACGAAGGCTGCGGTGCCGTGGAGAAGTCTATTTTGTGGTGGGGATAGAAAATGGGGAGTATTCAGGTGTACTACTCTGGGTGCCGGGGTGGGGCTGGCTGGCTAGGGTGAACCTGAAGTTACGAAAACAGCCCCCTACCAAGCGTCGTACGTAGGCCTATTCCGAAGGCTATGATGGTAACTTCCCACTGCTCGAATCAGGGTTGCGGGAGATTTTCCCGCCGACCTCAAAATTTTGTGACACTGGACTCCCCGTGTGGCGTGTTGAGTGATTCGGCTAAGCAACTAGCGAGTAGTAGTAGTAAACTCTGCATATTAGGTTTGACCGAAGTCAAACTTCCTAAAGTTTGATCAAGTTTATATAAAAATATAAACACTTACCATAACAAATATGTATGATGTGGAAGTACATTCAATAATGAATCTAATGGTATTTATTTGTTATTGTATATGTTAATATTTTTTGTTATAAGCTTTCTGAGAGTTTACAAAACTTGACTTTGACCAATGCTAATACGCGGACTTAAATAAAAACGGACGGAGTACACATTTGTTTTCTTAGTTTGTAGTGAACTAATCATCTGTTGAAATTGTGAAATAAATATATTAGGATATTGACTTCGAATGTAATGGTCTATACAATTCAATAGTTACAATCATTGTCGAATCCCAAGATGTATACAAGGTCTATAGTACTTCACAACATGCTCAAACTCACATAATCCCAGTCAAATGAGAATCTAAATGCATTTCATAGTTATTACTTTGTAGGATGCAACAAAAACAACCAAAACTCTACATCAGCCATTATAGAAGCAACATTTTGACATATCCCATTGTGTGAATGAAATGTGCAGAGAGAGCTTTTGAAGATGGAGCAGATAGGGCGGGAAAGATTGTATGTATGTGGACGAGAGACTAGGAGACAAACCTAACGAGACACACACACACACACACACACACACACACAGAGAGAGAGAGAGAGAGAGAGAGAGAGAAAGAGAGAGGAAGAAGTTAGGGCCTGTTTGGTTCCAATAAGTCACCTCACTTATAAGTCAAGTGACTTAAAACTAGTGACTTATAAGTCATGCCTGTTTGGTTGTTACCTGACTTATAAGCCACCTGACACACCTTTTCACACCAATCAACATCATGCAGGTGGTGGGACCCATGCAAAAGGGGGTGACTTATAAGTTTTAAGTTGGGGTGGAGCAACTTATGACTTATAAGTTGGGGTGACTTATAAGTCGGGTCTGTTTGGCAAAATAAGTCACTTTTTTCACTTTTCAACTTATAAGTTGGTGACTTATTTGGAACCAAACAGGCCCTTAGGTCTGTGAGAAAGATGGAGACATGTAATATCCGTGATTCTGTATACGTGGAAGGAGAAGAGACAACATGTTTGATGAGAGAGCTGGAAAAACATGGACGAGAGGGGAAGGATCTCATGGGTTGAGGGATTGACAATTTTGTGCGGGGGGGAGAGGGATTGGTAATTTTGTGCAAGAGAGAGAGAGAGGGTGGGGGAGGAGTTAGTCAGTCGTCGTCACACCACCCTGCTTCCAAATGACCCCGCATTCTCTAGCATGGTGTGGTCGCCGTCTTTGATCTCCTTGATGCCCTCTTTGAATATTGAGGTGTTGTGCATGTTGGGGTGCAAAGAAGCACAAGCGAGAGTGGTCACCGTATAACCTTGGATGGGGATGAACTGTGTGCTCGGGGGAGTGTGTGTGTGTGTGTGTGTGTGTGTGCATGCGTGTGTGTGTGTGTGCGTGCGTGCGTGTGTGCGTGCGTGCGTGTGTGTGTGTGTGTTTGTGTGTGTGTCAGATATTGAGCAAAAACAAACCTAAGGAGAGAAATGGGTATTCACGAAGAGATTGCGCGGGCCTTGAGGTGGGTAGGGGCCGAGTGAGGGTGTCAAAATGTGCGCGTTGATGCATATGTTGCATGCGATCGTGCGAGGGATGGCCGAATAGAGAGAGATGGTTGTTGTGTTATGGATGCTCCTCTCTCTCTCCCTCCCTCCCTCTCTCTCTCTCTCTCTCTCTCACACACACACAAGTAAACTAGAAGACCATTCTCTCATGTATACACAACGTATCGGCATCTGTCTATGTCTCACTCATGCATGATCGTTTGCACATTCACACCTCTGTATGTCTGTATCACACACACACCGTCTCCACATTGCCCTTCCGCCACAACACACATATGGACACATACACACGTTCTCTCTCAGTCACACACACAAAATAAGTATTAAAAAAACTAGGGCGCACCTAAAACGTCCAAATCCAAATAAACACAAACTGGAGCTAAATTCAAATATATAGAAATATTGCAGCGTCAAGAACTTTCCCAGGAAACAAAAGTTGAGTAATATTCGAGAATTGTTTTCACACACACAAAAAGGTTCGATGGATGTCCTCCGAGCGCGACACGGTGACGCACAGTTCGATCGACCGCGTGGCCGCGGTTCACGCGCTTGCACAGGATTCCGTATCATGGCTGTGGTACTAACTTCAAAAAAAAGCGCTGCCTAAGTCTAATGTTTACGTGTACTAGTACGGTTTTCTTTTAAGTTTGACCTCATATAAAACTAAAGTAAGCTCCCATACGCGCACTCATCAATATGCCGCCGCCGCCGTTGCGCATGCCGGCGCCCGCCTGCTCCGGCCAACAATGTCTCGCCCATCACCGCCGTGTCGCCGCCATCCCTGTGCCATGAAGCCGAAGGCTCGCCCGCTCACGTCGTCTGCAGTCCCTCCTCGCCATGCCGCCGTGCTGCCAAGCACACGAGCAGCTGGTGGAGCCACGTCTATGCACGCAGCGTACGAAGAGGAGGATGAGCGCGTGCTCCAGCACACCGGCGAGGAGTAACTAGCGTGTCATTGTCGTCTCCGCCCGTGCGGAGGAGGCACACATGGTGGCTGTCGCGGCGAAAGTCAGTCGCGCGCGCGTCGAGCCCGCAAACCGGGTGCGGACGCGGAATCTACCTTCAACACCTTGAATGCCACGTGGATCCTGCAATCTGAAGGAGCAATTTGGGTCAGTCGACTCATGTGAGCCATTTGATGCAACATGGATGGCTAGAAGGGCTTCTTCCACCTCTTCTGCCGTCTTCTTCCTTCGCTCCGTCGAACTTCTTTCACAAATCGACTGACCCAAATTATAATACTAGTACGAACATATTAAGTACAGTGGGAACACGAAGGTACAAGCAGTAGTACCAACTGCAAGAAGAACAATAGTAAGACATAGTACTAGTACTAATCTACGTACTAAACAGTTCAAATAACGAGAAAGAACATAAATATAGTTCTGCCGGGGCCTCAGCACAACACACCCTTGAAAATAAACTAAGCAACTAGTCAGCTTGACACTGCAGTAGAACCAGCATGAGCGACGGCACTGCCACCTACTCGGAGTCCGAGTCCACGTCCTCGACTTCGTCCTCGTCCCTCTTCCTCTTCCTCTTCACCGACGCTTCTTTGCTTGAATCGGACACTGGGCTCTGCTTCTTCATCCAACCCATGTAGATATTTAAACAAAGGTAGGCATCCATTGCTGCATACAGGATGTGATCTTCATCTAATGTCTTCGACTCCCATGCATGATGAAACTCATGATGAGGTTTCTTCAGTTTAGCGTATGAAGGATCAATCATGGCTGCTGCCAGGGTCAGCATTGAAGGTTGAGAGGAGGACACCAGGCTTGCCTTCTGGAGATCGAAGGGCTGGCCTACAACGAGACCTATCCGACGCAGGACTTCTTTGTCGTTCTTAAAGCCTACAGTAACGAATTTCACTCTTTTGTCCTTGAGGAAGTTCTTAAAATCCTGGCACTCAACGTCGGCATGGCATATGTGGTAGACCAAGCAAATGTTATGTACACAAACCTGGATCACGGTGGGCTTCTTCCTCTCTTCGTCCTTTAGATCCTTCTCTCGTCCCAGGATTGTGGTGTACTCAACATCTAGCCCAGCAACCCACTCATCCCTTGAACTGTTGAACATGCGCAGGAAGCAAGCAAGCCATGCTTTCACCGTCGCGGATCCATGTGTGTAGATGACGATGAACTGATCGCCGGTGATGGCTCTAACCTGATACTCAGCGGCGACTATGGAGATTTGGGAGGCCATGGATTTTGGAGGAGGGTTAGGAGAAGTTGAACTGTTGTACCCCGCAAAAACTGGGAGCGAACTAATGTGAAAGGACGGGACGACTCGGAGCGAACTGTTGTGAGGTAGAAGATAGGGACAAGTAGGGCGTGCGAACGGCGTGGGGTTGCTGGCTTGCCCGGTGGATAAACGGCTGCAAGCCCCCAAAGAGTTCTCGAGAACTATGCGGGGCCCACTAGATGTCATGTCTACTAGACCCATATCGTAGGCCTGGCGGTATAGCTTCTGCCTGTTCGCACGCCATGCCGGCGCGTGGATGTAACGTCACTTAATTCCGTAAACCATCGCGCCTCCCACGACCTTTGCCTCCCTCGCGCGGTCGCGCCCTTTGAGACTTCGACCGGCTAAAAATGAGCAATTTTTTTTGCCTACTCCGCATGCATGATACTCTCTCTGGTCCTTTTTACTCCCGTCAACCGATTGCAAAGTGTTTGACCAAATATATACTTTTTTTAAACACCACCTTATATTAATTAACCAGCCACACCAGTACACTCATTCGATACAATATTCACCACACAGGGCGGTACGTTATTTACAAGAATACCATCTAATCTATTGTCAAAGCTATACTTAGCGATTAAGTGTGCCACCTTATTGGCCGAACGGCTAATCTTTGACAATTGAAGATTGTTGATCAACTTCGAGATGCTCAACGTTTTCATCTTCAGGTCACGCATAGCAGACCTGTCATAGTCCCCCGATGCAAGAGACGCTACCACAAAAGCGCAATCAAACTCTAAAATTACAGGATTATGAAGAGAAATACCTATGTAGAGACCGGCAATGCAAGCCCCAAGCTCCGCTTCCTCCACGCTTTGACAGGCATCAATGAAATCCCACGACCAAATTTATACTAAAAATATCAATATCTACAATACTGATTATAATGAGTATAAGAACTACGTTTTATAATGAGTGTAAAAATATTGATTTGACATTGTGAATGTTGATACTCCCTCCGTCTAGGTGAGTAAGTCATCTTAGGCTGTGCACCATGACCAAGGAGGAGGGGAAAATGAGAGGCATTAATGTTTATTTGCTAATTAAATAGTATTGCATGCAATGAACTAACCACTGCATGTCATGTTTGATAGTCTCAGGTCATTAAAAGCATGCACACCCTC
The DNA here is from genome assembly GCF_002162155.2 of Triticum dicoccoides. Lineage (NCBI taxonomy): Eukaryota > Viridiplantae > Streptophyta > Magnoliopsida > Poales > Poaceae > Triticum > Triticum dicoccoides. The sequence goes on from NC_041393.1 coordinate 251,594,064, forward strand.
ATCTCTTATTGGTTCATATGTCAAGAAACAAGAAATGAGGTAGAAGTTAATGCACCGCGCCTATGTGTTTTGGGATTATTTGGTTTTCATAAGATGACTTACACACCTAGCTATTAGAGTACGACTACCTCCCTTCTAGTTTAAAGGGCTCGACTCAAAAATTTCACCTACTCTTAGGCTAGCCATAGTGGGAGTAACTTAGATAGTAACATAACACATCCCAAGAATCAATTGCTTATGTGGCATGGAGTTAATGAGGAAAGAGATGCTTGTGGTAACATAATATGTTACTGTAACATAACACACCCTGAGGAAAATGAGTCTATATCTCAATTAATGAAGGCTTGCATGTTACCATTCATATGTTACTACCCACTATGAAGGTAGTAACATAGACTAATAACATATGCATGTTACTAGTCTAAGTTACTTCCCACTATGACCAGCCTTAGCAAGATAGTAGAGGCGGTGGAATAGTTTTTGAAGTCTGCAAAAGTACTCAACTAATGATGTCGTTCTTCACAAAAAAATGTGTTTACCAATGCATGCATGAACACTAGTTAGTCTAACCCCCCTCTCTTCTTTAGTTCTTTGCCACATCAGCATGTTTGCTATTCCCGTGTGCATGATACCAGCTAAGATACCACCATGATGGCCAACCTTAATCATCGCATGCAATAATTTAGTGCACCTTGAAATATGAACATGTGTGGGGCGTGTATGTTTTTAGTGACTTGAGACTATACCTAGCCCGGCATGCAAGATGACTTATTATGCAACATTCCCCATACCTGCAGGAAGCCCGTTTGTCTCCAAATCTTTTCCTCTCCATGTGTGGAAACAATATGCCTGCCAAACTCTCCTTCTCCCTCCGACGGTCCCACCACTCCACTCCGTGTGAAAAAATCTGCACGCATGACTCTCCTCCCTCCACGCTCATCCAATCCGTTGTGACCAGCAATATTTCCATTCCATCCCTTCGCTCCCCCGTAATTTACTCCAACAAATATGCCCACGTAGCTTTTTCTCAACTTCAGGTGCATTGGGTCACTGACATACGGGCCCAGCAGTGTACTGCCCCACATGTCAGTGACGCAACTGGACCTGCAGTTAAGTCAGTGCAGCTCAGTCCATATCTTACGTAGGTGTGCCATTGCTCTCTATAAATACTGCGCCTCCCACGACATCGCTATCTCCTCCCCCTCACGTTCACGTTCATTGCTATCTCCTCCCCCTCCCTCTCATGTCGACCACCATGGCATCTCCCCTCCCAAGCCCTAGGAGCCCCTCGCTGCACCGCGCGGACGGTCACGCATCGCCTTTCCGTTCCTCGCCGCCACTAGTCGAGGAGGACGCGTCGGTGTTCCGCTCCTCGCTGCTACGCAACGCGTAAACGTTCCGTTCCTTGCCGCCACTAGTCGAGGAGGGCGCATCGGCGTTCCGCTCCTCGCCGTGACGCGATGCGTCGCTGTTCTGTTCTTCGCCGCCACTAGTCAAAGAGGACGCGTCGACGTTCCGCTCCTTGCCGCGACGCGTCATGGTGGACCCGTCGGCGTTCTCAATCTCGCCGGCACGCGCGTCGGAGGACGCGTCGGCTCCCCGCTACGAGGAGAACGCCGCGCCGCCCGCCGAGCCCCCCCAGCCTTGAGGAGCTTTGGAAAGAAATAGATGTCGCCTTGTGGGAAGCTTTGCCTCCAGCAGAGCGCACCAAAATAGAGGCGGAGAAAAAGGCCGAGGAAGAGAAGCGCACTGCGCAACAAGCTTTCTGGGAGATCTATGTCATGTCCGAGAGAGTCAAGCAATTGGTTCTTTGGCAGAAGGCTCGTGCGAGGGCCGTGAGGGTGGCGGAGGTCGCCTGTGCCGACGCCCTGAGTGCAGTCGGGCCCAAGCGCCTCATCTACGCTTGGCGGTACATGGACCGGGTGCACGCTTCCAGCCAGGAGGAGTACCTGCTGGCGCCGGATCACCACACCGGTGAGATCGCGCTCGCCCGCCGGCAAGCTGCCAATCATCACCTCACGAGTTGCGAGGCTGAGGAAGAGGCGTTGTGTCGGTGCGCTGGGAAACGGCCGCGCACCAGGGCACTCGTGGCGCGCCGCAAGCACTCCTGCGAGCGCTGTGGCATTTAGGAGGAGTATAATTTTTGTTTCGTAAGGCGATCTCATTAGTTTTGGGACGCAAATGATAAATCCCGAACGTTCTGGAATTTTTAGCGTCCTTAATTAAGTATGTAAAAGGGAAAGTTTGGAAACATTGTGTATTATTACGCATTTTGCAAGTACGTGCATATAGCACAAACTTTACTATATACTATCGGACTACACGTCTCTCTCGATATATGCTTGCAGACTGTGCTACTCCCTCCGTCTAGGTCAATAAGTCATCTTTGGTTGTGCACGGTGACCAAGAAGGAGGGAAGACTTGTACACCTAGACGGAGGGAGTACTACTATTACTTATGTACATGCAAATGCACGTTTGAACATTACGATGCGGTTTTTGTAGAAGTGGAAAAACAACACTAGTCAAGCTTGTGAAACGATTCAATGCAAAACAAATGCAAAAATGCTCGTTTGATTGTTTACTTTTATCTTCCTTCTCTGTGGTTATTTCTCTGTGCACCTTGACCAAGGAGGAGGAGAAAACGAGAATCATTAATGTTTATTTGCTAATTAATAGTATTGCATGCAATGAACTAACCACTGCATGTCGTGTTTGATATCTCAAGTCACTAAAAGCATGCACACTCTTTATCTCTTATTGGTTGATATGTCAAGAAACAAGAAACGAGGTAGAAGTTAATGCACCGCGCCTAAGTGTTTTCGGATTATTTGGTTTTCGTAAGATGACTTACACACCTAGATGCACCGCGCCTAAGTGTTTTGGGTAACATTTTATCAGTTAAATCTTTGGTCAAAATTTAGCACAAATTACAATGGTGAGGAATAAACCAGGACGGAGTAGTAGTTTAGAAGCCCAAATAAATGAGTGAGGCGCCTTATTGTTACTCTCCACTGTGACTAGTCTTGTGGGAAAAGCTGGGGAAGCCGCCAAAAGAACTGGCCCTAGGAGTAGTAGCTAAGGATCGAGCATGGGAGATGAACCGGAGAAAGTAAATGCAGAGAGATGAAATGCAAAAAAGACGGAGGGATGTGATGGTTGCTTGTCCGTTTATTTTACCAGGCCATTTATTACTGGGAGTGGTTGGGTTTTGTGATATGACAACTTTACTGTCGCGCCATGAGCGGGGTGAGAGGTGAGACTCCCGTGCAGCGTCGCCCTCTACACTTGTACTACATCGGTCGTGGTTTATTAGTCCCCAATTGAATTTGACTGAAGATTTAACTGACAAAATGTTAGTGCATGTGAACAAAAACTATATCGTTGGATTCGTATTTGAACATAGTTTTGAATGATATAGTTTTAGGTGACATGCATCAGTATTTATCGTACTATATATAATGTTAGTTCAATTTTTGGTCGTACTAATCTATAGTAGTAAGGTGCCCATGCGTTGCACCGAAGAGTGAAATGCATTGATCGGGGAGTTGTTTATTTTGAGAAAGGATGTGGGGGTCATCTTGTGTGTAACAGGTATCGATAGGTTTCTTCGGATATTATCTCATCTCTAGAGCTCACAAATGTTCGGGTGAAATAGATAAAAAGGTATCTTTTGCAAACAAAAGCGTTCAACTGTTCAACCTGCATCCAAAACTTGTGAAGAAATAACACTTATTGTGCTTTGCAAGAAATGATCTTTAAGAATTAGTTTTTGAGTATCGATTGTTATACATGTTGGCTATAGATGACATGGCACTTTCTTATAGTCAACAGTTGGCTATACTATTAAGTAATATTAACCATGCCCTTATACACCTAGAATTATTGACAACATCAATTATTGAACCAAATATGAATGAAAATTAATTTCATCGTCATAGAATTCAATACCTATCCATGAATTGCTGAAGATGTGTCAGATCCTGAGCATTTGCTGACTCTCTGAAAGAATCCATGTAGTAAATTGTGTTATTGTTTGGAACAATGAATACCAATATCCAGTGATTGCTACATATTAAGAAAGCCATGAACTTACGAATTACGTCGAAATCTGAAAGACAATCAGTGTATACGTGGTTGTTTACTTGACTTATCGCTCATGATATGGCCAAAGAAATGATTCTGCATGGGACGTGTTTTCGAAGATACGGACGACTGTGTTAATGGCCCAGTCTCGTAGGTCCTTACCATCTAATGTTGTGCCATTTGCTAATGCAGGATCTATGAAATACACATTCTCCCTTTTTCTTCTATGCGCGTTCAATCCCCTGAGAGGAATAAAATGCAGTTAACTGTTTATCATTTACAACCTTGTATGGAGAAGTTGATCAGAGTTTGTTAAGTACTTACAAAATTAGGCATCTAACAAGAGTGGAATCGAGCTCGTTGAAGTTGTAGAAGAGATGTAAGTCCTTGAAACTCACATTGATGGAACCAGCATCGTGTCAGAAATGATCTCTGTTGTAGTGGACTAGCAGACCATGATGACCTGCTGACATTTGATCCATGCAATATTCATGTAACTCGCGGCAACTGGAGCTGCACTCATCAAAGTATTTTCCAACAAGAAATGGTTGTCCATGGATGTAATTGCGTGCTTCAAGTACGTCTGCTTTATTTTTAGCAAGCTGCAAATCTATTTCTTCATCATCCATGCCGTCAGAAATAATATTACTCCCCGGTTCGAACAACTTGCTCTTAATTTGGTTTTGGGCGATGAGTGCTTTAAGTAAGAGGCAATCTTTCTCTTTCATCTTCGCTCTCCCGCCGCGCTTCCTCGCGGGTGCAGCCTCTTTGGTCGCTTCCTTCTTGATACTTGAAGCATTCTGGCAGAACGTCTGGTTGGCTGCAAGGTAGATTGCCAAGTAGATGGTGAAGCTTCGATGGACTGCTTAACATCCGGTTTATCTATGCCGGACCGCTGAGCTAGCGGTGCTGCTGTGATGGATTGCTAGGCTATAGGAGCAGAGGCATCAGACTGCTAACCATGCATTGAAGCTATGTCAGGTTTCTGCGCAGGTGGTGCCAACTTGTCAGTGTGCCGAGGAGGCCGTGCCAACGCGTTGGTTTGCCGAGTAGGAAGTGCCGACACATTGGTATGTTGATCACGCGCTGCGGACCGACAGACTGCTGAGCAGTCGGTTCTGGACCTACAGGGATCTCATCGCTACTACTTCTTTGTCCTCCTGGTCCCATATCAGTTTCATGCCGTAGTATCCTGCCACACCCATATGGTGGGGGTGTGTGTTCTTCCTCTGAAGTCCCGATTGCTCGACACTCTTCTCAGCAAACTCTTTAGTTGCCCTGACCCTTTTGAATTATGCCCAGTCTGCCTTTGTAATTTTGGGGTATGCGGGGATTGGGTCCTTGCCTTCACTCAAGTACTTCTTGTACAACACATGCTTCCATTTTCTCCAAGCATCCCTAGACTTCTTCAGTGCGGCGCGTTCCACCTGCATTCTCCACTTCTCTGGAACTTTGAACTGATCCATGATCTCCTGGACTATACTTTGTCATGTTTCTGTGTCAGCCTTCCGAAACCCCGGCAGATTAATGTTGAGCCTTCCCCTGCCAACAAATCCGCACACACTCCTGAACCTCGTGCGTGCTTTATCTGGTTTAGTTGGAGCCTAAGACATTAAATCAATCTCGATTACTTCATATACACCTTTAGGCTGGCGTGTGGGCTTCCTTGGAGCGCTCCTCCGTGTCCTGACCAGAAGGGTAATTGCTGCAGCTCTATTCCGTTCAAGATTACTTGATCCCTCAACCATCTGCTGAAGACCTAGGGTTGTCGGAATCAGATGAAGATATATCGCCTGAAGCATGAGTGTTGTCTCTGCTATTCGGCATCTACAGAGAACACATGCGAAACTCGGGAAAGGAGGATAAGCATAAAACTAACAACTTGGCATCATGTTGTCTAAACATGTCATGCAATAATTTAGAAAATGTACGGCTTATTTGTTAAGTTTGTGTGACTCGGGCGCCCGCGATCTGTAAATCAGCAGTAACTTATTGGAACAAATACAACTTATATGTACTGGTTAGTAAGCTAGATAATGAACATATATACGATCTTTGTTATTTTATAGCCAATTTGGGAACATACGGAACAAAATAGGAAGAGGGATTGCGAGGAAATATGCCTCACTGCGATGGAGAGCAGTAACAAACAGGTTTCTTAGTTGTAAACCCGACCGGACCATTGGAAAGGCGAGGGTTACAGGATCGATATGCTCGAGGATGGCTGGCGAGTTCATCTTTTTGCCTCTAAATTTTTCCAACGTTAAGCAATCACCATTATACCAAGGGTTTGATTTGCTGGTGCATTTCAGGTCTCGTGTGCTATATTTAAGACATATTTTGGCATTTACCGTGCATTTTGGCATATAAATCAAATCCTAGCCAGACTGCATTTCCTGTTGAAAGGGATGAGGATTGTTGTTCGATCTGGGAGCATCCAACGGTGTAGACGTACGATCCGTGGGGTTTGGATTCTAGCCAATCAGAACTCACGACTCAGATCGCACGTGCAACAAGGGGGGCATCGGCCATGGTTTGGTAGGCACAAGACTTTCATAAGTGAACTGTGTGCCATCTGAAGACATTTAAATGAACTAACAACTTATTTTCATTTGAATGAAAACAAGAGTTCATCGTTTAGCCTCGAAATTGTTTTCCATGATAAGAAATCACCATTGTACCCTATGGTTCGATTTTCTCATGCATTTGAGGTATCTTTTGCTATATTTGAGTCGTTTGCTATAGTCACAACTACAAGTGGGTGCTAGCTAGCAAGATCATTTGTGTGTCGCTTTGGGAGTTTTCATTCATTGTTCGAGAAACGAGAAAAAAATTTCAAACAGTTCGGCCGCAGGGTGTGGCCAGAGGCGTAAGCCTTGTTGGTATTCTAATTACATGAAATGCATATAGAGTGCAGAAATAACGAAAATTGGTGTGTCACCATGGCGTGCTCTCGGGATCACATGGATCTTTTTTGCTAAAGATGGCACAAGTTTTGATGCTCACACCTTCCAAACTGGATCATCTCACAAGAAGGATCATAGTTTCCAAAAGGAGACGCGACACTTCGGACTCCAATCGTCAGTGACTACATCGTTCTGCCTCGAATTGTTTTCACGGTAAACAATCACGTATATACCCTAGGTTTGATTTTCTGGCCCATTTCAGGTCTTGTTGCTATATTTAAGTCATTTTTTGCACTTACCTTGCATTTAGTGCATATAATTAAATTCAAAACCGTTCTACAACTACATCTGGGTGTTAGTTAGCAAAGAAGGTGTGCAAATCATTTGTGTGTTGCTTTGCGAGTTTTCATCCATTGTCCGAGAAACAAGGAGAAGTTTCAATCATTTCAGCTGCAAGGTGCGGCCACCGGCGTAGGCCTAGTTGGTACTTTAATTACTAGGAATTCAGATGGAGTCTAGACATCATCAAAATTGGTATGTGCCTGTGGCGTGCTCTCACGACCCCGGGGGGAAATTTGGTAAAGTTGGCACAAGTTTTGATGATCGCTCCTTCCAAACCGGAGCATCTCACATGAAGTACCATGGTTTCCAAAAGGAGACATGTAAATTCAAACTCCAGTGGTCGGTGACTTCATCGTTTGGCCTCATAAAAATTTCCACGGTACACAATCACCATTATACCACGGGTTTTATTTTATAACGCATTTCAGGTATCGTTTGCTATATTTAGGACATTTTTTGAATTTTACGTGCAATTTGTGGATATAAGTAAAATCACTACCAGAACTGCATGTGCTGTTGAAAGGTATGAGGATCGTCGTTCGATCAAGGAGAATCCAATGGTGCAGACATACGATCCGTGGGGTTTGGGTTCTGGCCAATCAGAACGCATGACTCAGATCGTGCGTGGCATAGGGGGCATCGGCCATGGTTTAGTGGCCACAAGGCTTTCGTGACTGAACCTTGTGCTATTAGAAAACATTTACATTAACTAACAACATATTTTCGTTTGAAGGAAAACATGAGTTCATCATTTTTCCACCAATTTTTTTCCACGGTAAGAATCATGATTGTACCCTATGGTTCAATTTTATGGTACATTTGCCTCTTCAAGGGAAAACCAACGTAGTGCTCAAGAGGTAGCAGAGACATTGATTTTCAAAACTTGCATTTTTTTGCGTGCAAAACAAACAAATTCTCGGCCATGATATCATAGTCGGCCGTACAAGAGCAGAACACTTATAATTTCAGGTGCCAAAAGCTTTCAAACTTCCCGCTCACATCAAAATATCACGCTCTCGAAAGTTTAGCCCTGCGATATTCCTGTTTTACCCCTGCCACATGAACGGAAAATGACTGCTTTGGTAACTCCATTGTTTTCCCCTCTTTGCCCCCAACATTCTTCCCCAGAGCCCCTCCCCTTCCCCTCCCCGATCCCCTCCGAACCACGGCGAGCCGCCGAATCTAGTCCTCCGCCGTAGCGGTGGACCTCACACCCCGCCGGATCTACCTTCCGCACCTTGGAACCCCCAACTGACGACTCACCACTTCACCAGAGCCGCTTCAGTGACTGGCTTGTCCACCACTCCAGATCTCCTTGACCGCCATCATGGTCCACCGCACCGGATCTGCTTAACCGACGCCCTCGTCCACCACAGTGTAGGCCCTTCACTGACTCCCTTGTTCGCCCCATCGCTGTCCCTTCATACAAGCCCTCATCCGCCGCAACAGATCTGCCTCACCGAAAGCATTGTACACCACGCCAGCAAGCCTTCGTCCACTGAACCGGACCTGCTCCACGGACGCCATATTCAACTCCACCGGCCCTGCTTTACCGACGCCGTAGCCTCATCAGGTTATTTCGATTTGTACTCCTTCGGTTTTTCTCTTCTTTAACGTGCAACCGTTCACTTACCACAGATGAGCTTTCTTGTATGTCAACAGGCGCCGCAACCGAAGCATCGGAGCCGCTTCAGCGACGGCGACAGCTGGCCCAAACTCAACCGCAACACGAGCACCATTGATGATCCTTAGCTATCAAGTATGACAACGATACCCATACGCCACCGAGAATCAGGTACTACTCCCTCCGTTCCAAAATAGATGACCCAACTTTGTACTAAAGTTAGTACAAAGTTGAGTCATCTATTTTGGAACGGAGGGAGTATTATTCAACGACAGGCGCCTACGTTCACTTTCTTAGCATAAGCACTGCACCTTTGAATTTCTTCAGGGCATCATTCAATTTTTCATGAGATGCTTTATTCTGCTTGCACCTGTAGGGCCATACTTCTGGCAGTGAACATGTTACATGTGCTAAATTACATACCAGTGCACATATAGTTAATATGCTTTAGTTTTGTCCTAAGTATTATTGTACTTCCTAGATATCACTCCCTACCATTTTACTTCTTCCATGCTATATTTATGATAATGGTGTTGTTCTGATGCCACCTATTGGTTCCATCAGACTGCCTCATGTTCTCTATGCTTAATTACACATCAGCAAACTAGCATGTGGTGCCGCTGCTTTTTGTTTGTTTTACCCTACATTTTCTGATGCTAGCTATTACATCACTGCTCCGAGCCTCTGTTCATTACTTTTTTGTGTGTTCTTGATCTTCCCAATTTGCATGACTAATCTGATGCTTCTATTAATTATGGAGTTGCCAACCCCATCAAGCAAAATATTTGTTCTTTTGGGGCTGGCACCTCGAACAAGCATAAAAATAGAGGGAAGCAGATATATTGTTGTGTATGCACACACCCTTCTTTCATTAGTTTAGATGAACCACTGATGACCAATTTGAACCAGGGCATGCAATTAAAATTATTTTTTTTACCTAAATAGAGGGTGCAGAAACTACAACAACTAGATTTGCAACCACGGGATGCTGACGATATCTTTAAAGAACATTGCAACAGCAGCGAGGGTTCACAACAACATATGGTAAGCCAGTGTGTTTTAGTACATGTGAACTGTAATGCGAGTGGGCTGTTTTCTTGGCTTGTGCCCTCAACCTGCAATCCTACAGAATTACAAATAGTTCAGTTGTCTGCTTTGTTGTATTGCTTGATTCGAATGCTTGTTTGTTATTTGTTATGCTATACCTAAGTTGGCCAATATGTCAGCAGTGCTTGTTGTACTATCGTAAAGAAATGCATGCCTAGTTCATTTGAGTCCTTAACTTTTCCTCTGAACTTCATCACAAGACTGTCTTCGTAGTTTATATGAGGCCACACTGTTAAGTGCTTTCTCAGATTATTTCAACTGCTTAGATGCCTTGGCAACTTAAATATAGCGGTGGTACACTCCCTTTCAACTAGGGATGTCAACTGGGTCCCGTTTAATCCCGATTAAAGTCCACTAGTGGTACGATAGTTTAAATGAGTTTTTGTTTTTTTGAGGAAAATGAACTAGGGAGCTAGCAAAAACTAACTAGATGGGACTGGCAGATGTCGTTTATTTTCCACTTACATCCCTAGTTTCTTCTTACCATTTTAATTTCTTTTCGGCTGATGCTGCTTCGAACCATTTAAATATAGCTTGCCATGCTCGGCAATAATTCATATGTCGTTTACCATGTAAGCTTATTGCCTGGATTATGCGATAACTATCTCTTACTTATGTCCAGCGGAAACCTTTCAGGATGCCGTTCACACTAGGATACAATGTACAACCCCAGAATCTATTTGTGGAAGCAGTGCACCATCCATGTTACCAGATGGTAGCAGTTCAGAGGCAACACCATCGGAGAGCAGTCTGAGCACATATATTATAGTTCTTGAGGCTCTACTACAGGTAGAAAGAGATGGTGTGGCTGCCATGAATGAGGTAATCTTGATCTTGAGGCTGAAAATTATGCAATTAGCGGCACACATTATGCAAGCAACCCAAGAATTGGAGGAAGTAAGAATGTTGCATTTGAAGACGGAGGAGGTCATACTATTTCTGCTATCTGAAGCCTAGGGTAATCATGGTTCTTCTTTAGATACCAGTTGAAACTGTCATTAGATTATTGTACTTGCATGTTGTGTCATGTCTCTGAATGGATTATGTTGTAAGACCCCCTATGTTGTCCATGTGTTGTAATGATCCGAATTTTTTAGGCGAGGTAATCCTCAGTATTTGTATGATTGACATAAGGTGAATTGTTTTTTGTGTGAGCATATTGTATTGGATGAAATAACTATTTGACTCAAAGTGTATCCAACCTACTGAATTCGAAGATCATGGCATTTCTAAATCATAATCATATATAAAGGTGGAATAAATCTTTGTTGTGGTTTTGAAGAAATAAATAACAAAACTTAGAATTATTTGTGGATATTCGTAATCGAATACAAATTGGATTTGAATTTAGTTGCTGGAGCCCAGGGCAAACGTGAATGATAATTCTCCCAAGTTTTGAACGAAGCGGCTAAACACCCACTATAATTTGTGGGCTGCCTGAAGCAAGTGTTTGTGAGATGGAAATTACTGTCTACCCCTAACACTTGACATCCTTATCGACAAGATTCACGCTGCTGTCGATAGGGGTAGACTAGTAACTTCAATCAGACGTGACACGACGGCCTCTGAGCCCATTCAGACACGGTGGGCGCCAAACGTGGGCGGCAAAACACATTTGATTCAAGCTCGTCCAAAAGACATGTGTCTCTCCCTCCATTTCCCCATTCATACACGGTGGGCCGCTAAACAAACTCTCCTCGTCCGAAATCGATATATGCTAATATTTTAAATAGGGGCAGATGTGTAACTTCCCTCAGACGTGACACAACCGCCCTACCTGTCAGCCCCATTCATACACCGTGGGAGCCAACTGTGGGCGGCAAAACACCCTCTCCTAGCCCGAAATCGTTACCAGCAAATATTTGGGAGATGTGAGATTACCGTCCCATCCCCAACCGACGTGATGTCCGAAATTTTAAACAGGGGATAAGTTCCAACTTTCCCACATTTCAGATAAGCGTGTCCCAAAGTTTGAGATCCCCCCTCCCCTCCATTTCCCCATTCATACACCGTCGGCGCCACAACAACCTCCCCACTACTGCCAGCCTCCTCTGTTCGCCACCCCATCCTCCACCTTGCCAGAGCCGCTACCCCTACCCCGTCGTCCACTTCAAGAGATGGATGTCTCTCATACACGGCGCCGGACCAAGATCCTTTCATCGCATCCTCTCGCTTCATCAGCACCGTTGTCCACCTTGCTGCTACGTCTTGAGCTTGCGTTGGTTTTCCTTGAAGAGGAAAGGGTGATGCAGCAATAGTAGCGTAAGTATTTCCCTCAGTTCTTGAGAACCAAGGTATCAATCCAGTAGGAGGCTCCTCAAAAGTCCCACACACCTACACAAACGAACAAAGAACTCGCAACCAATGCAATAAAGGGGTTGTCAATCCCTTCACGGCCACTTGCGAAAGTGAGATCTGATAGAGATAATATGATAAGATAAATATATCTTTGGTATTTTATAATATAGATGCAAAAAGTAAAGATGCAAATAAAATTCGATTGAAAGCAAATATGATAAAATATAGACTCAGGGGCCATAGGTTTCACTAGTGGCTTCTCTCAAGATAGCATAAGTATTACAGTGGGTGAACAAATTACTGTCGAGCAATTGATAGAAAAATGAATAATTATGAGATTATCTAGGCATGCTCATGTATATAGGCATCACGTCCACAACAAGTAGACCGACTCCTGCCTGCATCTACTACCATTACTCCACACATCGACCGACTCCTGCCTGCATCTACAATATTAAGTTCATAAAGAACAGAGTAACGCATTAAGCAAGATGACATGATGTAGAGGGATAAACTCATGCAATATGATATAAACCCCATCTTTTTATCCTCGATGGCAACAATACAATACGTGCCTTGTTGCCCCTGCTGTCACTTGGAAAGGACACCGCAAGATTGAACCCAAAGCTAAGCACTTCTCACATGGCAAGAAAGATCAATCTAGTAGGCCAAACCAAACTGATAATTCGAAGAGACTTGCAAAGATAACTCAATCATACATAAAAGAATTCAGAGGAGATTCAAATATTTCTCATAGATAAACTTGATCATAAACCCACAATTCATCGGATCTCGACAAACACACCGCAAAAAGAGTTTACATCGAATAGATCTCCACAAGAGAGGGGGAGAACATTGTATTGAGATCCAAAAAGAGAGAAGAAGCCATCTAGCTAATAACCATGGACCCAAAGGTCTGTGATAAACTACTCACAACTCATTGGAGGGGCTATGGTGTTGATGTAGAAGCCCTTCGTGGTCGATTCCCCCTCCAGCGGAGCGCCCGCGAAGGCTCCAAGATGGGATCTCGCGGATATAGAATGTTACGGTGGTGGAAATTGTGTTTTGTTGGCTCCCTGGATGTTTTTGGGGTACGTAGGCTTATATAGGAGGAATAAGTACGTCGGTGGCCGCCCGAGGGGCCCACGAGATAGGGGGTGCGCCCAGAGGGGGTGGGCACGCCCTCCTGTCTCGTGGCTGCCTTGACTGCTTCTTGACTTGCACTCCAAGTCCTCTGGATCATGTTCATTCCAGAAATCATGCTCCCGGAGGTTTCATTCCGTTTGGACTCTATTTGATATTCCTTTTCTTCGAAATACTGAAATAGGCAAAAAAACAGCAATACGGGCTGGGCCTCCGGTTAGTAGGTTAGTCCCAAAAATGATATAAATGTGTAAAATAAAGCCCATAAACATCCAAAAGGGGTAATATAATAGCATGGAACAATCAAAAACTATAGATACGTTGGAGACGTATCACTTGTTGTTGCCGCTCCAACGACCGCCTCGTCCACGACAACAGGATTTATCCCCCGATCCGGCCATCTGCCGTCTAAAGTCTTCTTCCCCGCCGCCGATAGCCATCGCACATGCAGCACCCTCAACGTATCAGCAAAGGCCTACACGGCGTCGCAAGAGAGGTGGTACTCTTGCATATGTCCTTAAGTTATGGATCTCACCCGAAAATAGATCATAAATTGTTTATTGTACTTTTCTTGTCCGTACCAAATCATAGTGGCTAGTTGAAAGCAAACATTGGTTGCAAAGTATCTTTGTCCGGTTTGCACCTTCAGATCCGCTATGGCATGGTCACTATACTCGTAAAGCTTATGGTTTCCCCCTTTATATTCACTACCATCATCGTAGGTGCTTCGTGTCGTGCTAGCACTGCTCCTCAGGACCTCAACCCAAAGCTTACGTGTTGAAATATGAATCTGATATGATGCTCATATCACTAAAATAGAGAATGTTGAATTGGTCACCTAATGTTCCTATATTCGTTTCTAAAAGCATGTGCGCCACCTACTGGTCCAGCTAGTTCCACTTTCCTGATTTTACTCTTGATGCTTAGGGTTTTGCCCTTTTATCTACTCTACTATGATCTATGTAGGTGCTTTCTGTCGTACTAGCATTACTCCACCCTATAAGCTAAACAACACAACACTCAAAATTCCAAAGCTTAGTTGTTCAAATATGATTGTGATATGATACTGATATTAGTTAACAGACACATTTAATGGTTAGCTAAAGGTCCCACTTGAGTTTCCAAATGCATGTCGCGACATATAGAGAGACAACAGAATTGCATTTCTTTGTCACTTGTTGACTGTACTTTCTTGTCCATACCAAATCTTAGTTTTTATTTCAAAGCAAACATAGGTTGCTAACTACCCTTTGCGCGGTTTGCAGCTTCAGATCTGCCATCCCACTGCCATGATCAACACTATACTCACCATGCTCACGGTTCCCCATTTTATGATGACCACGATCAGCCTACATGGTTCGTGTTGTAATAGCACTGCTCCTACTTCAGTTTCGAAATGCTGATATTAGTAAAACTGAGAGATATTTAATTGGTCAGCTAAATGTTCCTACTTCAGTTTCGAAATGCATGTGAGCCACAAATGGAGAGACCGGAAGGAATAGTATTTCTCTGTGCACTCTGGTTCATCATGGGTGGCCAACTGACATTGTATAGAAAGACTTGTAATATCTTCAATCTGCTTGCTCTTTTGTTCTTCTTTAAGATGATCCTCTTCTCTTGCGGTCCACTGGTCAGGTCGAGTTGTTCTCCCTTAGTATATTTTGAATCTGTCAGGTCAAGTCGACTTGTTCTTCTTTACTATATGTTGAAGTTGTCATCTGCGAAGTGTCATCACTTCTGGAGCTCTCATATTTTGAGTAGTAGGCCACATTATATTAATGCACACACCAAATTACAGCATGCATGGCATGTCTTAGAAGAATTGCAGAGATAGCACAAAGGGGTTTACAGGGAGGCAGTATTGGAGTAGAATCACTTCTGCATTACAAAGATAATCTCACTTGTTTTTATGTTTTCATCATGTCAGGTATTGAACATTATCAAAATGAATATGAGAATGGGCGCACGAGAGGAATATTGCAGAACAATCCACCGGCTAACAAACTTGGCATGGTGGAGGATGGCATATCTTATTCACCCATCAAGGTGCTTGCTCTAACTTTGCAAGGTTGTATTGGTCGCACATATTTTGCATCTGATCTCTTGCATTACTTCCACTTTGTTACACCATCTGCTTAGTTTAAGCATCATATATGAGTATATGCCATACATATCCATTTTTTGTACCTATTCCATGTGTTGTCATACTATGTTTTTCTAGTCAAATGTTGTTCTTTCGTAATAGATGTCCAAAAGGAAGAGGGTGAGTGCAGATCCTCGAGGAGTATGATAACCCACAAGTATAGGGGATCGCAACAGTTTTCAAGGGTAGAGTATTCAACCCAAATTTATTGATTCAACACAAGGGGAGCCAAAGAATATTCTCAAGTATTAGCAGTTGAGTTGTCAATTCAACCACACCTGGATAACTTAGTATCTGCAGCAAAGTATTTAGTAGCAAAGTAGTATGGAAGTAACAGTAACAGATTTGTAGTAATTGTAACATTAGCAATGGTAAAGTAAATAAGCAAAGCACAATATGTGAAAAGCTCGTAGGCATTGGATCTGTGATGGATAATTATGTCGGATGCGATTCCTCATGTAATAGTTATAACATAGGGTGACACAGAACTAGCTCCAGTTCACCAATGAAATGTAGGCATGTATTCCGAATATAGTCATACATGCTTATGGAAAAGAACTTGCATGACATCTTTTGTCCTACCCTCCCGTGGCAGCGGGGTCCTAATGGAAACTAAGGGATATTAAGGCCTCCTTTTAATAGAGTACCGGACCAAAGCATTAGCACTTAGTGAATACATGAACTCCTCAAACTATGGTCATCACCGAGAAGTATCCCGATTATTGTCACTTTGGGGTTGTCGGATCATAACACATAATAGTTGACTATAGACTTGCAATATAGGATCTAGAACTCACATATATTCATGAAAACATAATAGGTTCAGATCTGAAATCATGGCACTCGGGCCCTAGTGACAAGCATTAAGCATAGCAAAGTCATAGCAACATCAATCTCAGAACATAGTGGATACTAGGGATCAAACCCTAACAAAACTAACTTGATTACATGGTAAATCTCATCCAACCCATCACTGTCCAGCAAGCCTACGATGGAATTACTCACGCACGGCGGTGAGCATCATGAAATTGGTGATGGAGGATGGTTGATGATGATGACAGCGACGAATCCCCCTCTTCGGAGCCCCAAACGGACTCCAGATCAGCCCTCCCGAGAGAGATTAGGGCTTGGCGGCGGCTCCGTATCGTAAAACATGATGAAACTTTCTCTCTGATTTTTCTTCGTGAAAGCAAATATATGGAGTTGGAGTTGAGGTCGGTGGACGTCCAGGGGGGCCATGATGCAGGGGGGCCTAGGGGGAGGGGGCATGCCCCCCACCCTCGTGGACAGGGTGTGGGCCCCTGAAGCTGATTCTTTCGTCAGTATTTTTTATTAATTCTAAAAAGTTGCTCCGTGGATTTTCAGGTCATTCTGAGAACTTTTATTTCTGCACAAAAATAACACCATGGTAGTTCTGCTGAAAACAGCGTCAGTCCGGGTTAGTTCCATTCAAATCAGGCAAGTTAGAGTCCAAAACAAGGGCAAAAGTGTTTGGAAAAGTAGATACGACGGAGATGTATCAACTCCCCCAAGCTTAAACCTTTGCTTGTCCTCAAGCAATTCAGTTGACAAACTGAAAGTGATAAAGAAAAACTTTTACAAGCTCTGTTTGCTCTTGTTCTTGCAAATATGTACATCCAGCATTAAAGTCTTCAACAAAGATTATGAACTAACAATATTCACAATAACATTTAGGTCTCATGTTTACTCATATCAATGGTATAATCAGCTAGCGAGCAATAATAATAAATCTCGGATGACAACACTTTCTCAAAACAATCATAATATGATATAACAAGATGGTATCTCGCTAGCCCTTTCTGAGACCGCAAAACATAAATGCAGAGCACCTTTAAAGATCAAGGACTGACTAAACATTGTAATTCATGGTAAAAGAGATCCAGTCATAGTCATACCCAATATAAACTAATAGTAATGCATGCAAATGATAGCGGTGCTCTCCAGCGGGTGCTTTTTAATAAGAGGGTGATGACTCAACATAAAAGTAAATAGATAGGCCCGGTATACTTTCACTGTCAACATAACAACTATGAGATCTCGATATCTTCCATGCTACACACATTATAGGCGGTTCCCAAACAGAATGGTAAAGTTTATAATCCCCCACCACCAACAAGCATCAATCCATGGCTTGCCCGAAACAGCGGGTGCCTCCAACTAGTAGCAATCCTGGGGGAGTTTTGTTTCATTATTTTGATTTGATTTGATCTTTTGATCATGGGACTGGGCATCCCGGTTACCAACCATTTTCTCGTGAATGAGGAGCGGAGTCCACTCCTCTTGAGAATAACCCTCCTAACATGGAAGATACAGACAACCCTAGTTGATACATGAGCTGTTCAAGCATACAAAACAGAATTTCATTTGAAGGTTTGGAGGTTGGCACATACAAATTTACTTGGAACGGCAGGTAAATACCGCATATAGGAAGGTATGGTGGACTCATATGGAATAACTTTGGGGTTTACGGAGTTTGGATGCACAAGCAGTATTCCCGCTTAGTACAGGTGAAGGCTAGCAAGAGACTAGGAAGTGACCAACTGAGAGAGTGACAATAGTCATGAACATGCATTAAAATTAATCAACACTGAGTGCAAGCATGAGTAGGATATAATCCACCATGAACATAAATATCGTGAAGGCTATGTTGATTTTGTTGCAACTACATGCGTGAACATGTGCCAAGTCAAGTCACTCGAATCATTCAAAGGAGGATACCACCCTATCATACCACATCATAACCATTTTAATAGCATGTTGGCACACAAGGTAAACCATTATAAGCTCCTACCTAATTAAGCATGGCATAAGCAACTATAATCTCTAATTGTCATTGCAAACATGTTTATTCATAATATGTTGAATCAAGAACGATGAACTAATCATATTTACAAAAACAAGAGAGGTCGAGTTCATACCAGCTTCTCTCATCTCAATAAGTCCATCATATATCGTCATTATTGCCTTTTACTTGCACGACCAAACGATGTGTATAATAATAGTGCACGTGCATTGGACTAAGCTGGAATCTGCAAGCATTCAATTCAAGGGAGAAGACAAGGTAATATGGGCTCTTGGTTAAATCAACAATCATGCATATGAGAGCCACTAAACATTTTCATTATGGTCTTCTCCTCTCGACCCCCAAAGGAAAGAAAAGAAATAGAACTATTTACACGGGAAAGCTCCCAACATGGAAAAGAAGAATGAGAAATCTTTTTGGGTTTTCTTTTAGTTACTACTACAAGCATGGAAATTAAACTAACTAATTTTTTTGGTTTTTCTTAAGGTTTATTAAACACACAAGAAGAAAGCTAGAAAAAGGAAACTAAACTAGCATGGATAGTCCAATGAAAGAGTATGAACACCGACAACTAGAATGAGTGTGTGAACATGAATGTAATGTCGGTGAGAAATACGTACTCCCCCAAGCTTAGGCTTTGGCCCTAAGTTGGTCTATGCCCATGGATCGCGGCTACTCTCCCCGGTGTACTGAGGAGTGTCATCATGCTGCCACTGGCTGGCGATCTCCTCCGGATCCCACTGATAAGATGATGGGAAATAAGGGTCAAGTGGTGGTTCCGGCTCGGGCTCTCGAGCTGATGTCTGGCCCCGGTACTCATAAACGGCCGTCGGCAAGACAAGGTAATGGCCTGTAGTTAAATCAAACAAACAGGGCGCAAACAAGATAATTGTGATGCCCTCAATTCAATCGTACACTAATCATACATGCAAATGTGTACGATCAAGATCAAGGACTCACGAGAAGATATCACAACACAACTCTAGACACAAATTAAAATAATACAAGCTTTATATTACAAGCCAGGGGCCTCGAGGGCTCAAATACATAAGCTCGAATACAGAAGAGTCAGCGGAAGCAACAATATCTGAGTACAGACATAAGTTAGACAAGTTTGCCTTAAGAAGGCCAGCACAAAAGCATCTACGATCGAAAAGGCAAGGCCTCCTGCCTGGGAGCCTCCTAACTACTCCTCGTCGTCAACGGCCTCCACGTAGTAGTAGGCATCGGCGGTGGCATCTGGCTCCTGGGCTCTGACATCTGGTTGCATCAACCGGAAAGAAAGGAAAGGGGGAAAAGGCGGAGCAAAGCAACCGTGAGTACTGATCCAAAGTACTCGCAAGCAAGGATCTACACTACATATGCAACATTATCAAAGGAAGGTTGTATATGTGGACTGGGCTGCAGAAATGCCAGAATAGAGAGAAGGCCTAGTCCTATCGCAGACTAGCATCTTCTAGAAACCACCATCTTGCAGCAAATAGGAGGGAGTAGAGTAGCATAAAGTAAAGTAATAGTAGTGTTATCAACCTCGGCCAGAGATCCTTTCTCGACTCCCTGCGAGAAAGCAATCCCAGAGCCATACTATCCAATTGTCATCACAATCCAATTCTCATCTCCATCCAATTCTCATCACAAGTATCCAGTTCTGGTTGTATCGATCGTGATACAACTCCAAGTGTCCTTTACTGTAGGACAGGCTATCGATAGATGTTTTGTTCGCTGCAGGGGTGCACCAACTTACCCACCACGCTCGATTAACTCTGGTCGAACACACTTTCCTGGGTCATGCCCGGCCTCGGCCAAACAATACGCCGCAACCCGACCTAGGCTTAATAGAGAAGCCAGCACGGCGGACTAAACCTATGCCCCCAAGGGTCATGGGCCATCTCCTCGAGAACTCCTACACGTTGCGTATGCGGCCGGTGAGCAGACCTAGCTACCTTCCTAAATAGGCAGGAGCTTACCAGCCCAACCCGGCGCACGCCGCTCAGTCGGTGACGTCTATTAAGCTTCGGCTGATGTATACGACGCAGAACGCCCATACTATGCCCACGTGATGGTTAGTGCTATCAGGCCAGAGGCCCTTGGATCAAATATGCAAATCGTAGTGGATTAGGAATGCGCGGTAACAAGCAGAGACTCACGAAAGATGTGACCCCGTTGCCCCATCTCGAGGACTTGCGGCAAGGGCTAGGAATGCCTGGCCACGCCTAGTAATTATCTCGCAGGCACCCTCTAGGTCAACCCGTCTCCACATCACTTGCAATTAAGCTCGTGTGGGTACCCCTCAGGGTCGACCCGTCTTTCCAAGTAACATTGGTAAAGTCCAAGTATCCGTGTGTCCAAACATCAAGGGGAAAACTCGAGGAATCACCCCCAATGAATTCCACTAGATGTAATCATCAAGGTGAGCGTAAGAGGAAACACCCCCGAGTTTCACACTTGAGGGGTTGCACGACAGAGTCGTATCGGAAGTGTTTAAGGAGGAAATCACCCTCGATGACCACGACCGAATGACTACACTACAGGGTTAACATCAGAAGTGCTAAAGAGGTCTCACCCTCGATACTCAATAGTAACCCAGTAGTGTCGAACAACTAAGGGGAAAGTGATGTGCGGTGTCGAGGCCTGGTCTTTGATCCCGTTGATCGGGTCTTCGATGATGAAGCGGGGGCAACAAGGACAAGGTGGGGGGTCACCGATGGGTCACTAACCAACCTATACTAAGCAGTTTAGGATAAGCAGGTAGGTAACAATAAGCAGGTTACAAAAGCAGGCTATGCATCAGAATAGGAGCAAACAATAACAGTAGCAAAATCTAATGCAAGCATGAGAGAATGGAATGGGCGATATCGGGATGATCAAAGGGGGGGCTTGCCTGGTTGCTCTCGCAAGGAGAGGTCGTCAGTGACGTAGTCGATCATACGGGCAGCATCGGTCTCGGGGTCTACCAGAGAGAAGAGGGGGGAGAAACAGTAAATAAATAGCAAGCAAGTGTATAACAGGACAACAAGCATAGCTAGACGTGTTCTAACGCGGTCCTAGACGTTATAGGTGAAGGGGGAATTCAACCGGGAAGGTTTTCCCGGTTCCGGACCTGTGTCAGACAGATGACCGGAGTGGGAATGTTCCATGTTCAGCATGCTAGGGGCATGCGGCAGATGAACGAGCCGCGTATCCGGATTCGTTGGGTTTTTCTGAGCAACTTCCATGTAGAAAACATTTTCATCCGAGCTACAGTTTATTTTCTATTAATTTTCAAAGTTTAAACAATTTTCTGGATTTATTTATATTAACAGAAATGGAATATGACATAGCATGATGTAGAGGTGATGTCAGTAGTCAACAGGATGGTTGACTGGGGTCAAACCTGACCTGTGGGTCCAGTGGGACCCACTGGTCAGTGACTGGACTAATTAAACAATGTTAATTGGACTAATCTCATACTAATTATCAAGCGGGGCCCACTGTCAGTTTCTAATTGGTGAATAGATTAATTAATCAATTTAATTAACATATTTTCTATTTATCTAAAATGTTTTATTAACTCAGCCCCACATGTCAGTGGGTTGACTCAGTCAACGAGTCAACTGGGCCCACCCGTCAGTAGCTCAGCGGGCCCCATACGTCAGTGTCAGGTCAGCCTCGCCGACGTCGGTGCCGAAAGTGCTCTGGCGAGCCTCCCGCGACAGCGCATGTTGGGAGAGGGGTCGGGTTTCGCGCACAGGGGGTTTCCAGGGTCGTAGCTAGGTGCGTTCGACGCGGTTTGATGTTGCACGCAAGATGGAGGCGACGGCCGGTGCTAGGAACGACCGGAACGGCGCCGGTGACGAGTAGAAACGGCGCCGGAGTACGGGCGCGAGCGACTTCAGCGTTAGAGCACGCGAGCGGCCAAACTAACCAACTAGGCGGGTCTATGGCGCTCCAGGAGCTCGTCGGAGCTACTAGCTCGAGCGGAGGAGCTCGGTGGCGAGCCCTACGACGGCAATGGCGGACGGCGGAGCTCGGCTTGCGGACGAGCTAGCTACGGCGAAAGGCACGGCGCAAGGAGAGGAAAGGAGGAGCTCACCGGGCGGCCAAGAAAGGCCCGTGCGAGCTTAGGAGCAGCAACATTGGACGGAGACGATGGCGGGCGCCAGCAACCAAGAAGGAGAGGTGAGTCGATCCCGAGCGTGCGGTCGTTCCCGAGCTCGATGACGAGGTGTAGTCGAGGCAGTCGAGCGAGACGGAGCGGTAGGGCACGTCGGCGAGGCGATCAGGAGGCGGTGGTCGCGGGATCGACGGCGGCGCGTCGATGACCGCGCACGGGCGAAAGAGACAGAGAAGAAGAGGGGTGAACGAGGGAGAGCGAGGGGGGTGCGAATGGATGAGGAGGCCAGGGGGAGGAGAGGTGGATCTTTATCCACCCGCGGCGCCTGTAGCGGTGTGGTCGGCGAGGTGGGTTCGGCGGCGACGGCGGGCGTGCCTCGGTCGCTTGAACAGAGAACAGGGGGGCAGAGGAGGCCGTGGTGGGCTGGGCTCTAGGCACTATGCACTTAGGCCAGTGCACAGTGGCTTTTTTATTTCTTTTTTATAGAAAGGGGTTTAGTAATATTTTGATCTTCCATAAGATTTTGCAAAAATGTGAAACTTGGTCACATAATTACTTTGCAATATCCAGCACTGCCACAAAAAGTTTGGGCATTTCAGGAGTTGTCCAAGCATTTTTAGAAAATGAAAAGGACATCTTAAATATTGCTGGACCAGATAATAAATTCCCAGGGGCAATTTGGGAATTCCAAAAATGTTGGCTTCAACATGACAAATATCTAGGGATTATTTTCCATAGGATGAACTATTTTATTTGCATGAAAGAAGAAGCAAATATTTGACATGCAATTTGAATTTGAATTTGAAGCAGATTTTGGACAAGTGGCATTTTGGCATGATGATCATGATGACATGACCTTCATTAGGGGGAGATTACTGTAGTGTGATGTTTGGGATGTTACAAATCTCCTCCACAACAAGAAATCTTGTCCCGAGATTTAAGTGGGGAAGTAAAGAGTAACTTCAGGTGAACTGACCCTTATAGGGTGAATTATCTGGTGAACAATGCAGGGTATGTGACAGAAGTATCTCTCGAGTTGAAATTTAAGAAAACGCCGAGAGCAAAATATGAAGGTACAATAAGAAGTTTCAAGCGAATGGACAAACGATCGATACCTGAATAGAGTGTGAGAAGGGTTCAGAGCATCGGGAATAGATCATCTCTCGGAGGGTGGCTCGCAATAACACACAAAGCCAAGAGCATAAGATACTTCGGCACCAAGGTTGTACAGGAGAGTCAGGCTTCGATCCTATGGAACTGTGGGTTATGAGCCCACCATGTGGGTTAAAAGTAGAAAGGGGGCCGATAGCGAGGCATGTCAGATGATAGACTGTCAGTTATATTGGCATCAACTTTGGTACCAAGGGCGAGAGATGAAGAGAACCATTTTCCTGCTCGCAAGGCGAGGCAGACCAATAGGCAAAGTTCTCGTCCATGGGTGGTTACCGAAATGTCATCAATAACAATAACAGAGTCTTACTGATTGTGTTGTACACCGAGGTGTTTACATAAACAGGGAAATATTACTGCTTATATCATATAGATCACAAGAAAGATTAACAAAACAATGGAAAGGAAAAATGTGATTATCAAATTGAACACAAGTATTTGGAGTATATCCTTCACAAGAACAAAGGAGAGCAGGATATACAAGAAAGGGCAGCAAGTAGATAACCACTTTGGTAAAGGGGGCGAGGAAATTCATGACGTTACCCATACAATAGTGTTTGGATAGGTGATCAAGAAACATTTAGCATTGCGCCTCCAATGTTCTTGATGATGTTCGGAGTACCACAACCATGCTTCAGGATAGCATTGACATGATCATCAGGTAAAGATCGGATCTTGGGAACACAAAGGATCCATCAGGAATTTCTAGAACAGCTCATGCAATTTTATCAGGGAAAAGAAGAGGAAGTGGCCGATGGGCTCAGCATCAATCCATCGACATGTCAAAAGGGACGTATTTCCAAAATTATATGAACAAATTTGTGTTGGGAGGAAGGAAAGAATGTTGTCGATGATAACACCAACCATCGAGGGGCAAGGATGGTACTTCTCATCAGGAATTTGATTGATATCCTGAAAAAGTTTGGAATGATGATGATGATCATGACACATTTGTCGAGAGGTTTCAAGAAGATGTAATCGACCAGTGACGACATCAAGTCAAAGGAATGATGAAGCGAAAGATTACTGGAACCCCGGGTACGACACAAACTCGAAATCAAGCTTGTTGTTCAAGGTGAAATGATATGACGAGGAAGATTGACATAAGTTAGCTCATTATCGAAAATTGTGCTCCGGGAAGGTCCATGTAGCACAGTTAAAATTTAGCACGACAATGATGTAGCCAATCAGGTAGGAATGATGTGACGGAGTATCACTTCAATTAAGAATTTACAAGAGGTAGTGCAATGACACAATATCCTTGAGATAACATGAGGCAATACTTGAAGGTAGATCAAATTAGAGGTTGGACAAGTGAAATGACTTGCAGTAGACAAGTATTTTAACTTGTCTGGGAGATGTAATTAAAGAGAAACTATGGTCGGAACCACAGTTACGAATGATCAAACCATCGATACAATATGGACTTATAACAAGGGGTAATTTTATTTTATTTTTACGAGCAGCTTCCATGATAAGTTCTACATCGGGTCCATGGGCATGAACACAAAGGTTCAAGGTCGACTCCCACTTCTTCAATGCATAATATTTCATTCACTCCTCGTTTTCGAAGAATTTGTAGCGCGAAAGATTTATCTGGTGAAGCACCAGAAAAGTATGACTCACATCTCTTCCGAGTTCACACAGATTTAGGAAAGTATAGGTTCAACCCATAGGGTTATCTTAGGAACATATACCGCTAACTTCCAGAGCATATAACATCAGCTCAATGACAGAGCATGGTTGACAATAAGCAGAGGATACAATTTACCAAAGGCAATATGTATCAGGGGAAGAGTGCATAAGATTTTGAATATGAAGGACATTGCCGGATAATAATCCAACAAAGGATTCAGTGATCCTCAATGTATCCGATGTGAGTATCAATCCTCAATCATAAGAGGGAAAGAATGAGAAGGCATTAGATTATAGAAACAGCTGGATAATTCAATGTTCAAGTTGAAGGGAACTAGGTGGACAATCAATTACAACATGATTGGCCGATATCCAACTCATGTCTAGAATGACGTATGAGCAGGAAGGTCAAATTTCAGGGTTCGACTGATGATTGCGAGCAATCGCAACATAATGAATCAATAGGCTCAGGATGACAATGACAAATGATGTTAATGAATATTGCTGGACATATGGATTTAACCATAATGCAGGCAGACAAGACTTTCGGGAGCACTAGGCTGCAAAGGATCTTCAGGAGATCGAATTGCATTTGAAGAATTTTGTGAGACATATGATCAACTGGGGATGAAAAAATCCCTGATAAGTGTGTGGAATTATTCGTAGGGGTATCCATGCGGCAAAGAACTTCAAGGCAGTTGCGGAAGGGGTTCTCGAAACATCGGAGTGTAATTCGAGGCATCTTGTAATAACAAGAGCAACCTGAAAATGATGTATGAACGACGGGTGTATGTAGCTATACATAGGGGCTGACGGTGGAAGTGAATTACAAAAGTGATGAGTACATGTTCTCGGGAGAACATCATAGAGTATCTTCGAAGTCTTCTGGCGAAGCAACCGATCATCGATAATGTCGGGGCTCTCCGGGAGGAAGTGGGTACGAGAACCTCATGTTAGAGTTAGTAAAATGTTTAACCCGAATAGACGAGAGATCAGAGTCCCACAGTATAGACCAGGAGTAAAAGATCCTAATACCATCCAATGGAGACGTGGGCCCGTAAGGCACACAGCCAATGTTAGTAAAAGTTTTTCAGTGACTAGACTCAACTTCGGCCAAGGAATTGGAAAGGGGCTACCTACAGGTAGTCGGCTCTGATACCAACTTGTGACGCCCTCGATTCAATCGTACACTAATCATACACGCAAATGTGTACGATCAAGATCAAGGACTCACGGGAAGATATCACAACACAACTCTAGACACAAATTAAAATAATACAAGCTTTATATTACAAGCCAGGGGCCTCGAAGGCTCGAATACATAAGCTCGATACAGAAGAGTCAGCGGAAGCAACAATATCTGAATACAGACATAAGTTAGACAAGTTTGCCTTAAAAAGGCCAGCACAAAAGCATCTACGATCGAAAAGGCAAGGCCTCCTGCCTGGGAGCCTCCTAACTACTCCACGTCGTCAACGGCCTCCACGTAGTAGTAGGCATCGGCGGTGGCATCTGGCTCCTGGGCTCCGACATCTGGTTGCATCAACCGGAAAGAAAGGAAAGGGGGAAAAGGAAGAGCAAAGCAACCGTGAGTACTCATCCAAAGTACTCGCAAGCAAGGATCTACACTACATATGCAACATTATCAAAGGAAGGCTGTATATGTGGACTGGGCTGCAGAAATGCCAGAATAGAGAGAAGGCCTAGTCCTATCGAAGACTAGCATCTTCTGGAAACCACCATCTTGTAGCAAACAGGAGGGAGTAGAGTAGCATAAAGTAAAGTAATAGTAGTGTTATCAACCTCGGCTAGAGATCCTTTCTCGACTCCCTGCGAGAAAGCAATCCCAGAGCCATACTATCCAATTGTCATCACAATCCAATTCTCATCACCATCCAATTCTCATCACAAGTATCCAATTCTAGTTGTATCGATCGGGATACAACTCCAAGTGTCCGTTACCGTAGGACAGGCTATCGATAGATGTTTTGTTCGCTGCAGGGGTGCACCAACTTACCCACCACGCTCGATTAACTCCGACCGGACACACTTTCCTGGGTCATGCCCGGCCTCGGCCAAACAATACGCCGCAACCCAACCTAGGCTTAATAGAGAAGCCAGCACGCCGGACTAAACCTATGCCCCCAGGGGTCATGGCCATCTCCTCGAGAACTCCTGCACGTTGCGTACGCGGCCGGTGAGCAGACCTAGCTACCTTCCTAAACAGGCAGGAGCTTACTAGTCCAACCCGGCGCGCGCCGCTCAGTCGCTGACGTCTATTAAGTTTCGGCTGATGTATACGACGCAGAACGCCCATACTATCACTACTAGGGAAAAGCTTATACACAGACGCTTACTACCAGCGAGGGTTTATACCCCTCGCTACTGCTACTTACTAGTAGCGCGTGTTTTTATCCCTCGCTACTACAAAGTTGATAATAGTAGCACGGGTTTTTAACCCTCGCTACTACTAAGCGGTCTCTACCGTGCCCCCCGGACCATGCCATAGTAGTAGCGAGGGTTATAAACCCGCGCTACTAGTAGTAAAATAGTAATAGCACGCGAGATACAACCAGCGTTACTACTATCGTTCCACGAAACCCGTTTTTTGACCCTACTCAATAATAGCGCGTATTTGCTAGGCGGCTCTACGGTTTGGATTGCAGTGGTAGCGTGGCTCAAGAGCATCGCTACAACTAAGGGCACCCATCCCTGTCAAAAAAAAAAACTCCCCCTCTCTCGCGTGAGCCCCCGCTCTCTCTCTACTGTGACTCCTTGCCGCTACAGCCACATACGCCGGCCGCCTCGCCTCGCTCCGGCGACTCCTTCCACCGCCAGGCACGCTCCTGAGCTTGCCTCCCTCCGCTACTTCCTCCCCTTCGGCTGGATTCGACGCTCGTGCCCACCGGCAACCCTCCTCCGCGACTAGGGTTTCGGACGCGGCGGTCGGGCGGAGCGTCATGCGCCGCCGCCTTGCCCTGGCCGGCGCCCCTCCTCCCACCTGCACTGCCGCCGCCGCCATCCCCAACGTGAGCAAGCTGGCTAGGGTTCACCGCCCCCCTTTCCTGATCGAATTGATTTACACTAGTTACAGCAGCAGCAAGTCGATCTACTCCCCCCTTTGCTGAATGTTGATGGAATCGAATGGTGCCATCAGGTGGAGGAGGAGGAGCGCTGTTGCGGGGGTTTTCTACCCTGGTTGCGAAGCAAGGCGGGAGCCGGCACCTCGTCGGCGCTGCGCATCGGGACCTTGCCCTTGGGAAGGTCAATCTCGCTCTTCTTCTTGTTTGGGTACTGTCGATTTGCAGAGTAGCAGCCATCCTCACCATGGATCTTCTTCGTCTTCTTCAGGTCATTGTTCCCTTCGCGGCCGATACAGTAGTGGGACTGCATATTGCAAGTGCCTCAAAATGCTGTATGTTCCTAGTCCTAAGAAATTTACCTGCTGCAAAGAACATACTACTATTTTATTTTTCTAGGACACATTATCCTTGCTAATTTTGATGGCTTGTTGAATCAGTTCCCCCTTTATTTGTAGTATGCGCAGCAACTCAAAGTCTGTTTGTGGCTGTTTGGCGATCTGGTTACCCTGGCGGACCTCATTGTGTTCTAAGCGTCAACCTTGTGCACACAAGAACTTGAGGGTACCCTGCTCCAGCGTCCAGAGGTAATTCAGAGTTAATTTTGTAGCTATTCTAAGCTGCGACCTTGTGCAACCTTGTGGGAACAAGCACCTGTTCTAAGCTGTGACCTTATTTGTGAGGCTGCTAACAATTTCAGATTTACTTCTATAGTATTTTGTTTAGAAAGTATTTTCATTTAGATTTTACTACAACCGTCCATATCATGTGCATAATATTTTTGTCATAGATAGTTAATTGAGTTCTTCCAGTGGACAAAGCACCCTTGCTGTTGAACGCTGCATAATTTGTTTGTTTTCACCAAGGTATCCTCTAGGAGGAGATTCAGAAAGATTTAGAAATTTTGGATCTTTGGAAGTGATATGAATGGCTACATTTTAAAAATTTAATCATATGAACATATATAGTAGATGATATAATTTGATTCGGAGTAGCAATAGCTTGGAAGCTTAGAACGGTTCTTGAGAAAAAAGCTATACTCAGATAGATATGCATGAGCAGTACAGTAGCTAACCCACTAGCAGTGCCTCAGACATGTGGGTCTTATCTGTGATTCCCCTGCTTGCAGCCTTTGTTTGTTCTGAAAGATTTATTCATGTATCATAATAATAGAAGGGGATTTTTTGCGGGACAGACCAACTGACTAATGGTTGTTTGCTTTGTAGGAATTGGGATGGGCACTGTATGTTAGACCCCTTCCATGCAAGGATCAGATGCATAACATAGTATGAACATGCAGTAGAAATGTTACGGAGGGACATGCATTTTCATCTTCTAATATGCACTGCTGGCATATAAGTTCTGTTTGTTTCACACCCACATAGTGACATAAAAGCTTCCATGGTGAATTTTCTGAACCATTATTTGGGCCTTGGGCTTGGTAAATTGACAAGCCATTGTGAACCAGCCACCTACATGTAGCCTGTAGGGAAGCCATCAGAGGAATTAGCGCCTCAAAAAAATCAGAGGAACTAGCGGAGAAGGCTTCAGCGGTTGGTGCGTGGCTGCGTGCGGGCCTGCGGCAACCCTGACAACGAGGATGCTAATGCGAGGGCGCGAGGTACGATTGCCGCCGGCGGACAGAGATTGGCGTCCGGCGTTGGCGTCCTGCGTCGTCCTGTGTTCTGCAGGGAACATGTCTGATACGGTGAATTGTGATAACTTGCAGATTTCATTTGAATCAGGTACTTAGTTATGTGCTTGATGTTACCATATGAACCATGAATCAACGATGTGAAATTCACCATTTATCTTTTATTCATTCTTCCATTGATCACGTGTGGGTTACAGATTTTCAAATATTTATTCTACAGGGACTGAGGCAACCAAATAAGTGGAAGAAAAAGTTAGACGTTGTGGCAGCCAGTGAGGTATTTATCCATGTCTTACTCCTACCTTTGATCTTATATGTTCTCATTTGAATTGTACATGGTAATTGCAGTAAACTAAATATGGTCATACTAGTGTATGTAGTGTACAGAATAAGGATTGAATGTTATGTTTTCTTCTTTCTTTTCTATATCTGTGCCAGGCCTAAAATTCAATCTTAGCTTGGGCCGCCTTTACTGTTTTACGATTGGATCCTGGGAGAGCTGTCATGGTTAGATTTGTGAGCTGTTCTAGATTTACTGCATGGCTTGGTTCTAGATTGGTTCTAGATTGGACAGTAATTCGACTACCCAGTGCTAGCCAGTAGCCTCCTGAATCTTGTATTCAGAATTCTCTTGAAATCTGAGCACATCCCACGCTTGAAGAGTTCACTTTAGGATTTGAATATTAATCTCATGGTCCAAACTGCAAACATTGATGCTGGTTGATGTAGAGGCTAACTTGCTAGTGCATTTATTTTAACTGATGGTCCAAACTGCAAACATTGACGCAAGAGTTTTACCATGAGTGTTGTCCTTATTGATTCTTTACCCAATCCATAGTGAAGTAATGTCGGGGAACCCCCCTCCAGGTGTTAGTTTTAGCATCTAGTTCTGCATCATGGCTGTAAACTGAACTTGGTTCAGTTAAAAACTGCACTGTCCAATTTGGACAGCAAGCTTATATCTGAAAAATGAGTTAGCTAGGCTTAGAATTTTGAGTTGGCCCCTTTACATAAGTTTTAGATAAAGTTCCAAGGTTTCTTTAGAGTATTTATTTGTGTCGTTTGGATGTATGGTTTGAGAGCAGCCATCAATTTAGTTTGTTGTCCCGAAATATATGTTCCTGGGTACAGCATTTTGGTATGCTCGGAAACGACTACATCTTGCTCCATGTTGTCGGCATGCTAGAGTCCTTAATCATGAGGAGATGGGACACGTCGATTGTTAGAGTACACTTGACAGGTGCATTTTGTGAAATTCTAGCCAGAAGATTGATAGCATGCTTGCCTGCTTGTTCTTTTCAGTTCAAATAAATGTTCCTTCTCTTGCTGAATCCAAAGTAGCTAGCGGAGATCAAGTGGAAAGGTTGTTGATTGTCCCAAAGTTCTTGGACCATTTAGTTTGAATAGCCAGTGAGGAATTAAGCATATATTTTCGGCATGAGCCCCTTTAAATTGCTAGATGAGAAAGAATCTTAACTTAATTAATGGGTCTTGTGAATTGAAATATACCATTTAGTTGAACTGATGCAATTTGCGTACTAACAAGTTTTCACTTTCTCGACATGGGCGCAGGGGTGATCGACGCTGACTAGCGCAGCCGATGGGCGCTGTGCTCTTCAACCACTTAGAGGCGGACTTCTCTGTGAAGCTGGTGGCCATGTCGCATAGATGATTGTCCAGGTGATTTCGACGCCGGAGGTCGCCGAGGTGGAGGACCTCGACGCCACCGTCCAGGGGAGGGAGGATTCGGGTCCACCGGCGTCTAAGCTCCGAGCCTTGGTAGATACATCTAGGGAAGTCGTCTGTTTAGGTTGGTGATGGAACACCAGGGAAGGTACCCACCTTTCGATGATCATTGTGTGTGTCTGATGTTAAATGGAATCTTGAGAATGTTATGTGACGTTGGTTTTGTTTTGCACTGGGCGTATTGCCATTCATGAATACTACATCTAACTTTTATTTTTTTAATTCCTAAATTATCAGTAGTAGTGTGGGAAACAAATGAGCGCTACTAGTAGTTAGGTTAGTAGTAGCGTGGGAAATAAGAAATGAGCGCTACTAGTAGTTAGGTTAGTAGTAGCGTGGGATATATGTGAGCGCGATACTAGTAGCGCGAGTACCTGCGCTACTAGTAGCATTTTACCCGCGCTGCTAGTGGCCTTTTTCCTAGTAGTGTATGCCCACGTGATGGTTAATGCTATCAGGCCAGAGGCCCCTCAGATCAAATATCCAAATCATAGTGGATTAGGAACGCGCGGTAACAAGCAGAGACTCACGAAAGATGTGACCCCGTTGCCCCGTCTCAAGGAATTGCGGCAAGGGCTAGGAATGCCCGGCCACACCTCGTAATTATCTCGCAGGCACCCTCCAGGTCAACCCGTCTCCACATCACTCGCAATTAAGCTCGCGCGGGTACCCCTCAGGGTCGACCCGTCTTTCCAAGTAACATTGGTAAAGTCCAAGTATCCATGTGTCCAAACATCAAGGGGAAAACCCGAGGAATCACCCCCAATGAATTCCACTAGACGTAATCATCAAGGTGAACGTAAGAGGAATCACCCCCGAGGTTCACACTTGAGGGGTTGCACGACAGAGTCGTATTGGAAGTGGTTAAGGAGGAAATCACCCTCGATGACCACGACCGAATGACTACACTACAGGGTTAACATCAGAAGTGTTGAAGAGGTCTCACCCTCAGTACTCGATAGTAACCTAGTAGTGTCGAACAACTAAGGGGAAAGTGATGTGCGGTGCCGAGGCCTGGTCTTCGATCCCGTTGATCGGGTCTTCGATGATGAAGCGAGGGCAACAAGGACATGGTGGGGGGGGGTCACTGATGGGTCACTAACCAACCTATACTAAGCAGTTTAGGATAAGCAGGTAGGTAACAATAAGCAGGTTACAAAAGCAGGCTATGCGTCAGAATAGGAGCAAACAATAACAGTAGCAAAATCTAATGCAAGCATGAGAGAACGGAATGGGCGATATCGGGATGACCAAAGGGGGGGGGGCTTGCCTGGTTGCTCTGGCAAGGAGAGGTCGTCAGTGACGTAGTCGATCACAGGGGCAACATCGGTCTCCGGGTCTACCGGAGAGAAGAGGGGGGAGAAACAGTAAATACATAGCAAGCAAGTGTATAACAAGACAACAAGCATAGCTAGACGTGTTCTAATGCAGTCCTAGACGTTATAGGTGAAGGGGGAATTCAACTGGGAAGGTTTTCCCGGTTACGAACCTGTGTCAGACAGATGACCGGAGGGGGAATGTTCCATGTTCAGCATGCTAGGGGCATGCGACAGATGAACGGACCACGTATCCGGATTCGTTGGATTTTTTGAGCAACTTCCATGTAGAAAACATTTTCATCCGAGCTAAGGTTTATTTTCTATAAATTTTCAAAGTTTAAACAATTTTCTGGATTTATTTATATTAACAGAAATGGAATATGACGTCAGCATGATGTAGAAGTGATGTCAGCAGTCAACAGGACGGTTGACTGAGGTCAAACCTGACCTGTGGGTCCAGTGGGACCCACTGGTCAGTGACTGGACTAATTAAACAGTGTTAATTGGACTAATCTAATACTAATTATCAAGCGGGGCCCACTGTCAGTGTCTAATTGGTGAATAGATTAATTAATCAATCTAATTAACAGATTTTCTATTTATCAAAAATGTTTTATTGACTCAGCCCCACATGTCAATGGGTTGACTCAGTCAATGAGTCAACTGGGCCCACCCGTCAGTGGCTCTGCGGGCCCCATACGTCAGTGCCAGGTCATCCTCGCCGTCGTCGGTGCCGGAAGTGCTCCGGCGAGCCTTCCGCGGCGGCGCACGTTGGGAGAGGGGTCGGGTTTCGCGCACAGGGGGTTTCCGGGGTCGTAGCTAGGTGCGTTCGACGCGGTTCGACGTCGCACGCAAGATGGAGGCGACGGCCGGGGCCAGGAATGACCGGAACGGCGCCGGCGACGAGTAGAAACAGCGCTGGAGTACGGGCGCGAGCGGGTCAGCGTTAGAGCACGCGAACGGCCAAACTAACCAACTAGGCGGGGTCTACGGCGCTCCAGGAGCTCGTCGGAGCTACTAGGTCGAGCGAAGGAGCTCGATGGCGAGCCCTACGACGGCAATGGCGGACGGTGGAGCTCGGCTTGCGGGCGAGCTAGCTACGGTGAATGGCACGGTGCGAGGAGAGGAAAGGAGGAAGGGAGGAGCTCGCCGGGCTGCCAAGAAAGGCCCGTGCGAGCTTAGGAGCAGCAGCATTGGACGGAGACGACGGCGGGCGCCGGCAACCAAGAAGGAGAGGTGAGGTCGATCCCGAGCGTGCGGTCCTTCCCGAGCCCGATGACGAGGTGTAGTCGAGGCAGTCGAGCGAGGCGGAGCGATAGGGCGCGTCGGCGAGGCGATCGGGAGGCGGTGGCCGCGGGATCGACCGCGGCGCGTCGACGACCGCGCACGGGCGAACGAGACAGAGAAGAAGAGGGGTGAACGATGGAGAGCGATGGGGGTGCGAATGGATGAGGAGGCCAGGGGGGAGGAGGGGTGGATCTTTATCCACCCGCGGCGCCTGTAGCGGCGTGGTCGGCGAGGTGGGTTCGGCGGCAACGGCGGGCGTGCCTCGGTCGCTTGAACAGAAAACAGGGGGGCGGAGGAGGCCGTGGTGGGCTGGGCTCTAGGCACTGTGCACTTAGGCCATTGCACAGTGGCTTTTTTTTATTTCTTTTTTACAGAAAGGGGTTTAGTAATATTTTGAGCTTCCATAAGATTTTGCAAAAATGTGAAACTTGGTCACATAATTACTTTGCAATATCCAGCACTGCCACAAAAAGTTTGGGCATTTCAGGAGTTGTCCAAGCATTTTTAGAAAATGAAAAGGACATCTTAAATATTGGTGGACCGGATAATAAATTCCCAGGGGCAATTTGGGAATTCCAAAAATGTTGGCTTCAACATGACAAATATCTAGGGATTATTTGCCATAGGATGAACTATTTTATTTGCATGAAAGAAGAAGCAACTATTTGACATGCAATTTGAATTTGAATTTGAAGCAAATTTTGGACAAGTGGCATTTTGGCATGATGATCATGATGACATGACCTTCATTAGGGGGAGATTACTGTAGTGTGATGCTGGGGATGTTACAATAATAGTCTCATTGTGTTTCTTATGAAATCTCAAATTATACAAAAGCATCTTATCATCATTGTTAACAATAAACTCATGCGCTACCATGCTCTTGTAATCTAAAAAGGTAGGGGGCAGCAGTTTTTCCTCTTTCTCATAATGCCTAATAGGTATCTCGAAGTGTTTAGCAAGGCGTGCAACATAGATACCTCCAAAGATGGGACCCTTTGTACGGTTCAGGCTTAAACGTTTAGCAATAATATCACCCATACTAATAGAGTTATCAGGGAATAAAGCATGGAACAAAATAATAATATCAGGAACACTAAGGTTTCCACAGTTTCCGCGGCCAATTAAGCATCGACTAGCAAATATTGGAAAGTAGGTAGAACAGGAAAATGTATGCTAGTAATTCTTGCATCGGAAACCTTCCTCGATTCTCCTACAGTAATAGTATCAATAAATCCATCCACATCTTTACGATGTGGTTCCTCTAAGCTGCCCTCAAAGGATATTTTGCAAACCGCGCAAAAATCACGTAATGACATCTCCCTAGCCACATCATATAAATGAAACGCTACTGAAGGAGGTGATTTCTTAGGATAATAGTAGAAGTTTTGCACGAAAGTATTGGTGGGTAAGAGATACTATTCGATTTGGTCGTGGAGGAAGTCGGTGAGGCCCGCATTATCAGCCAAAGAATAAAAGTCATCATAAATTCCGGCTGCTCTCAAGAAATCATCACAAGGCCATTCACTCGACCGTACTTCCGCCACGCGAGGAAGATTATACTTGGCCTTTTCTTTCTCCTTAGCTTGTTTATCCTTGGAGCCTTGGCTAGAAGAGCCTCTCAAGAACAATCTCTTCATCTTTTTCTGAAAATTTCTGAAATTTTTAGTAACTCAAAATAAAAGTGAATCAAACTCAACAAAACTGATAGCAATTACTCCCACAAGTGCCTAGAGCCTATATCATGCATTAAAATTACTTGGGGCCATATAAATTTAACATGCAAGCTCAAGAACAGGGTCACCTAGGCAGAAAAAAATTGCAATGAATAAAGCACTAGAACAAAAACTAATTGGACCATTGGAGGAGTCACATACCATAGAACAATCTCCCAAAGCAGTTTTGTGAATGGAGCTTTGAGCAAGGAGATCAAAAATCGCAGCAAAATGAGCTAGAACTCGTGCTTGAGCTGGATGGTGATTTTTTTGGAAGGAAGAAGAAGTGTGTGGGTGCAGGAATAAGTGGAGGGGGGCCACCATGGGCCCACGAGGCAGGGGGCGCGCCCTATAGGGGTGGGCGCGCCCTGGACCCTCGTGGCTAGGTGCCAGCTTCCCCTGTTGTGTTCTCAGTGCCAGATATTCTCAAATATTCCAGAAAAAATCATACTAAATTTGCAGGTCATTTGGAGAACTTTTATTTTTGGGTATTTTTATTGCATGGATAATTCAGAAAACGGACAAAAAATAATATTTTTACTTCATTTAATCTAAATAACAGAAAGTTAAAGGAGGGTACAGAAGGTTCTGCCTTCTAACTTCATCCATCTCATTCTCATCAAAAGGAATCCACTAACAAGGTTGATTAATTCTTCTTAACAAACTCATTCCGAATAACATGGAATCAAAGAAATTACGAATAGCACTAGGTTACCTCAATGGGGATATGCACATCCCCAATAATAAGAATATCATATTTCTTCTTGATAGTAGGAAAAGGAAATTCAAAACCTCCAATAGCGATAGTTGGAATTTTTCCAATAGAATTTATGCTATGAACCTGGGGTTGTTTCCTCGAAAAGTGTATTGTATGCTCATTACCATTAATACGAAAAGTGACATTGCTTTTGTTGCAATCAATAACAGCCCCTGCAGTATTCAAAAAGGGTCTGCCAAGGATAATCGACGTACTATCGTCCTCGGGAATATCAAGAATTACAAAGTTCGTTAAGATAGTAATGTTTGCAACCACAACAGACACATTCTCACAAATACCGACAGGTATAGCAGTTGATTTATCGGCCATTTGCAAAGATATTTCAGTAGGTGTCAACTTATTCAATTCAAGTCTATGATTTAAAGAGAGAGGCATATCACTAACACCGGCTCCAAGATCACATAAAGCAGTATTAACATAGGTTCTTTTAATGGAGCAAGGTGTAGTTGGTACTCCTGGATCTCCAAGTTCCTTAGGGTATTTCACCCTTAAAAGTATAATTAGCAAGCATGGTGGAAATTTCATCTTCCGGTATCTTTCTTTTATTTGTAATAATACCTTCATGTATTTAGCATAAGGGTTTACTTTAAGCATATCAATTAAGCGCATACGTAAGAAGATAGGTCTAATCATTTCAGCAAAGCGCTCAAAATCGTCATCATCCTTTTTCTTGGATGGCTTAGGAAGAAAAGGCATGGATTTCTGAACCCATGGTTCTCTTTCTTTACCGTGCTTCCTAGCAACAAATTCTCTCTTATCGTAATATTGATTCTTTGATTGTGGGTTATCAAGATCAACAGCAGGTTCAATCTCTATATCATTATTATTGCTAGGTTGAGCATCAACATGAACATTATCATTAACATTATCACTAGTTTCATGGTCATCTCCAGATTGTGTTTCAGCATCATAAATAGAAATATCATTAGGATTCTCAGGTGTGTCTACAACATGTTCACTAGAAGGATGCAAAGTCCTGTCATTTTTCTTTTTCTTCCTTTTAGAAGGACTAGGTGTTTCTAAATTGTTTCTCTGAGAATCTTGCTCAATTCTCTTAGGGTGGTGAGGGAGTCCTGGATTAGGGGGTATCCGGACAGCCGGACTATATACCTTGGTCGGACTGTTGGACCGTGAAGATACAAGACTCGAGACTTCGTCCCGTGTCCGAATGGGACTCTCCTATGCGTGGAAGACAAGCTTGGCAATCCGGATATTATATTTCCTTCTTTGTAACCGACTCCATGTAAACCCTAGCCCTCTCCGGTGTCTATATAAACTGGAGGGTTTAGTCCTTAGAGACAGAATCATAATCATCATAGACTAGCTTCTAGGGTTTAGCCTCTATGATCTCGTGGTAGATCAACTCTTGTAATACCCATATCATAAATATCAATCAAGCAGGAAGTAGGGTTTTACCTCCATCGAGAGGGCCCAAACCTGGGTAGAACATCGTGTCCCTTGCCTCCTGTTACCATTAGCCTAAGATGCACAGATCGGGACCCCCTACCCGAGATCCGCCGGTTTTGACACCGACATTGGTGCTTTCATTGAGAGTTCCTCTATATCGTCGCTATAAGGCTTGATGGCTCCTTCAATCAACAACAACATGGTCCAGGGTGAGACTTTTCTCCCCCGACAGATCTTCGTGTTCGGCGGCTTCGCACTGCGGGCCAATTTGCTTGGCCATCTGGAGCAGATCGATAGCTACGCCCCTGGCCGCCAGGTCAGGTTCGGAAACTTGAACTACATGGCCGATATCCACAGAGACCTGATCTTCAACGGATTCGGGCCTGTGCCAAGAGTGCCGGACAGTCACGATGAGCACGGCTTAGACCTGTTGTCGGACAATGCTCGGGATATCACCCCTGCAGGAGCCCCGGACCTAAATCCGGAGCAGATTGCATCGCCCGAGGACGGGTGGATGGACCCCGCCCCGAAGGCCACACACTCATCAGCGGTAGAGCCGAACACAGACTTCACCCCCAAGGAAGCCTGTGACACCAGACCCCCGGACTGGTATCCGGCGGTAGGTCCAAGTCCGCGCACCCCCGAGCCCGCCGAATCTGGATGGGCTCCGATAATGGAGTTTACCGCTGCGGATATCTTTCA
Source organism: Triticum dicoccoides (assembly GCF_002162155.2). Classification (NCBI taxonomy): domain Eukaryota; kingdom Viridiplantae; phylum Streptophyta; class Magnoliopsida; order Poales; family Poaceae; genus Triticum; species Triticum dicoccoides. Next base: position 251,633,122 of record NC_041393.1, read on the forward strand.
GTACTCGCCCTTTGGCGACATGCTGAACTCATTAAAATCTCTCTCTTTGTCAGGAGACTCTTGGCCGAACTATGTTCGGCTCAAAGGAGAAAAAGGCGACGAAGAAATCCATCGCCCACCCACCACCCACTTCATAGCCACTGTTGACGATGTATCAAACATGCTTGACTTCGACTCTGATGATACCGACGGTATGGACGTTGGCGCAGGAGACGATTCAGAACCAACGGGGTGCTGGACTGCCACCTCGTCATATGACATTTACATGGTGGATACGCCTAAAGAAGACACCGGCGACAAACCGCGGGATTAAACCCCCGGACGAAAGCCAAAAACGACGGCGCAGACGCCGCTCCAAGTCCAGCAACAGTAAAAATAGTGATAACAGTGCTAGAAAGATCGACACCCCAGTCAACTCCGAAGGCAACAACGACCATATGGACCCAGCAATGGAGCAGGATGAGCCAGGTCACGTCGAACACAGCTCGGAGCATACGGCCGATCACAATGATCCCGAGAGATGAATTCATCAAACCGCCCCAGGACAAGAGCACAGTCCGGATGACGACGCATTCATCATCCCGGAAACACGCTTGGAACGAGATAACCTCCACTCAAATCATGCAAGTTAGAGTCCAAAACAAGGGCAAAAGTGTTTGGAAAAATAGATACGACGGAGACGTATCATAGTACAAACTAGGTATTAGGAAAAGGTAGTGATACCTGTTAACTCAGATAGATCAGCAGCCACAGAAAACACAGGCCCAACTGTACCACACTTTACCCCTACTCCACTGCCCAAACCCCTATTAGAACCGCTAAGAGCCCAGCGTCAACTATATATGATATCAATTCAAAATTTGAACTCCAAAATTTCTGCATGTGCCTTATCTTCTCTCTTGTATGAAAACTAATTTCAGATGAATCTCCTTGCTCAAAGGATCATAGGATCTCACAACAATACTGGGCTTTGCATTGGTCTTGTCAGTACCTCTTGCCCTTTGTCAGCATACTTACACTCATTGCTATTTGATTATGTAGCATCACTGTAAATGTTTGCTTCTTTATCCTCCCTTTGCTTGAAATTATAAGATCTATATTTACTCTTAGATAAATGTAGAATTAACACAATGGTTATGAAGTTTTGGATTGCTCATGTAAGTACCTGTTTTCATGTACTCCCTCCGTATCGAATTAATTGTTGATCAATTGGATGTATTTAGAACTTAATAGTGCTAGATACATCCATTTGAGCGTCAAGTAATAATGGACGGTGGTGGTATTACTATACTTGCATCACGAGATAGTTGATTGTCTAGCATTACTCTGCATCTTATCCGCCCTGCCCTCCACTTTCTCCAAATTACCATATCTACATTTACTCTTACCAAAATGTTGAATAAAGCCAATGCCACTGCACATGTTGATGTATGCATTCCTCTTGTCAGTACCTTTTGCCTTGTAACGTTGTACTTAATTAATTGCTATTTGATTATGTATCATCAGTCTGCACATGAGCTTCATTATCCTTTGTTTCTTCCAATATTATTTGATCTATATTTACTCTTTGCAAAATGTAGAATAATGGCAACGCTTATAAAGAATTTTCTTTGGGGAATTTCTTGAATTATCCTTCCATCAACATGGAGAAGGGCTTTGTCCAGCCCGTGTTAACATGTAATGTAAGTTCATCCTTCTCAAGCCTTCAAACTTTGTTCTAGTATAGATTTGGATAGGCATCATTTGCTCCACTTCTGTTTACTTTGTTGTTTACATCTGATTGGATGTTTGCAACAACTACCAGTTTTAAATTGTAGTTGTAAAAACATGTTCCTTATGCAGAACAGATCCATTTATTTGCTTATATAATTGTGAAACATGTTATGTGTCTCCTTGTTTCTCTTTCAGAGTCGTATGTCTTATGCCAGGAAGAACTTTAGGGAAGATAGTGAGCCAAACCATCTTGAGGACAGCGAGATGACCCCAAGGTCCTGTCTTGATGAAGACAGTGAGTTTAAGCTACTCACCAGCAGGTGTGAGACAACCTCTGTGCAGTTGCTGACTCAATCAGTTTGACTTCTTCAGTCTCAACTTGAAGCGGAAAGGCTTGCTTCAGCTCAGCTTCGACTTGAAGTCAAAGATGTAATGAAGATGTCAGAGGACTGCCTTGCGCACTATGGTGCCATACAACTAGGGATGAAGCATCTATCGTTGACACAACTGAGGTGTCATCAGCTTGTTCGGCTGCTTGCGGGGCCCGTCCTGGCCAGGCCTAGTGCCTTCTGAAGTGATCTCAGTTTTGTATACTCTTTTGTGGGCGTGTTTATATGCACTGGTGGTGACCTTTGATGCCCAGTGGATGTAATATGTGTAATAGTCGTGATAGCCTAGCGTAAGTTGCTTACTTATTTATTTCCTTATTGTCTTGTTTATTTTTTTGCTTGTAATCGGTGCAATTCTTTTTCCGCGGTTTGCTAGTGGCCGCAATAACCTATTTTTAAAAACTAGGCCACAATAACCATGGGCAACATATTTACTGTAGTTACCATGGGCCTCTTACGGGCCGTAGAGACAATGGGCCTTCTAAGGGCCGTAGAGACAATGGGCCTTCTACGGGGCGTAGAAACAATGGGCCTTCTACGGATCATAGACACAATGGGCCTTCTACAGGCCGTATCATCAATGGGCCTTCTACGGGCCGTATGATCAATTGGCCAAACATGGGCCAATAACAGACCGCATTATGGCCGTAAATGGGCTAGAGTTGGAATCGTCCGTCGATGGGCCGACCATAACGGGTTGTTGTTAATCAGCCGTATTTGATGACACTATGAAAATGGCCCAACGTATTAACGGGCCAACTGTAAACACGGGCTGAATTTGGCCCACACGCAGAAAATGTCAGTAACGGGCCGTAAGTAATGAATGCTGGAAATGAGCCCAATAATAAATGGGCCTTGAGAAGGCCGAAATATAACATGGGCTGGAAATGGCCTAATGGAATAATGGACCGTTAATGGGTATAAAGGGATACACTGTTCATTACGGGCCAGTTTCACCACGGACCGTTAATGGGCCAAGAGTTACAAAGGGCCTCATATGGGCCAAAAGACGTCATGGGCCATACATGGGCCGGAAGTTAAAACGGGCTGGAATCATATTGGATGGCCCAGATGACGCTACTGGGTCTAATTCAGATAGGTCGTAATGGGCCCTAGGTTAGCGGACTATAAATGGGCTATATGCAAACATGTCGTTAACAAGCTTTCCATGGGCTGGCCCACCATCTTTTTACCAAGTCAAACGGGTCGGCCTTTTCACAGGAATGGGCCTCGGTTGGGCCGTGCCACGTGTCGACGTATCATAGGCACCTTCGGTCCAATGAGTGGATGACATCTGTCCCAACGGTGAGTCGACACGTGTTTCCTCCAGCCAATGATGATTTTACACATGGAAAATCCCCATGGGCTGAAGCTGTTAACGGGTTATCGGATCCAAAACCGGACCAGATAGCTTAACGGTGAGCCATTACGGTGGATGCCACGTGTCGGTCACCCTTGACTAAAGCACTTCTATGACGCGTGATTTATCGTCATGGAAGTGGACACTTTCATGATGATAATTTTGGTAATGTCATGGAACACTTGTACGACAGCACAGGTATGACTATCTTGATTCTGTCATAAAATCGTCATGGATGTACATGCATGACAGAAAACATGACCTACTGTGACAAACACGTATCATCACGGAAGTGTATTTTTTTTATAGTGGAAGTAGCGCATAAACTAGGGTTTAAGATTCTGTCACTCTAGCAACCCATCATCTAATAACAACACCACAATGCATTCCCTTAGGCCCAAAGATGGTGAAGTGCCATGTAGTCGACGTTCACATGACACCACTAAGGGAATCACAACATACATGTAATCAAAATATCAAACACATATCAAGTTCACATGATTACTTGCAACAAGATTTCTCCCCTGACCTCAAGAACAAAAGTAACTACTCACAAATGATAATCATGCTCAAGATCGGAGGGGTATTGAATAGCATAATGGATCTGAACATATAATCTTCCACCAAATAAAACATATAGTAATCAACTACAAGATGTAATCAACACTACTAGCCACCCACAGGTACCAATCTGAGGTTCCGGTACAAAGATTGAATACAAGAGGTTAACTAGGGTTTGAGAGGAGATGGTGTTGTTGAAGATGTTGATGGAGATTGGCCTCCCAAAGATGAGAGGGTTCTTGGTGATGAGATGGCTTTGATTTCCCCCTCCGGGAGGGAAGTTCCCCCGGTGGAATCGTTCCACTTGAGGGAAAAAGTGCTCCTGCCCAAGTTCCACCTCGAGACGGCAGTGCTCCGTCCCGAGAGTCCTCTCCTTATTTTTTCTAGGTCAAAATGACCTATATACCAGAAGATGGGCACTGGAGGTGGGTTGGGCTGAGCACAACCCACCAGGGCGCGCCTGGGGGGCTTGGCATGCCCTGGTATCATGTGCTCACTAGGTAGCCCCCCTCCGGTAGTTATTTGCTCTAGTATTGTTTATATAGTCAAACAATTCCCCATAAATTTTCATCTCATTTGGAGATGTGTAGAATAGGTAACTCTGACATAGCTTTTTCAGGTCTAGAATTTCAGCTGCCGGCATTCTCCCTCTTTGTGCAAACCTTGCATATTATGAGAGAAAAGGCATTAGAATTACTCCATAAAATATTATTATGCATAGAAACATTGTAAATAACAATAGAAAAACATGATGCAAAATTGACGTATCAAGGACCAAGGATATGTTTCTAGTTTATGGAGGTAACGAAGAGCTCGCCGTGAAGGGTTACATCGATGCTAGCTTCGACACAGATCCACTTGACTCTAAGTCACAAACTGGATACGTGTTTATATTGATGGTGGAGCTGTCAGTTGGTGCAGTTCCAAGCAGAGCTTCGTGGCGGGATCTACGTATGAAGCGGAGTACATAGCTGCTTCGGAAGCGACGCATGAAGGAGTCTGGATGAAGGAGTTCATATCCGATCTGGGTGTAATACCCAATGCATCGGTTCCGATGACAATCTTTTGTGACAACACTGGAGCAATTGCCTTAGCGGAAGAATCCATGTTTCACAAGAGAACCAAACACATCAAAAGACGCTTCAACTCCATTCGTGAAAAGGTCAAGGATGGAGACATAGAAATTTGCAAAATACATACGGATCTGAATGTGGTAGACCCGTTGACTAAACCTCTTCCGCGGGCAAAACATGATCAGCACCAAGACTCCATGGGTGTTAGATTCATTACTATGTAATCTAGATTATTGACTCTAGTTCAAGTGGGAGACTGTTGGAAATATGCCCTAGAGGCAATAATAAAGTGGTTATTATTATATTTCCTTATTCATGATAAAGGTCTATTATTCATGCTAGAATTGTATTGACCGGAAACTTAAATACATATGTGGATACATAAACAAAATACCTTGTCCCTAGTGAGCCTCTACTAGACTAGCTCGTTGATCAAAGATAGTTAAGGTTTCCTAACCATAGACATGAGTTGTCATTTGATAACAGGATCACATCATTAGGAGAATGATGTGATGGACAAGACCCATCCGTTAGCTTAGCATATCACATTTCAGTTTATTGCTACTGCTTTCTTAATGTCAAATACATATTCCTTCGACCATGAGATCATGCAACTCCCGGATACCGGAGGAATACCTTGTATGCTATCAAACATCACAATGTAACTGGGTGATCATAAAGATGCTCTACATGTACTGTTGAGTTGGCATGGATCGAGATTGGGATTTGTCACCCTGTGTGACGGACAGGTATCTCTGGGCCCTCTCAGTAATACAACATCACAAGAAGCTTGCAAGCAAAGTGACTAAGGAGTTAGTTACAAGATGATGTACGCAACGAGTAAAGAGACTTGCTGGTAACAAGATTAAACTAGGTATGGAGATACCGACGATCGAATCTCTGGCAAGTAACATACCGACAGACAAAGGGAACTATGTATGTTGTCATATAGGTTCGACCAATAAAAATCTTCGTAGAAAATTTAGGAACCAATATGGGCATCCAGGTCCCGCTATTGGTTATTGACCGGAGAGGCGTTTCGTTCATGTCTACATCATCTCGAACCCGTAGGGTCTGCATGCTTAAAATTCGTTGACGATATAGTATTATATGAGTTATGTGAAATAGTGGCTGAATGTTGTTCGGAGTCCCGGATGAGATCACAGACATGACGAGGAGCTCCAGAATGGTCCGGAGGTAAAGATTGATATATAGGACGATAATATTTGGTCTCCGGAAAGGTTTCGGAATGCACCAGGTATTTCTCGGATCACCAAAGGGGTTCCGGGAAGGCCACGGGGAGTTATTGGGCTTATTGGGCCAACGAGGAAAGCACACCGGCCCACAAGAGGCTGGTGCGCCCCACCTCTAGGCCTTCGGCCCTAGGGAAGTAAAGGGAGGAGCGCTAGCCCCTCCTGCCTTCCCCTCCACATGAGAGAAAGAAAAGGGGGGCTCCCCTCCTGCCTTCTCCGAGGCGCCAAAGAAGAAAGGGGGGGGGGGGGGGCCGCGGCCAGGGCAGGCCCTAGGGCTGGCCGCCGGCTCTCTTGGAGGCTTCCTAAGCTGCCTCCCATCCTTCTCCACCTATACATATGAGAGGAGGGAGAGGGGCAACACACCACAATCCCCAAGCTGTGTGTGGTGCCTCGTCTCCCTCTAGTTCTAGTCCCTCCTCCGTCCACGCCCGTTGTGCTTGGTGAAGCCCTGCAGATAGTTTCACCACCTCCGTCACCACGCCGTCGTGCTGCCGTAACTTATCTACTACTTCGCCTCTCTTACTGGATCAAGAAAGCGAGGACGTCATCGAGCTAAACATGTGCTGAAGGCAGAGGTGTCGTACGTTTGGTACTTGATCGGGACATATCGTGAAGGTGTACGACTACAACAACCGCGTTAATAAACGCTTCCGGTTAGCGATCTACAAGGGTATGTAGATGCATCTTCATGGATAGACTTTGCGTGTGCGTAGAATTTTTTTGTTGTCCATGCAACGTCCCCCAACAGGAGTAGCAAGAGTTGTTGCTAAGATGATGGCTTCAAACTACTTGATGCACTACTTTATAAGGTCTTCGTGAATAATTAATAAAATGACTGCATGCATCGCCCAGATGTAGAGACCGGGGTGATCCTTCTTTTCTAAAAAAAACTCCATCTACATTTCAATGTTTTAGGGGCAACAAATTGGAGTATTCTTTGGTTGGGACATGTAGCGGTCAATTTCCAGGGTGTGGGAGCGCTCCAACACTTTAGGTGGTGTGCCCCGGTGGCGCCATGTGTCGCGAGTTGGACGCTTCCCTCATAGGGATGATTTCCTCATTTTTTTCCGGTTTTAGGATTTTCTGTTACTTCTTGACTTTTAGATTTTTTGTTTCATTTTACTTTTTTGATTTTTGATTTTTTATGTTTCAGCTCTTCCAAGTTTTCTTTTCTTTTCATTATTTCCATGTTTGTGTGCTCCCGCGTGGAGTAAAAGCACATGTGTGCTTTACCCTTGTGGAAGCATATGTTAGTTCACTTGGGAGCACATATTAGTACAACTTGGGAGCAGTTGGATCACTTTGGGAGCACAAATTTCACTTTTTTTTGTTGAAATGTATGAACATGTGGTCTAGCTTTGAATATCTCGATACATGGAATGTGACTATGAAAATGATTTGTAATTTGAATGCGCAATTCATGAGATATTTCATTTCAAAAAATCAAATCTATGAAAAAAAAGAGTCTCAATATACTCCCTCTTTCCATCTATATAGGGCTTAATACGTTTTCCAAGACCGCCTTTGACTATTGGCAAGATTAATAGTACATGAGATTTATAATTTAAAAATTATATCATTGGAAGCTCCTTTCGCATACGAATTTGACGGCATGCTTTGTGTAAGTTGCATGTCATATATTATTGCTCTAACATTTGGTCAAAGTTAGCCTCGAAAGACGCATTAGGCCCTATATAGATGGAAGGAGGGAGTATATCTGATGTCATATTTTTATCGTTCAAAATTCGGACGCCCTCAAGTACGTATGATCCAGACCGAACGCATGGCAATTACTCGCTGCAATTATTGTGATAGTTGTTTACTACATGAAAATTTTCACCTTAGAACATGGCAAATTCTTATGCAACATCATGATAATTTTTTCTGTTTTAGCATGACAAATCTAGGCGTTCGCTAAGAAACGCAAAAAAAATCTTACGTCGGATTTTCAACATTTATAGAAAAAGCGCAAACAACTAACTTCTCATCCCTTGCGTGCGGGAGAGTAAACTCATCAAACTTTCTTATTGCGACAAGGGGCGCACATGCATTGTGCCACTTGTCACCACTAGAGAAGTTTGGGGGTAATCTTTAAAAGGGATAACCCTTAACTAGTGATTTTGCAATACTTTTTTATTTCTTGTTAGAGCATCTGAAGCTTAACTTTTGGGCTTTATTTTCTTGATATGATAGCTTTGCCCTCTCATGGCATCAAGTGCGGCACCGTGTTATAGTTTTAGTTCCACCCTACCGCAATCCAAAGCTCTAAAGAAAACACCTGCAATCCAAACCACTCGTTTTGTCAAGTTTTTCCCTTTTTTATGTCATATACCCAAATAGCACCAGGAGCTCCTATGTGGTGCCTCCAATACCACTTGGGGAACCGGCGCCAGAAGCACCCCTCCTCATGGGACGGCCCATATAGAGTACGGTTGGCCATTAGAAAACCAAAGAAACTGGAAAATACGGGAAAACTGGAAAAGGAAAACAAATCGAAAAAGGTCGTCAATTCAGAATTGTTTATCGATTTTGAAAAAAAGTTCATAAAATTAAAAAAATCACGAATTTTTAAAAAAGGTTCAACAATTCTGGAAAAAAATTCATCAAATTTGGAAAAAAAGTTCACTGAAATTTGAAAAAAAATATCATTGATTTTGAAAAAAGTTCTTCGATTTTAAAAAATGTTTTAAGCTTTTGAAAAAAGGTTCATCGAAATTGAAGAAAAGTCCATTGAATTTGAAAAAAAGTTAATCAAAATTCAAAAAAAGTTCAAGTATTTTGGAAAAAAAGTTCATCAATTTTACAAAAATAAGAGTTCACGTATTTGCAAAAACAATCATTGGGCTAGGAAAAATAGAAAAACTAGAAAACAAAAAAGGAATAAAAAGGAAAATGCAAAAAAGGAAAGGAAAAGGAAAAAAGGAATAAATAAAAGACAAATAGGTTAAAACGATAGCACATTTGTGTTGGTTGGCGGGGTGGTAACACTAGCCAACCTTCAACGAGGAGGTCGTAGTTAGAATCCTTCAATATAGCGCTAAATAAGAATCACCAATCACCGGGTTCCATATATAGCTCGTAGGGTGCCGCTGAACGACCTGGCGCGCACCCCCCTTGCGTGCTGGGCGTTTGTATGGGCCCGCCAATATCCCATTATTTTTTTGGTTTCTTCTTTTTCTTTTTTCCTTTTTTGTTTCCATTTTTCTTTTCTCTTTTCTTTCTAAATTCACGAACTTTTTCGTATCAAATTCAAAAAATGTTCATCAATGATTAAGAATGCTCAAGGTTCAAAAATGTTCATAAAATTCACTTTTTGTATTCACCGGATTCAAGAAAAAATCATCAAAATTCAAAATTTGTTCATCGAATTTTAAAACTTTTCATCAAATTTGATATTTTTTCATCGATTTCAAAACTTATTCACCAATTCAAAATTTGTTCGTCGATTTTAAAAATTGTTCATCAATGGATAAAAATGCTCAACCATTCAAAAACTGTTCATAAAGTTCATTTTGTTATTCACCGGATTGCAAAAATGTTCATCAAATTTGATATTCGTTCATCATTTACAAAAATTCAAATTCAAAATTTGTTCAATGATTTCAAAAATTGTCCATCAATTTCAAAAATTGTTAATCCATTTTTTCAAAAACAATTCTCGAATACAAAATTTGTTCATCAAGTTTAAATAATGTTCATCTTATTAAAATTTTGTTCAGTAACTATAAAAATGTTAATCATTATTAAAAGTACTCATGTATATTTGTTCATAAATATAAAAAAATTTCATCAAAACAAAAAATTACTCATTAAAATTCCAAAAATGTTTATTATTTTGAAATCACGAACATTTTTTTACAAAATTTTCTTTTCGAAATTTGAGACTTTTCTAAATTACAAATTATATTGAAGAAGATAAATAAATAAAATTAGAAAAGAAAAACGAAAAGCAAAAATAGTAAGAAAAACGAATTAAAAAAGCTGGGGCGTTCAGCCCCGCTCATGAGCCGGCCCCCTAGGGGCGCACGGGAGCGGAGGGGCGCGCGCTGGCATGTTTGCCAGCGCGTCACGCGCCATATAGGAGGTCTCGCCAATCACACACACCATGGTGAGCGTGGTTATGTCCCACTTGTAGCGAGCCTGTTTTTGGCTGGCCCAGTAGGAAATGAAATTCTTCATATCCCGCATGTTAGCTCATTAGTTAATTTATTTATTTCCCTATTTTTAATTTCGTTTATATTTCAAGTTACTCTAAACATATATATTTGAAAAATTAATTTACATAAATTTTTCAAATGGACATCATGCATTAAAATGTTCGTTAATGATGAAAAAAAATCAGAAAATTTAGTAAATAGTTTTTCCATTTAAAAACTATTCACAATTATAAAATTTTGTCCATGATATTTGTTTTTCAAAAAGTATAATAAATTATTTTTGTAATTTGTAAACAAATGTCTATACCTATCAAAAAACTGTTCATGGCACTTCAAAATGTTTGCACATTTAAAAATATATTTCACCACATTTTAAAAATTATGAGTTTAGGTCAAAGCCCATAACATACAAAAAATGTTCATACCATTTAAAAAAATTCTAACATTTATTAGTTGTTTGCACACTGTAATAAAGAAATCATGACACTAAAGAAAATGTTCAACGTGTATTAAAAGATGCTCACTATGTATTTAAAACATGTTGAATGTGCATGTTTCAAATGGTCAACACGTATTCCAATACATTGCTCAACATGTATTTGAAAAAAACATGTGTCTAAAAATGTTTAACATGTATATGGAAATGTTCAACGTGTATTAAATAAAAAGTGAACATGTATTTGAAAATGAATAAAATAAAAATGAATGAAAAACATGAATAAGAAAACCACCAAAAACCAATAGAGAAAAGCACTGAAAAGAAAAATAATAATAGAAAAATTGCATGAAATCTTCCTAAAACCCAGCGAACCTAGTTGGATGGTTCCGCCAATTGTTGGTTAGAAGCTTCACAAAACCGCTCCTCGGCCAGCCCACTAAAGTCTGTTGTTGGCAACGCTTGAGTAGTGCTCATAATTAGGGAAGTATAGCACGAGCGAACCGAACCAATGTCGATCATGCAAGCCCTTGTTTTCCAAAACGCAAGACGGACGTTGGTAATATACCCATTCATATTGACGTTCTTATCTCTGCCTAATATTAATGGGAGGATTGTTTTTCCAAAAAAAATCGTTTACGTGGGACCAAAATAATTTTTCGTCCGTCGGCACGATTTCTCGTTCGGGAGTTATCTTTTTTTTTTTGACGGGTAACTAGGGACTTTATTAAGCAGTAATCAACATCGGAATACAAATAATGTCTGGTAATGTCCCTAGCCAAATGTGGCGACCTACAGCAAGAGAAGTTGCCGCTTTAGCCAGTGCATGTGCTTCGAAGTTATTCTCCCTGTGTTCAAACTTGAATTTTACATGGTGGAACTCCCTCCTCCTCTCCAATATTTCATGCAGAACTGGTGCATAGTGGGTTGCAGCTCCTGTGTCTATCTTGTTCACGACTTCCAGGCAATCAGACGCGATAAGCAGGCGAGTGAGATTAAGGTCCACATCAAGTGCTAATGCCTCATTGCACGCATGCGCCTCCAGTGCAGCAGCATTGTTCAAACCCTCAAAGACCACTGCCGACGCCTCCAAGAAAACGCCTTCCTTGTCCCTGAAAATCACAGCTGCTGCACCAAAATGACCATGCCTCGATATGCCTCCATCAACATTGAACTTTGCTGCATCTTCCTCCGGCGGTAGCCACGCTTTGGCACGTGTCCGGGTACCAGCAGCCATCGCAGCACTTGGATTCCCCCTCTTCTCTGCAATCTCTAGATCCTGAAGATACCGTGTGATGAAACAGAAAGTAGACAATGGACTCTGGTATTCGTTGTCATGGATAGCTTTCCTTTGCGCCCACCATATCGCCCACATAGTGATCAACACTTTTGCAAGCTCCGTTTCATTGAGTGTCTCAAACAGCCAGAACAACCACAATCTGGGGTCCGACGCTCGATTGGATATGACATGCTCTAGAACCTCTTCTTCGCCTAGTGCCCATACGCATCATGCCATGCGGCAGTCAAACAAGGAGTGATGCCAGCTATCTTCCTGTGCCTCGCATAAGGGGCAAGCCGATGTGTCTGCCATCTTCCGGTGGTGACGGGTCGATCCAGTTGGCAGCGAGGTATGGGCAAGGCACCAGGTAAACACCCGAACCTTCGACGGCACCCTCGTCTTCCAAATACTAGACCACTTCCGTTTGGTGGAGGCTTGATCAGATGTGCTTGTGCCGTGCTCAATCCAGTCCTCCCTCTGGTATTTTATGCCCGTCAACATCCTGTACGCCGACTTAACCGAGAAAACACCCCGGTTATCATAGTGCCACGCATAGAAGTCGTTATGCAGCCTTGAGCTCAACGGGATGTTCAAGATAGCATCCACATCTGGCCCAGCAAAGTGTTCGACAAGAACTTGTTTGTCCCACGTTCTCGTGACTGAATTGATCAACTTTGAGACCTGTTGTGGTGGATCAACCCTCAAAGCACATAATGGTTGTAGTTTGTAATCACGTGGTATCCAGTTCTCACTCCAGATGCTCGTGTCCTCACCTGTCCCCACTCTTTTAATGATTCCGAGTGCTAGGATCTCCTTACCCTCCATAATAGAGCGCCAAACTTGAGATGGATGATTACCCAATGAAGCCTCTAGAATATTGCAATGTGGGTAGTAACGTGCCTTAAGCACCCTCGCGCTTAGAGAATCGGGGTCCTGAAGAAGGCGCCATGCTTGTCGAGCTAGCAAGGCTAGGTTAAAGAGCTCAATATCTCTAAACCCCATTCCTCCCATAAACTTGGGTTTGCACATAGTGTTCCAGGACACCCAGGCCGTTTTCCTTTCTCCTCGTTTGCTACCCCACCAAAACTTCCTAAGTAGACCATTTATGTGCTCACACAAACCTCTTGGCAATTTGAAACAAGACATAGAATATGTTGGTATGGACTGTGCAACCGATTTTATAAGAACTTCCTTCCCTCCAGCAGATAAGCACTTCTCCATCCAACCCTGTACATGCTTCCAAATTCTGTCTTTTAGGTACCGAAAGCACCCTTCTTTTGAGCTGCCAACATCTGTGGGTAGCCCAGGATATTTCTCTAAAAGAGATTCATTATGCACATCAAGCAGCCCTTTTACCTCATTCCTCAATATATCTGGGCCCCCCTTGCTGAAGTAAATGGACGATTTGTCTGTGTTGATACGTTGGCCTGAAGCATCACAATATTTCTTCAACACTTCTCGGACTTTTGCTGCACTCTCTCTGTTTGCCTCAAAGAAAAGCAGACTGTCATCTGCAAAGAGGAGGTGATTTACCTCCGGCGCTGTGGCCGTAAGCGAAACTCCTCGAATCCCACTCTCTTGAGCTTTCAGCAAGCAAGAGAGACCTTCAGCCGCCAGCAAAAACAAATAAGGGGAAATAGGGTCCCCTTGCCGCAATCCCCGTGATGGCCTGAAAGCATCTAGAATTCCACCATTAAAAAGTACTGAAAAAAAAACCGAAGACACACACCTCATTATAGTTTCAGTAAACCTCGGGCTCACACCCAATTTCAGCATCACTGCTTTGAGATACGACCACTCAAGCCTGTCATAGGCCTTCATCATGTCCAGCTTCAGAGCACAGTAACGATTGCCCTTCACCCTTCTCGTTTTTATGTAATGCAGGCATTCATATGATGTGATAAAATTGTCCGTAATAAGGCGTCCAGGAACAAAAGCTGACTGCTCCTCAGAGATCACATCAGGAAGGATAATTTTCAGCCTATTAGCTAAGATCTTGGAAGCAATCTTGTAGATCACACTGCAAAGGCTTATCGGCCGAAATTGTCGTAATATTTTTGGACTAGCAATCTTGGGAATCAAAACGATGAACGTATTGTTGATATCCTCGGGAGTTATCTCGTTCTCCTGATTTGTTTCTGTCAAAAAAATCGTAGGACGCACAGAGCCATCATGGGCCGGCCTATTAGCATACCAACTACTCGTGCCAGTGAATATGTCCAAGGAAAAAATACTACGCCACAAGGAATCGAACCGGCGCTCACGCTAGACCCCTAGGAATGCTACCCACCGGACTAAACAAGACTTGGTGTTTAATTGGCAGCGCAAGGTTTTAAATTAAGCTAATAGTCATGCCCGTAACTGAGAGCAAAATATTTTTTTTAGAAAAAGTCAATATATTTTTGAACGCGGATATTTTGTAGATCTTTGAATAAAAAATTGAAACTCAAACATTTTTTTTAGAAAAAAGAACAATATTTCATTTTTTTATCCTCTTGAAACCTGAGTATTATTTAACACGAACAATTTCTGAAAACTAGGAGGTACTGTACTGATTTTTTTTGAATTGCGAACATTTTTCTAAAACACAAATATTTTCTGAACTTTCAATTTGAAAGGGAAAACATTTTACAAAACACTATTTTTTTTGGAAAACTGGGAGGTACTATAGCTAACATTTTTCTAAATCTATATTGAAAACTATGTGAATTTTTGAAATATGCCTACGGATGCATTGTTTTGGTTCAATTCATTAAACTAGGGATATGAAAGAAATTTTTGTCTCCATCGTGTCTTCACATACGACCAGACCCGCTCGGCCCAGTGACACCCGTCAAAATGGATGAAGAGTCCAACTAAGGTTTTATGATCTATCTGACACAAACAACTCAATTAATATGATAATAACACATGCATATGTTATGTGCAGTGCGTTTCCCTATTATGTTAGCCGGATGATAAAAAAAGTCTTTGTTCAACGTTCTTGATCTCGCCGGACATGAAGGAGGCTCAACGATCCAGCTACTGGATCTCGCTAACCTTGGTTAGTGACAACTGGTACTGCGACCACTGACGACAAGGACGGCAAAGTGGACAAGCGAAAACATGGGCCTGGTGTTATACTAAAATAGAGGGTGTGTACCTGAGGATGAGGTATTAGTTATGTTTATTATATTAGGGGCATGAGAGTGAGGTCTTTAGCCATGCTCAGTGGTAAGGGCATGTGAGGGTTGGTGTTCTCCCGTTGCAATGCACGGGCATGTTTGCTAGTCATCCTAAAAATACTGGCTGTGTTTGGTTGCAAAATATTAGTGTTCCAAGAATACCACAATATTTTGAAAAACTATGGTATTAAATAATTTGAGGTGTTTGGCTCTAGTTGAAACTATATAGTATTATAAGGAGAAAAGTATGTTTTTGGACCCTCAAGTTCCTCAAAAGTATAGACTTGGTCCCTTAAGATTTTTTGGTAGACATTTGGTCCTTCAATTCTCGGATAAGTTTGGTCCAAAACCAGATTTTGAGCACGTTGACGGATTTGACCAGGTTTGATCGATGAACAGTAAATTAAAGAAAAAAGAAACACATTCAAAATTAAAAAAAATCTAATTTTTTTGTGATAACCAAGATGCTTGGGTGCGCTAGGTGCAGTAAATGTTTGTGGTCAAATAACATCTGAGGCTTTTTTTGTGAGCCAAAATTTGTATTTTTTGCTACAAGCTCCTCAAATGTCGAAACACCACACAAATTATATGCACCTAGCTCACCCAAGCATCTTGGTTACCACAAAATTTCAGTTTTTTTAGTTTTGTAACTATTTTTCAAATTTACTACTCATCGGTCATAACCGGTCAACATGGTCAAAATCTGGTTTTGGACAGAACTTATCCGGTTTTCAGACTTCAAGGACCAAATGTCTACCAAAAAAATTTAGAGACCAAGTCTATACTTTTGAGGAACTTGAGGGATCGGAAACATACTTTTCTCTATTAGAAACCATGATATCCATAAAACCATAGCATTTTTGCAGTATTGAAAAAAGAGGTCTAGACCTCTTTTAAAAAAACAAGAAAGAGAAAAGGAGAAAGTTGGCTGATGTGGTCACCTATTACAGGTAGGGTCAAGGGCTCATCATCTGGGACCCATAGGGGGACATCACTGTCATAGGTAGGTCTATGGACCATGTAAGCGTTCGGATGATACATCAGGAGGATCATTCGGACGGCTCTACAACACTCGGACAAACCACACGTCACTCGACGGACGAACTACCACTCAAACATACCGAACAGGGAGGCGTCGTGGGAGCTGCAACAGTCGAAGAATCCTAAGTCATCCACTAATAGAGTTATAGCTACCGTTAACTGTAACTCCAGTAGTAGAGGCCCATTACACTAGTAATTGTCTCATTCAATGGCATTAATTGCCCAGGCGGCATGGGAGACATGGGGCTGCAACACACTCTATATAAGTCGCTCCCCTCTCCATAGCCGGGCACGTTCAACCCTTGTAACCATATCCATCAAATCAAAGCAAGCCTCAAGGCACGAGACGTAGGGCTTTTACCTCCACCGAGGGGCCTGAACTCGTTAAACACCGAGTATTACACCTAAGCCATAGCTAGTCTCTGCCCCTTATTCGTACCCCTAGTACTCATTGTAAGGATCATAACCCCGACAGTTGGCGCCCACCATGGGGCTAGGCGTCTAGCAAAATTTCACGGTGTAGGTGGATTTCTTCATCATCATCATCATGTCAGTCAGTGGCAAAACCCGCTTCGGGACGATCTCCTTCATCCCCGACGACTCAGCGTGGCAACGCGAGGCCCCGTAGGACATAGAGGAGTTGCCCGTCCGTGGGGCGACACACTTTCGTGCTTCCTCTCACGGAGTCCTTCTCCGACAGCCCTTAGCTCCATACCAAGTGGTTGCCCATCCTGCCGTCGTGCACCGTCGTAAGCGCTCCGGGCGTTCGCGGCTGCAACGCTGGATCAAGCACTCTGCCACCACTCAGGCGGCGGCGAAACAAGTGGCAGCTATTGAGTTCGACGAGCCTGCCCTCAACCTCTCCGACGGATCACTCGGTAATTCCTTAGAGGACTCCGAGTCCGAAAGCATCGAGTCAACCGCCGAGATTCTCATGGCGGATAACTCCGAGCACCGCATAGCCACAACGCCCAAAGATGGCCGTGCGGGTATGTCCCACGTCAACACTGATGGTGTCTTCTCGGGCCACGAGCCGTATGTACCCCAGGCTCTCACTCGGGAGCAGCGGGATGAGCTCCATCGCAGGAACGACCAGCTCCTGAACACTCCCATCATCGAGACGACTCCCGAGGCACTAGCCATGGGGTCGAATTGCTTGGTCACCTTGGGCGAGCGTGATCGCCTCGAACAGCTTCATAGGGAGTGATGACTCACAAGTATAGGGGATCTATCGTAGTACTTTCGATAAGTAAGAGTGTCGAACCTAACGAGGAGCAGTAGGAAATGACAAGCGGTTTTCAGTAAGGTATTCTCTGCAAGCACTGAAACTGTAGGTAACAGATAGTTTTGTGATAAGATAATTTGTAACGGGTAACAAGCAATGAAAGTAAATAAAGTGCATCAAGGTGGCCCAATCCTTTTTGTAGCGAAGGACAAGCCTGGACAATTTCTTATAATGAGAAAAGTGCTCCCGAGGACACATGGGAATTATCGTCACGCTAGTTTTCATCACGCTCATATGATTCGCGTTCGGTACTTTGATAATTTGATATGTGGGTGGACCGGTGCTTGGGTACTGCCCTTACTTGGACAAGCATCCCACTTATGATTAACCCCTGTTGTAATAATCCGCAACTACAAAAGAAGTACTAAGGTAAACCTAACCATAGCATGAAACTAATGGATCCAAATCAGCCCCTTACAAAGCAACGCATAAACTAGGGTTTAAGCTTCTGTCACTCTAGCAACTCATCATCTACTTATTACTTCCCAATGCCTTCCTCTAGGCCCAAATAATGGTGAAGTGTCATGTAGTCGACGTTCACATAACACCACTAGAGGAAAGATAACATACATCTCATCAAAATATCGAACGAATACCAAATTCACATGACTACTAATAGCAAGACTTCATCCATGTCCTCAGGAACAAACGTAACTACTCACAAAGCATGTCCATGTTCATAATCAGAGGAGTATTAATATGCATTAAGGATCTGAACATATGATCTTCCAGCAAGTAAACCAATTAGCATCAACTACAAGGAGTAATCAACACTACTAGCAACCCACAGGTACCAATTTGTGGTTTTGATACAAGATTGGATACAAGAGATGAACTAGGGTTTTGAGAGGAGATGGTGCTGGTGAAGATGTTGATGGAGATTGACCCCCTCCCAATGAGAGGATCGTTGGTGATGATGATGGTGATGATTTCCCCCTCCCAGAGGGAAGTTTCCCCGGCAGAATAGCTCCGCCGGAGCCCTAGATTGGTTCCGCCAAGGTTCTGCCTCGTGGCGGCGGAGTTTCATCCTGTAAGCTTGCTTATGATTTTTTCCAGGGTAAAAGCCTTCATATAGCAGAAGATGGGCACCGGAGGGCCACCAGGGGCCCAGGAGACAGGGGGGCGCGCCCAATAGGGGTGGGCGCGCCCCCCACCCTCCTGGCCAGGGTGTGGGCACCCTCTGGTGTTTTCTTCGCTCAATAATTCTTATTAATTCCAGAAATAACTTCCGTGGAGTTTCAGGATTTTTGGAGCTGTGCAGAATAGGTTTCCAATATTTGCTCCTTTTCCAGCCAGAATTCCAACTGCCGGCATTCCCCCTCTTCATGGTAAACCTTGTAAAATAAGAGATAATAGCCATAAGTGTTGAGACATAATGTGTAATAACAGCCCATAATGCAATAAATATTGATATAAAAGCATGATGCAAAATGGATGTATCAACTCCCCCAAGCTTAGACCTCGCTTGTCCTCAAGCAAAAGCCGAAATCGAAAATATGTCCACATGTTTAGAGATAGAGGTGTCAATAAAAATAAAATACGAACATGAGGGCATCATGATCATTCTTATAACAGCAACATATATAGATTTTGTCATATGATTTCTTATGTTCAAGTAACAACCAATTCACAAAGTCAAGTATGGTTCATAAACTTCATTGAGGACTAACAAGCTATAATCTCAGTCATTGAAGCAATTGCAATTTATCATAACATCGGAAAGAGTCAAGAATAGAGCTTTGCAGCAAGTCCAGATACTCAACTATCATATAGTCTTCTACAATTGCTAACACTCACGCAATACTTGTGGTTATGGAGTTTTAATCGGACACTGAGAAAGATAGGGGCTTATTGTTTCGCCTCCCAACGTATTCACCTTTGGGTGATGTCAACTATAATAGTTCATGCTAACTTACATTAAATTGGATATATATATATATATATATATATATATATATATATATATATATATATATTAAGATCTTACCAACACGAGGTGCTTGCCAAAGGATAAAATGAAAAAGGGATAGGTGAAAATCACCTTGACTCTTGCAAAAAGTAAAAGACATAAAGTAAAAGATAGGCCATTTGCAGAGGGAAGCAGAGGTTGTCATGTGCTTTTAGGGTTGGATGCATAAAATCTTAATGCAAAAGAACATCACTTTATATTGCCACTTGTGATATAAACCTTTATTATGCAGTCCGTCGCTTTTATTACTTCCATATCACACGATCGTATAAAGCTTATTTTCTCCGCACTAATAAGTCATACATGTTTAGAGAGCAATTTTTATTGCTTGCAACATGACAACTTACTTGAAGGATCTTACTCAATCCATAGGTAGGTATGGTGGACTCTCATGGCAAAACTGGGTTTAAGGATATTTGGAATCATAGGTAGTATCTCTACTTGGTGCAAGGAATTTTTGGCTATCATGAGGGGGAAAGACAAGCTCAACATGCTGGGAAGATCAATGACAATATACTTTAACTGAGATGCGAGAAAACATAAACCATTATGTTGTCTTCCTTGTCCAACATCAACTCTTTAGCATGTCATACTTAATGAGTGCTCACAATCATAAAAGGTGTCCAAGATAGTATATTTGTATTTGAGAACCTCTCTTTCTTTATTACTTCCTATTAATTGCAACAATGACCAAAACTATGTTTGTCAACTCTCAACAACTTTTATGCCTCATGCTTTTTATATGTGAATTATCCATAAGATCAATATGAACTCTTTTATTCTTTTTATTCTTTCTACTTTCTCAAGATCATAGCAAGATAGCAAAGCCCTTGAATCAACACTAATCTTTGTTATAGATAGCTCCCGGACTCGATTACATAAAGAGATCACAAAGCAAAACTCAAAACTACTTGATACCAAAACTTCAATCTACTAGATCAAGATATTACTAAAAGGATCGAACTAAGTAAAACGGTAAAGATAGGAGTGTGATGGTGATACGATACCGGGGCACCTCCCCCAAGCTTGGCAGTTGCCAAGGGGAGTGCCCATACCCATGTAATTATGTCCTCGAAGGTGATGGAGGTGGTGATGATGATGGTGGATAATCGCACATCGAGCGTAAAAGCTCCTCCAACTTGCGTATGATGCCCTTGAGTCCGACAATATGATCCTTCAACAAAATATTTTCCTACATGAGATACTTGTTTTGTATGCGAGCTAACTCAATCATCTTGAAAGCTTCAATCTTAGTTGGAGTAAAGAGGTTAGGTAGAGGTTGAGGGATGTCTTCTTCTTCCACCGCCAGAGCTTGATCCTCCATGGCCTCCTTGATCCCTTCATCCTTGTTGATCTCCTCCAGTTCTTCTCTTTTCAGCTCTATCTTCAATAGCCGAGCGTCCTCGTCTTCATTGTTGAAGGAGGGCGACGTCATGGTGCTCTAGATCTGTCAGAAAAATAGCTCGAAATGAAAACAGAGGAGTTTTGCGTGATACGGTGGTCAAAACCTTCAGGAGATTATATAATGAATTTTTACCGACCAAAATACGTAACGTGCAAGAAAACGGAGTCCGGGAGGCACACGAGGTGCCCACGAGACAGGGGGGCGCGCCCAGTAAGGGTGGGCGCGCCCTCCACCCTCGTGGAGGCCTCGTGTCCTTCCCGGATTACTTCTTGCTTCCTAAAATTCTTAAATATTCCAAAACGGAGGAAAATTGCCATTAGAATTGTTTTGGAGTCGGTTTACTTACCGTACCACATACCTATTCCTTTTCGGAGTCTGAAACATTCTGGAAAGTGTCCCTTATGTATTCCTCCGGGGTTACGGTCTCAATAATATTAGTTTCAACATTGATAGGATTACCTGAGATATAATGTTTGATTCTTTGACCGTTCACCACCCTCGGACTTGTGCCTTCGAAGTTGTTGATTTTTATGGCACCGGAACGATAGACCTCCTCGATAACGTAAGGACCTTCCCATTTAGAGAGAAGTTTTCCTGCAAAAAATCTTAAACGAGAGTTGAATAGCAACACATAATCACCTACGTTAAACTCACGCTTTTGTATCCTTTTGTCATGCCAATGTTTAACTTTTTCTTTGAACAACTTGGCATTCTCGTAGGCCTGAGTTCTCCATTCATCAAGTGAGCTAATGTCAAACAACCTCTTCTCACTGGCAAGTTTGAAGTCATAATTGAGCTCTTTAATAGCCCAATATGCTTTATGTTCAAGTTCAAGAGGAAGTGACATGCTTTTCCATAAACCATCTTATATGGAGACATACCCATATGATTTTTATATGCAGTTCTATAGGCCCATAATGCATCATCAAGTTTCTTGGACCAATTCTTTCTAGATCTATTCACAGTCTTTTGCAAAATTAATTTGAGCTCTCTATTGCTCAGCTCTACTTGACCACTAGACTGCGGGCGATAGGGAGATGCAATTCTATGATTAACATCATACTTAGCAAGCATCTTACGGAAAGCACCATGAATAAAATGTGAACCACCATTAGTCATAAGATATCTAGGGACTCCAAACCTCGGAAAAGTAACTTCTTTAAGCATCATAATAGAGGTGTTATGATCAGCAATACTAGCTGGAATAGCTTCTACCCACTTAGTAACGTAATCAAGAGCAACTAAAATATGTGTGTAACCATTAGAGGCAGGAAAAGGTCCCATATAATCAAATCCCCAAACATCAAATGGTTGAATAACAAGATAATAATTCATAGGCATTTCTTGATGTCTACTAATATTAACAATTCTTTGACATTCATCACAAGACAATACAAACTTACGAGCATCTTTGAAGAGAGTAGGCCAATAGAAACTAGATTGCAATACCTTATGTGCAGTTCTATCTCCAGCATGGTGTCCTCCATATGATTCAGAGTGACACTTGCATAGGATCTGTTCCTGTTCATGCTCAGGTACACAACGTCTAATAACACCATCTACTCCTTCTTTATAAAGGTGTGGGTCATCCCAGAAGTAATGTCTTAAATCATAGAAAAACATTTTCTTTTGCTGGTATGTGAAACTAGGTGGTATAAATTTAGCAACAATGTAATTAGCATAATCAGCATACCATGGAGCAGTACAAGAAGCATTTATGACAGCTAATTGTTCATCAGGGAAGCTATCAACAATAGGTAGTGGGTCATCAAGAACATTCTCTAACCTAGACAAGTTGTTTGCAACGGGGTCCTCAACTCCCTTTCTATCAATAATATGCAAATCAAATTCTTGTAGCAAGAGAACTCATCTAATAAGTCTTGGTTTAGCATCTTTCTTTTCCATAAGATATTTAATAGCAGCATGATCATTGTGAACAGTTACTTTAGAATCGACAATATAAGGTCTAAACTTATCACACGCAAATACAACTGCTATTTTTTCAGTAGTAGCATAATTTCTCTGGGAATTGTCTAGAGTTTTACTAGCATATTGAATAACTTTTAGTTTCTTATCAACCCTTTGTCCTAGAAATGCACCTACGGCATAATCACTAGCGTCGAACATAATTTCAAAGGGTAAATTCCAATCAGGTGGCTGAATAATAGGTGCAGAGATCAAAGCTTTCTTAAGTATTTCAAATGCTTCTACACAATCATCATCGAAGACAAAAGGAATGTCTTTTTGTAAGAGATTGGTCAGAGGCCTAGAAATTTTAGAGAAGTCCTTAATGAACCTCCTATAAAAACCGGCATGACCAAGGAAACTTCTTATACCTTTAATTTCCTTGGGACATGGCATCTTTTCAATAGTATCAACCTTAGCTTTATCAACTTCAATACCTCTTTCAGAAATTTTATGCCCCAAGACAATGCCTTCATTAACCATAAAGTGGCACTATTCCTCTTACGGGAGAGTAGGCCAATAAAACCTGATTGCAATACCTTGTGTGCAGTTCTATCTCCAGCGTGGTGTCCTTCATAAGCCTCGGAGTGACACTTGCATAGGATCTGTTCCTGTTCATGCTCAGGTACACAACGTCTAATAACACCATTTACTCCTTCTTTATAAAGGTGTGGGTCATCCCAGAAGTAATGTCTTAAATCATAAAAGAACTTTTTCTTTTGCTGGTATGTGAAACTAGGTGGTATAAATTTAGCAACAATGTAATTAGCATAATCAGCATACCATGGAGCACTACGAGAAGCATTAATGACCGCTAATTGTTCATCCGGAAAGCTATCATCAATAGGTAGTGGGTCATCAAGAACATTCTCTAACCTAGACAGGTTGTCTGCAACGGGGTTCTCAGCTCCCTTTCTATCAATAATATGCAAATCAAATTCTTGGAGCAAGAGAACCCATCTAATGAGTCTAGGCTTAGCATCTTTCTTTTCCATAAGATGTTTAATAGCAGCATGATCAGTGTGAATAGTAACTTTGGAATCAACAATGTAAGGTCTGAACTTATCACAAGCAAATACAACTGCTAAGAACTCTTTTTCAGTAGTAGCATAATTTATTTGGGTAGTATCAAGAGTTTTACTATCATACTAGATAACATTCAATTTCTTATCAACTCTTTGCCATAGAACAACACCTACAACATAATCACTAGCATCACACATAATTTCAAAGGGTAAATTCCAATCAGGTGGCTGAACAATAGGTGCAGTGATCAAAGCTTTCTTAAGTATTCCAAATGCTTCTACACAATCATCATCAAAGACAAAAGGAATATCTTTTTGCAATAAATTAGTGAGAGGCCTAGATATTTTAGAAAAGTCCTTAATGAACCTCCTATAAAAACTGACATGACCAAGGAAAGTTCTTATACCTTTTATGCCCTTGGGACATGGCATCTTTCCAATAGCATCAACTTTAGCTTTATCAACTTCAATACCTCTCTCGGAAATCTTATGCCCCAAGACAATGCCTTCATTAACCATAAAGTGGCACTATTACCAATTCAAGACGAGACTAGTGTCTTCACATCTCTGCAAAACTCGATCAAGGTTGCTCAAGCAATCATCAAAAGAGGATCCATAAACGGAGAAATCATCCATGAATACCTCACAAATCTTTTCACAAAAGTCAGACAATATAGCCATCATGCATCTTTGAAAGGTAGCAGGTGCATTACATAAACCAAAAGGCATACATCTATAAGCAAAAGTACCGAAAGGGCAAGTAAAAGTAGTTTTTGATTGATCCTCCGCTGACACAGGTATTTGAGAGAAACCAGAATAACCATCTAGAAAGCAGAAATGTGTATGTTTGGATAGTCTTTCTAGCATTTGATCAATAAAAGGTAAAGGGTAATGATCTTTCTTAGTAGCCTTATTTAATTTACGGAAATCAATTACCATCCTATAACCTATAATATTTTTTTGCGGGATCAATTCATCTTTATCATTAGGAACGACAGTAATACCTCCCTTTTTAGGAACACAATGGACAGGACTTACCCATTCGCTATCAGCAACGGGATAAATTATACCTGCCTCAAGGAGCTTTAGTATCTCCTTTCTTACCACTTCTTTCATCTTAGGATTTAACCGTCATTGAGGATCTCTAACTGGTTTGGCATCTTTCTCCACTTTAATTTTGTGTTGGCATAGAGTGGGACTAATGCCCTTAAGATCATCCAGAGTATATATGATAGCAGCACGGTTCTTCTTTAGAGTTTTCAATAATCTTTCTTCTTCTTGCCCTGAAAGGTTAGCACTAATAATAACAGGATATATTTTCTTTTCATCAAGATAAGCATACTTAAGATTATCAGGTAACGGTTTGAGCTCAAACACGGGATCACCCTTGGGTGGAGGGGGTCCCCTAGGATTTCAACAGGCAAGTTGTGTTTCAGAATAGGACCCTGCCGAAGGAACACTTCATCTATTTCCCTTCTTTCATTCATAAACATATCATTTTCATGGTCTAGCAAATATTGTTCTGACGGATCAGTAGGAGGCACGACAATAGAAGCAAGACCAATAATCTCATCCTTACTAGTTGATTCTTTATAATGGGGTTGTCTATGAAACTTAGCAAAATTAAACTCATGAGACATATCCCCTAAGCCAATTGTAACAACATCCTTTTTACAATCAATCCTAGCATTAACAGTATTCAAGAAGGGTCTACAAAAAATAATGGGACAAAAGTCATCTTGTGGGGAACCAAGAACAAGAAAATCAGAAGGATATTTAACCTTCCCACACAAGACTTTCAACATCTCTAACAATCCCAACTGGCTTAATGGTGTCCCTATTGGCAAGCTTAATAGTAACATCAATATCTTCTACTTCAGTAGGTGCAATATCATGCATAATTTCTGTGTATAAGTCAAAGGGTATTGCACTAGCACTAGCACCCATATCACATAAACCATGATAACAATGATCTCCTATTTTAAAAGTAATAACAGGCATGCCTACAACAGGTCTATGTATCTTAGCATCTGGCCTAGCAATATTAGCAGCCTATTCACAGAAGTAAATAACATGCCCATCTAAATTATCATCCAAGAGATCTTTAACCATAGCAATACTAGGTTCAACTTTAATTTGCTTAGGGGGTGTATAAGTTCTAGTATTACTCTTACAAACAACAGTCAAAGTTTTAGCATGATCCTTCATCCTAACAGGAAAAGGTGGTTTCTCAACATAACTAGTAGGGACAATAGGATCATTATAAGTGATAGTCTTTTCTTCAACTGTAATAGGTGTAACTACTTTTACTTCAATGGGAGGATTATATATAAACCACTTCTCCTTAGGGAGATCAACATGAGTAGCAAAAGATTCACAAAAAGTAGCTACTATTTCAGAGTCAAGTCCATACTAAGCGCTAAATCCACGAAAAGCATCGGTATCCATAAAAGATTTAACACAATCAAACTTAGGTGTTATACCTGACTCCTTACCATCGTCGGAACCCCAATCTCTAGAGTTGCGTTTAACTCTTTCCAATAAACCCCACTTGAATTCAGTAGTCTTCAGCATATAAGAACCAACACAGGAAGTATCAAGCATGGTGCGATCATTGAGAGAAAGCCGAGCATAAAAGTTTTGAATAATCATTTCTCTTGAGAGCTCATGATTGGGCATGAATATAACATTGACTTAAGCCTCCCCCAAGCTTGAGCGATGATTTCTCCTTCGCGAGGACATAAATTATATATGTAATTACGATCACGATGAACAAGATGCATAGGATAGAACTTCTGGTGAAATTCCAACTTCAATCCTTTATAATTACAAGATCCTGTATCATCACATAGCCTATACCATGTCAATGCATCTCCCTTCAAAGATAAAGGGAAGACCTTCCTTTTGACAACATCATCAGGAATACATGCAAGCTTAAATAATCCACAAACTTCATCCACAAAGATAAGGTGTAAATAGGGATGCAATGTTCCATCTCCTGCAAAGGGATTAGCTAGCAGTTTTTCTATCATACCCGAAGGAATCTCAAAGTAAACATTTTTAGTAGGTTCAATAGGTTGAGGAGGAACACTTTGCTCTACTGGTCGGGGTGAAGATACCCCGAACAAGCCCCTCAAAGGATTAGTTTCCATAGTAACAAGTGGCAGAAAATTTTAGCACACGATATAAATGTTTCCTTACCAAGTTCCACTCACCAAAGGCGCTTCACTCCCCGACAACGGTGCCAGAAAAGAGTCTTGATGACCCAAAAGTATAAGGGATCTATCGTAGTCCTTTCGATAAGTAAGAGTGTCGAACCCAACGAGGAGTAGAAGGAAATGACAAGCGGTTTTCAGTAAGGTATTCTCTGCGAGCACTGAAATTGTAGGTAACAGATAGTTTTGTGATAAGATAATTTGTAACGGGTAACAAGCAATGAAAGTAAATAAAGTGCATGTAACACCCATGATGCGGCCATATCTCCCACGTGCCGAAGCACGACTTAGAGGCATAACCGCATTGTGGTTTTGTCGCAAGAAGGGTCATCTTCACACAATCCCATGTAATGAACAAGAATGGGATAAAGAGTTGGCTTACAATCGCCACTTCACACAATGAACATATAATCCATACATCATTCAGAGTACACACATATAGTCCGACTACGGACGAAGCCAAAAGAAAAGAAGATAACCCAACTGCTAGATCCCCGATCGTCCCAACTGGGCTCCACTGCTGATCAACATGAAACGAAACATAGCAACGACCAAGATCTTCATCGAACTCCCACTTGAGCTCGGTTGCGTCACCTGCACTGGTATCATCGGCACCTGCAACTGTTGTGATAGTATCTGGTGAGTCACGAGGACTCAGCAATCTCAAAACCCACAAAATCAAGACTATTTAAGCTTATGGGTAGGAAGTGGTAATGAGGTGGAGTTGCAGCAAGCACTAAGCAAATATGGTGGCTAACATACGCAAATAAGAGCGAGAAGAGAAGCAACGAAACGGTCGAGAAGCTAGAAGTGATCAAGAAGTGATCCTGAAACTACTTACGTCAAACATAACCCAAAACCGTGTTGACTTCCCGGACTCCGCCGAAACGAGACCATCACGGCTACACACGCGGTAGATGCGTAATTAAGTCAAGTGTCAAGTTCTCTACAATCGGACATTAACAAATTCCCATCTGCCACATAACCGCGGGCACGGCTTTCGAAAGATAATACCCTGCAGGGGTGTCCCAACTTATCCCATCACAAGATCTCACGGTCAACGAAGGATATTCCTTCTCCCAAGAAGACCCGATCAGTCTCGGAATCCCGGTTTACAAGACATTTCGACAATGGTAAAACAAGACCAGCAAGACCACCCGCTGTGCCGACAAATCCCGATAGGAGCTGCACATATCTCGTTCTCAGGGCACACCGGATAAGCAAAGCATACAGGTACCAACGCAACCCAAGTTGCCAAGGAATGGTCCCGCACGGTGCTCTAGTTTGGACCAACACTCGGAGGAGCACCGGCCAGGGGGGGGGGGTAAATAAAGATGACCCTTGAGTCTGTAGAACCCAAGGGAAAAAGGCTTAGGTGGCAAATGTTAAAACCAAGGTTGGGCCTCGCTGGAGGAGTTTTATTCAAAGCAAAATGTCAAGGGGGTCCCATAAATCACCCAACCGTGTAAGGAACGCAAAATCAAGGAACATAACACCGGTATGATGGAAACTAGGGCGGCAAGAGTGGAACAAAACACCAGGCATAAGGCCGAGCCTTCCACCCTTTACCAAGTATATAGGTGCATTAATTAAATAAGAGATATTGTGATATCCCAACATAATCCTATCCATCATGGAGCAATCTTCAACTTCACCTGCAACTAACAACGCTATAAGAGGGGCTGAGCAAAGCGGTAACATAGCCAAGCAACGGTTTGCTAGGAAGAGTGAAAAGGTTAGAGGCTGACATGGCAATATGGGAGGCATGGTAAACAAGTGATAGGTAGCACAACATAGCAATAGAACAAAGCAACTAGCAAGCAAAGATAGAAGTGATATCGAGGGTAATGGTCATCTTGCCTGAGATCCCGCAAGGAAGAAGAACGAGTCCATGAAGAAGACAAACGGACGTAGTCGAACGAATCCTCACAACTCCGGAATGAAACCGAAGCTAACGAGAGAAGCAAACCGGAAAGAAGCAAACAACATGGTAAACACACAATCATAAACATGTCATGATGCACAAACAAGTATGATGCATGTCCGGTTTAATGAGGCATGGCATGGCAATATGCACAAACAACACTACAAGTTAAGTGGAGCTCAATATGCAATGAGTTGCATATGACGAAACACCACATTCAATTATTTAGTTCTCTCTCATTATGAACAAGACAATATTAAATTTTGGTTAACATGGCAAGAGGTGAAGCATAATTAAACTAGCTATTTAGGCAAGTTTAAATGAGGCCGGAACAACAAAAAACAATTTAGGAAAATCCCCATGTCATTTAGCAATTTTTAATGCAAACATCAATTTTAGACATTTTAAATGTTGTTATCATGATGCGGATGACATATGCGAGTTTTATGCAATTTTTTATGAAAATGTTGACATGAGCATGTTATGAAGCATTTGCCACCGTTGTGTAAAGAAAGGGTGCCATGGCGACGAATCCGAAAATGATGCCACGGCAACATCTCGGTTTCGATAACTCATGGAGTGACCGGTGCAAACAAAGGTGTGGATGTGCGGAACATGCAAAAGATGGTGGGGTGATCCCGGATACCGGGTTCCCACGTGTCGGTGGCATGGCAAAAGAGGGGCATCGCAAGTGACATTTCGATCACGGTGCAAACACGAGCATCTCATACAACACATGCATTCCTTCGCGGGCGTCGTCTCGGGGTTATACCTTCGAAGCATCGAAGGAAGTAGTGGTACTCACAGGTCGTGGAAGTAGTCATTCACGTTTCGTAGTCGTACATGTCGGCGGTAGTGGAAGTAGTGGTACACGGCGACGGTAGTTGTACACGTTACGTAGATGTTCAGGTCATCGGTAGAGGTACTTGGTGAAATCCACGGGTGTCACTAGTTGTACATGGTCTTCGCATTGTAGTCTGACTTGGCGATTCCAAAACGTTCATCGGTAGTGGAACTTGGCGGTCTCGACGGTCGTTGTGGTACTTGTCGAAAGGAATCCACCGATGCAGTCTTGTGTCCCTGGATTCAGTGGCCTTGGCAACGACAAAAGGGGCAGCATCACGTAGCATGCTTGGCGAGGGGCTACAAGTGAGAGGCCATGGCAGCGGCAAGGCGAGCAGCAGCAGCACGAGTCACGGACAGAGGAAGTCAAGGCGGTCGGCCACCAGGAAGACAGTTGGTGCAACGCCACGAGACCTAGACGACGCCGGTGCATGGACGATGCGAGGATGGGCTTGAGGCGCAGCAATGGTGAGGCAGTGGAGGCACTGGTCGCAGAGGTCGGGACAACACTTGGGGCTCGGGGTAGCGCGCGGCGGACGAAGCAACTCTGACGGTGGCGCTCGGGTTGCATGAGGCGAGCGAGGAGGAAAAGTAGGAGGGCTACGTCGAGCTTGGCGACGACCTCTTGCCGGAGATTATGATGGGGAGGCGGTCATGGGGTCGGGGACGATGGATCCGGGCGACAGCGGCAGCTCGGGAGCCTCTCCCGATCGGGACGAGGATGGAAAGGGCCGAGCGAGCAGGTGGCGGCATGAGGGACGCTGGCGGCGGGGGCGCGCGCGAGGTGGTTCTCCTGTGGGTGGTGGCGCATTGGAGATCGGCGGGGAGGCATGGGCGAGGAGGAGAAGGAGAGATGGGGCGGAGAGGAGATTCGGCCTGGTCCGCTTCACCGACGAGGGCGGAACGCGGGGTCTGGCGCTGGAGGCGCGCGGATGTGGGAGCGAGGGGATCGAGTGTGATGCGGGTGTGGGTGGTGGCGGCGGAAGGGAACGAGGAGGGGTAATGAGGAGAGCGAGGGATCGAGCGGGCTAGGGTTTACAGCGGGGTGCGGCTGGGCCTTAGAGGCTGGCCCGGTAGAGAAGGAAGTGGCTGGAGGCCTGGCTGGACTGCTAGGCTCTCTTCTCCCTCTCTCTTATTTTCCAAAACAGAAAAGCATTAGAGAGAAGGAAAATGAAGAGGGGTTAGGGAATGAATATACGCATAGGGTTAATTTCCCCGGACTCCTAAAATGAGCTTGATCCAGGTAAAATAGAAGTGGGCATGAATGGAAGTTTAAATTCAAACTCATTTGATTTAAATTCAAATGGTTTGAATAGGAAGTGAGGGTTGGGAAGGTCCAAAAATGTTGAGAATTTTGGTGGGGCTTCGATAGATGAAGAAAGAATTATAGACAAGGTTAGAGAGTCAAAACATGAAGAAGAAAAGGCCAAGGGATTTAACATGCACATGTGTTGTGGTAAATTCCAAACTAATGGAATATTTATAATAGATCCATAAATATTAGGAGGATATGTTATAAATAGAAGTCACCCTTCCCTCGATTTAAATGGATCAAAGATCCATACAGTTTATTAAAAGAGTTATAAAATTAATGATATGATGGCATGATCACATGATGTAATGCAAATGAAGCTAAGAAGAATGCAACAAGCAAATACATCGCACGACGAAACTCAAAATAGCTGGAAGTCTTCTGGAGCGTCGGTCTCGGGGCGTTACAACACTCCACCACTACAAGAGGATCTCGTCCCGAGATCTAGGATGGCACCGGAGAGAAACGGAAGAGGAAAAGAAGAGGTAAAACTAAGTTGCTTCTTTGACCAATGAGAACACAACGTAGTTAAACACAATTGAGAGCACTGCTGTAGAAAATAGAAACAAGGAACAACATGTGAACCTTGGAGGTTGCAAATCTATGAATGACGAGTACAATGGACAAGAAGGAATTGAGACCACTCTGGTTGAAACGAGATAAACAAGGAACAAGGAAGATCAAATTCGGACAGCACTTCGATTGAAAAGATATGCAAGACTTGATAAGATGAAAAGAACTTGAAGAGATGACACAACACTCCGGTTAAATGGATAAGCACGAAAAGAACATGATCCTCACAATTCGAGATGATGAGTGAAAAGAGCAACATCACAATGCCTCTGGAAGAAAGAATAGAAGATAGATCATTGGAATAACAGAATGGAGAAGAAAATGCCAACTTCTGCCACAAATGAGCTTGGAAAGCACCCTTCCAAGAAGGTTATAACAGAGTTGTTGGAAAACCAACAACGAAACAAATAAGCTTGTAGTGGGCTTATGGAATACTTCTCAAAATTGAGGTGAAATTCTGCCACTACGGATACAAATAATATAACTGATAACACCGACGAGATGAAAAAACTTCTTCCACCAAGATGATAGAGAAATAACTTGGACCATTGATAATCACCACAATGGCAACATTCCTTAGGGAAGGCTTCAGGTGAAATATGACGCAAGATAACTCCAATGAAGAGATTAATGGATTTAAAATACTTCATTCTTGACAACATGTGAATCACGAAACATGAATGGAAACTGTCAAGAATGATATAACACCACCTCAAAAGATAAGGTAGAAAGAATTGCACTTCGAAATGCAAGAAGAAGAATGCTTGAACTCCTCAGAAAACAAAACATGTGTTGGGCACCATGTTTATTTTTTGAGTATAGCTTGGCGGGTCATAACTTCGAGAGAAATCTTGAAGAACAATTGAAGAATGAAAAGAATCCTTGACGAACCACCATGTAGAGCCTCCATGAAGAACTCCGGTAAAAAAAGGATGATAAAAAGAAAGGGAAGTTGAAAACACAAGGTGAAGCCTTGCGATGATTTAGATGGAGCTTCGCGATGATATAACCGAGAAAACTTGGAACTCCGGAAAAGAAAAGATGAAGCATCTCGAACCGAGAAATGTGACATGATGAACAACTTTGGAAAGAAGAAACTAGATCACTTGGATGAAACAATAATAAGAATTATGTTATGCGTATCCTTCACCAATTTAAATTGATGGCAAGCAATGAATTTGGCATACTACTTATTCTTCTTGAGGGATTAAGGATAGACATAGCGCAAACATGAAGAAGTCTTCGACGAATCACCAAGAGGATTGGAAAGAACGGATGAAATGATATGGTAATAAAGGAAGAGGAATTTCGAATGAACCACCGTAAGAATTGAAAATGAACGAAGAAAAGATAAAGAAACACCAGGAAGAGTTAGAAAGCGAACAAAGATACTTGAGAGATTTAGATACATGAGAACGAAGAGATCATGAACCGATTAGAGGATATTTGAATGATGCACTGGTAAGATTTGGAGAACGATAGCTACATGCTGAGAATGAAGAATTATGACATGATGGCCTTCGGAGGAAAGAAATGGAAACAACTCATGAAATGCTCCGGATGGTAAGAAAAGAATTGTCACAATCAAAAACAATTATGAGAGGAAGGCATCAAGCTAGAACCATGAATCTTCGAGAGAACGGACCAAGATTTGAGAGAAACTCTTCTTTAATCTCCAAAATTCGAGAATGACGACGAGAAACACCACCATGAATTGTTGAGACACTCCGGAAGGATTAAAAGAAAAAAAGTTGAGCCAAAGATGAAAAGAATTTGAAAACGACCTTGGAGAAGGCATGTGACTAATGAAAATTCATTCTTACGTCAAACTTGGAAATGAATTTGAGAATGGCTCCGGGAAAATTAGAAGAGTCAGGTAAGATCCTGGGAAAAGACCTGTGGATTAGGGTCCACTCGAAAGAAACATCATTGAAGGATTACTTGAAATAGAGATTGCACCGGTAGAATGAAATGACTTGAATGAGATAACAATCTCTAAATAGCTTGAACGGATCTGGAATGAAAAGACGAGCCTTCTGAGATACCTTCAACACTCCAGAACAAATGAATAGCGAGAAGTGAATGATTAAGAGGTGCATCGACAAGAGAAAGCATTTGCAACAAGGAAAGAAATATGATCAACACTGAAAGCTTGAGTTAAATCCACCGGAAAAGAATACGAGAATGAAGAATGATGAACTTGAAGCTCGTGAGCATCTTCACGAGGGATCATCGGATTAGAACATTGATTGAAAAAGAGTGAAGAGACTTCACATGAATAAATGGATACTTGATTAAAATATATGTGTACTTGAAGAAAAAGGGTAGGAGGGCGGGAAAACAAAGACAACTTGGGGCAGATGGAATGGATACCGTTGAGAAAAAAACTTAGAATTGATCTCGTAAATGTTGAAATGATCAGATCCACTTGAAGAGAAGTACGCCGGTTGGAAAAGAATGACGACCTCGATGACCAAGAAGGATTAGTATTCACATAACAATATGAGAACACCGCTTAGGGAAAGGTATGGATTCAACATTTGACTTCGAAGCAACTCAAATACCAGAAACCAAAACAAAAACAAAGGATTTGGCTTGCAGAATAAGCCGGAAACAAACATATGATAGAGATTTCGTCCGAAGTTTTCATGGTGGGGCCCACACGGGCTCGATCATACAACACCATCATGTATAAGGCAGTGCACATGACATACGAAGTGTCCCCGAACCAGCATAGCCAAGAGCTCTTTAAGACACAACGAGACCACTGTAAAAACGACCGTGGATAGGCGGACCACTAGACGTCGAACCCCAATCTCATATCATGCATCTGTCGGAAAGAAAAAAAACTAGAGCTACTTGAATTCCCACCTATAAAACTCCTGAAACTTTCTGGTTATGCAATCTGGTGTTGGGGATACATGGGAAGCAATATATATCTCACCCAAAACTAACAATCCCTACATCCAAGCTGTATCCATCCGTCAACACTTAACCAAGAAACCTTCGTAAATCGTGTACCTCAACCTTCGAAAAGCATCCGTTATACAAGCTATGGCAATACTCCCGAACTCCCCAGTACTGGGTGGTGTCGAGGTTATCTCACCAACTACTGCATAAAAGAGATTTTCGATGTCGGCAAAACTCAGGTATTCCAGAACTGCAACGATAAAATTATGACGACAACACCTCGGAGCTCAACTCCCCGGGACACTGCCACAACCCCTAAATGTCAGGAGGCACCAAGAACAATGTTCTCGTCATAAGAATATCGGAACGATCCCAAGATACCCGCGTGATCCTAAAAAAAACTTAGTGAAATTTGAGCCGAGGAAAGACAAAACATCTACGTCAGGAGACCTCACCAGAGCGACGAAGGGACTAAGGAGTAAAAAGAATCATACTCTCCGATATATATAATCCTAAGACTCAAAACATTTTTTTATCAAGACTCAACAACGCCAGTGGCTCGATCAAGCAGGGGGCTCCTAAGTCGGGGATGGCTCTGATTACCAACTTGTAACACCCACGATGCGGCTATATCTCCCACGTGTCGAAGCATGACTTAGAGGCATAACCGCATTGTGGTTTTGTCACAAGAAGGGTCATCTTCACACAATCCCATGTAATGAACAAGAATGGGATAAAGAGTTGGCTTACAATCGCCACTTCACACAATGAACATATAATTCATACATCATTTAGACTACACACATATAGTCCGACTACGGACGAAGCCAAAAGAAAAGAAGATAACCCAACTGCTAGATCCCCGATCGTCCCAACTGGGCTCCATTACTGATCAACATGAAACGAAACATAGCAACGACCAAGATCTTCATCGAACTCCCACTTGAGCTCGGTTGTGTCACCTGCACTGGTATCATCGGCACCTGCAACTGTTGTGATAGTATCTGGTGAGTCACGAGGACTCAACAATCTCAAAATCCGCGAGATCAAGACTATTTAAGCTTATGGGTAGGTAGTGGTAATGAGGTGGAGTTGCAGCAAGCACTAAGCAAATATGGTGGCTAACATACGCAAATAAGAGCGAGAAGAGAAGCAACGTAATGGTCGAGAAGCTAGAAGTGATCAAGAAGTGATCCTGAAACTACTTACGTCAAACATAACCCAAAACCTTGTTCACTTCCCGGACTCCGCCGAAAATAGACCATCACGGCTACACACATGGTAGATGCGTTTTAATTAAGTCAAGTGTCAAGTTCTCTACAATCGGACATTAACAAATTCCCATCTGCCACATAACCATGGGCACGGCTTTCGAAAGATAATACCCTACAGGGGTGTCCCAACTTAGCCCATCACAAGCTCTCACGGCCAATGAAGGATATTCCTTCTCCCAGGAAGACCCGATCAGTCTCGGAATCCCGGTTTACAAGACATTTTGACAATGGTAAAACAAGACCAGCAAGACCACCCGCTATGCCGACAAATCCCGATAGGAGCTGCACATATCTCGTTCTTAGGGCACACCGGATAAGCAAAGCGTACATGTACCGACGTAACCCAAGTTGCCAAGGAATGGTCCCGCACGGTGCTCTAGTTTGGACCAACACTCGGAGGAGCACTGGCCCGAGGGGGGGGGGGGTAAATAAAGATGACCCTTGAGTCTGCAGAACCCAAGGGAAAAAGGCTTAGGTGGCAAATGTTAAAACCAAGGTTGGGCCTTGCTGGAGGAGTTTTATTCAAAGCAAACTGTCAAGGGGGTCCCATAAATCACCCAACCACGTAAGGAATGCAAAATCAAGGAACATAACACCGGTATGACGGAAACTAGGGCGGCAAGAGTGGAACAAAACAGCAGGCATAAGGCCAAGCCTTCCACCCTTTACAAAGTATATAGGTGCATTAATTAAATAATAGATATTGTGATATCCCAACATAATCCTGTCCATCATGGAGCAATCTTCAACTTACCTGCAACTAACAATGCTATAAGAGGGGCTGAGCAAAGCGGTAACATAGCCAAGCAACGGTTTGCTAGGAAGGGTGAAAAGGTTAGAGGCTGACATGGCAATATGGGAGGCATGGTAAACAAGTGATAGGTAGCGCAACATAGCAATAGAATGAATCAACTAGCAAGCAAAGATAGAAGTGATATCGAGGGTAATGGTCATCTTGCCTGAGATCCCACAAGGAAGAAGAATGACTCCATGAAGAAGACAAACAGACGTAGTCGAACGAATCCTCACAACTCCGGAACGAAACCGAAGCTAACGAGAGAAGCAAACCGGAAAGAAGCAAACAACATGGTAAACACACAATCATAAACATGTCATGATGCACAAACAAGTATGAGGCATGTCCAGTTTAATGAGGCATGGCATGGCAATATGCACAAACAACACTACAAGTTAAGTGGAGCTCAATATGCAACGAGTTGCATATGACGAAACACCACATTCAATTATTTAGTTCTCTCTCATTATGAACAAGACAAGATTAAATGTTGGTTAACATGGAAAGAGGTGAAGCATAATTAAACTAGCTATTTAGGCAAGTTTAAATGAGGCCAGAACAACAAACAACAATTTCGGAAAACCCCCATGTCATTTTGCAATTTTTAATGCAAACATCAATTTTAGACATTTTAAATGTTGTTATCATGATGCGGATGACATATGCGAGTTTTATGCAATTTTTATGAAAATGTTGACATGAGCATGTTATGAAGCATTTGTCACCGTGGTGGAAAGAAAGGGTGCCACGGCGACGAATCCGAAAATGATGCCATGGCAACATCTCGGTTTCGATAACTCATGGAGTGACCGGTGCAAACAAAGATGTGGATGTGCGGAACATGAAAAAGATGGTGGGGTGATCCCGGATACCGGGTTCCCACATGTCGGTGGCATGGCAAAAGAGGGGCATCGCAAGCGACAGTTCAATCACGGTGCAAACACGAGCATCTCATACAACACATGCATTCCTTCGCGGGCGTCGTCTCGGGGTTATACCTTCGAAGCGTCGAAGGAAGTAGTGGTACTCGCGGGTCGTGGAAGTAGTCGTTCATGTTTCGTAGTCGTACATGTCGGCGGTAGTGGAAGTAGTGGTACACGGCGATGGTAGTTGTACACGTTACGTAGATGTTCAGGTCGTCGGTAGAGGTACTTGGTGAAATCCACGGGTGTCACTAGTTGTACATGGTCTTCGCGTTGTAGTCTGACTTGGCGATTCCAAAACGTTCATCGGTAGTGGAACTTGGTGGTCTCTACGGTCGTCGTGGTACTTGTCGAAAGGAATCCACCGAGACAGTCTTGTGTCCATGGATTCTGTGGCCTTGGCAACGACAAAAGGGGCAACATTATGTAGCATGCTTGGCGAGGGGCTACAAGTGAGAGGCCATGGCAGTGGCAAGGCGAGCAGCAGCAGCACGAGTCACAGACACAGGAGGTCAAGGCGGTCGGCCACCAGGAAGACAGTTGGAGCGACGCCGTGAGACATAGACAACGCCGGTGCATGGACGACGCGTGGATGGGCTTGAGGCGCAGCAACGATGAGGCAGTGGAGGCACTGGTCACAGAGGTCGGGACAACGCTTGGGGCTCGGGGTAGCGTGCGGCGGACAAAGCAACTCCAACGGTGGCGCTCGGGCTTCATGAGGCGAGCGAGGAGGAAAAGCAGGAGGGCGACGTCGAGCTTGGCGACAGCCTCTTGCCGGAGATGATGATGGGGAGGTGGTCATGGGGTTGGGGACGATGGATCCGGGCGGCAGCGGCGGCTCGGGAGCCTCTCCTGACCGGGACGAGGATGGAGAGGGCCGAGCGAGTAGGTGGCGGCGCGAGGGACGCTAGCGGCGGGCGCGCGCGTGAGGTGGTTCTCCTGTGGGTGGCGGCACACTGGAGATCGGCGGGGAGGCATGGGCGAGGAGGAGAAGGAGAGATGGGGCACAGAGGAGATCCGGCCTGGTCCGCTTCATCGACGAGGGCGGAACGCGGGGTCTGGCGCTGGAGGCGCGCGGATGTGGGAGCGAGGGGATCGAGTGCGATGCGGGTGTGGGTGGTGGCGGCAGAAGGGAACGAGGAGGGGGAATGAGGAGAGCGAGGGATCAAGCGGGCTAGTGTTTACAACGGGGCGCGGCTGGGCCTTAGAGGCCGGCCCGGTAGAGAAGGAAGTGGCTGGAGGCCTGGCTGGACTGCTAGGCTCTCTTCTCCCTCTCTCTTATTTTCCAAAACAGAAAAGCATTAGAGAGAAGGAAAACGAAGAGGGGTTAGGGAATGAATATGTGCATAGGATTAATTTTCCCGGACTCCTAAAATGAGTTTGATCCAGGTAAAATAGAAGTGGGCATGAATGGAAGTTTAAATTCAAACTCATTTGATTTAAATTCAAATGGTTTGAATAGGAAGTGAGGGTTGGGAAGGTCCAAAAATGTTGAGAATTTTGGTGGGGCTTCGATAGATGAAGAAAGAATTATAGACAAGGTTAGAGAGTCAAAACATGAAGAAGAAAAGGCCAAGGGATTTAACATGCACGTGTGTTGTGGTAAATTCCAAACTAATGGAATATTTATAATAGCTCCATAAATATTAGGAGGATATGTTATAAAGAGAAGTCACCCTTCCCTCTATTTAAATGGATCAAAGATCCATACAGTTTATTAAAAGAGTTATAAAACTAATGATAAGATGGCGTGATCACATGATGCAATGCAAATGAAGCTAAGAAGAATGCAACAAGCAAATACATCAGACGACGAAACTCAGAATAGCTGGAAGTCTTCTAGAGCGTCGGTCTCGGGGCGTTACAGTGCAGCAAGGTGGCCCAATCCTTTTTGTAGCAAAGGACAAGCCTGGACAATTTCTTATAATGAGAAAAGCGTTCCCGAGGACTCATGGGAATTATCGTCAAGCTAGTTTTCATCACGCTCATATGATTCGCGTTCGGTACTTTGATAATTTGATACATGGGTGGACCGGTGCTTGGGTACTGCCCTTACTTGGACAAGCATCCCACTTATGAGTAACCCCTATTGTAAGCATCCGCAACTACAAAAGAAGTATTAAGGTAAACCTAACCATAGCATGAAACTAATGGATCCAAATCAACCCCTTACGAAGCAACGCATAAACTAGGGTTTAAGCTTCTGTCACTCTAGCAACCCATCATCTACTTATTACTTCCCAATGCCTTCCTCTAGGCCCAAATAATGGTGAAGTGTCATGTAGTCGACGTTCACATAACACCACTAGAGGAAAGACAACATACATCTCGTCAAAATATTGAATGAATACCAAATTCACATGACTACTAATAGCAAGACTTCACCCATGTCCTCAGGAACAAATGTAACTACTCACAATGCATATTCATGTTCATAATCAGAGGAGTATTAATATGCATTAAGGATCTGAACATATGATCTTCCACCAAGTAAACCAATTAGCATCAACTACAAGGAGTAATCAACACTACTAGCAACCCACAGGTACCAATTTGTGGTTTTGATACAAGATTGGATACAAGAGATGAACTAGGGTTTTGAGAGGAGATGGTGCTGGTGAAGATATTGATGGAGATTGACCCCCTCCCGATGAGAGGATCGTTGGTGATGATTTCCCCCTCCCGGAGGGAAGTTTCCCTGGCAGAACAGCTCCGCCGGAGCCCTAGATTGGTTCCGCCAAGGTTTCGCCTCGTGGCGGCGGAGTTTCATCCCGTAAGATTGCTTATGATTTTTTCCAGGGTAAAAGCCTTCATATAGCAGAAGATGGGCACCGGAGGGCCACTAGGGGGCCCAGGAGACAGGGGGCGCGCCCAGTAGGGGTGGGCGCGCCCCCACCCTCCTGGCCAGGGTGTGGGCCCCCTTTGGTGTTTTCTTCGCTCAGTAATTCTTATTAATTCCAAAAATAACTTCCGTGGAGTTTCAGGATTTTTGGAGCTGTGCAGAATAGGTTTCCAATATTTGCTCCTTTTCCAGCCAGAATTCCAGCTGCCGGCATCCCCCCTATTCATGGTAAACCTTGTAAAATAAGAGAGAATAGCCATAAGTATTGAGACATAATGTGTAATAACAGACCATAATGCAATAAATATTGATATAAAAGCATGATGCAAAATGGACGTATCAGGGAGCTGGATGAGCGTGAGCGCTGTCAACCCAGTTCTAGTCGGCATAAACGTCAGCTCTATTTGAGTGACAACCTCGTAAGTATCAAGTCCTTAGTACTCCATTGCAAAATCTAACAACCGCCACTCGGATCGCGGATTCCATCCTGCCCTCTGTCTCTTCAGTCAAAGAAGGGATTCGTTAGATCCAGGTGCTTGTCAAGACACCACTGTCGCAGAATGCGGTGGTGACCCAGTCCAGAGACTGAATCCATAGCGCATCCGTGCGTGCGGAGACCGTCCAGTCGGCTCATAGCCCACTCAGCTCGGGCAGGTGCCGAGCCACTTCCTCCTCCAGAGATCATCACGAAGATCGGAGACGCGATCGAGTTGCGTCGCCCTGGTGTAATGACAACTATGATCATGCCCTGATGCCTCCATGACGAGATGTTGCGTACGGGTGCCAGCCCTATGATGACAGGTGGACGTACGACAATGATCGCATGACGAGTCCTACTCGCCCGTTGAGAGACACTCGAGACACGCTGTTCAACACGATATCCATTCTCGCTCAGAACCTGGTCGACAGAGGCCGGGCCCTGTGAGAAGGCCATGATCACGATGTGCTGAGTGGTTCCGTACCATTAGGCCCCGAGTGTTTCAGCCGTTAAATACGAGTGGCTGAGATACCCAACAACTTCAGGTTGGCCACGGGAATCAGCAAGTTCACCGGCGAATCCAAGCCCGAAATTTGGCTAGAAGATTACCGAGTGGCAGTCCATATTGGCTGCAGCAACGATAATGTGGCCATGAAACATTTGTTGTTGATGCTAGAAGGCTCTACTCGGGGTTGGCTAACATAGCTCCCGCCGGGTAGCATTTTCTGTTGGGATGATCTGTCGAAGGTGTTCGACAAAACCTTTGAAGGCACATACAAGAGAGCAGGAGGTTTGACCGAGTTGCAGCACTGTGTGC
Organism: Triticum dicoccoides; assembly: GCF_002162155.2. NCBI lineage: Eukaryota > Viridiplantae > Streptophyta > Magnoliopsida > Poales > Poaceae > Triticum > Triticum dicoccoides. The sequence continues at coordinate 251,675,104 of NC_041393.1, forward strand.
AGAATAGAATGAGATTCTCTGAGAGTATATCCAGCAGTGGACTACTCTGCACAATACGGTGGAGAATGTCACCGAGCACCACGAAATCTGCGCCTTCAAGGCCAGAGTTAGATACCGGGAGCTGAACATGAAGTTCGTCCAAACTGAGACCCTGACTCTTAGTCGAGCTATGGAGATAGCCAACAGGTATGCCAATGGTGAAGAGGAAGACCGGCTGAGGAGCGGCAAGAGCTGAGCCGGTGACTGATATGTCTCCAACGTATCTATAGTTTTTGATTGTTCCATGTTGTTATATTATCATTCTTGGATGTTTTACAATCACTTTATAATGATTTTATATCATTTTTTGGTACTAACCTATTGACATAGTGTCCAGTGCTAGTTGCTGTTTTCTGCTTGTTTTTTACATTGCAGGAAATCAATATCAAACGAAGTCCAAATGCAACGAAACTTTTTGTGGATTTTTTGGACCAGAAGACATCCAGTGGGCCGAAGAAGTACCGGAGAGGGAGCCCGAGGGGGGCACAAGACACCAGGGCGCGCCTGGGCCCCCAGGTGCACCCAGGTGGGTTGTGCCCACCTCAGTGACCTCCCGCACCGCCTCTTTTCTCTATAAATACCCCAATATTCCTGAAACCCTAGGGGAGTCGACGAAAATCAATTCCAACCGCCGCAAGTTCCAGAACACCAGATCCAATCTAGACACCATCACGTAGGGGTTCATCATGTCCATTGGTGCCTCTTCGATGATGTGTGAGTAGTTCTTTCTAGACTTACAGGTCTGTAGTTAGTAGCTAGATGGCTTCCTCTCTCTCTCTCTTGATTCTCAATACAATGGTCTCTTGGAGATCCATATGATGTAAGTCTTTTTGCGGTGTGTTTGTTGGGATCCGATGAACTTTGAGTTTATGATCAGATCTATGTTTTTATCCATGAAAGTTATTTGAGTCTTCTTTGATCTCTTATATGCATGATTGATTATAGCCTCGTATTTCTTGTCCGATATTTGGGTCTTGTTTGGCCAACTTGATCTATTTATCTTACAATGGGAAGAGGTGCTTTGTGATGGGTTCGATCTTACGGTGCTTGATCCCAATGACAGAAAGGAATTCGACACGTATGTATCATTGCTACTAAGGATAACAAGATAGAGTCTATTTCTACATAAATAGTTCTTGTCTACATCATTTCATCGTTCTTATTGCATTATTCTGTTTTTCCGTGAACTTAATACATTAGATGCATGCTGGATAGTGGTCAATGTGTGGAGTAATAGTAGTAGATGCAGGCAGGAGTCGGTCTACTAATCTTGGACGTGATGCCTATATAATGATCATTGCATGGACATCGTCATGATTATTTGAAGTTCTATCAATTGCCCAACAGTAATTGTTTTCCCACCATTTGCTATTTTTCTCGAGAGAAGCCACTAGTGAATCCTATGGCCCCCGGGTCTCTTCTTTGATATATTTGCCTTCGTGATCTGTTTTCCTTTGCCTTTTATTTTAAGTTCTATTAAACCAAAAATATAAATACCTTGCTACACTTAATTTTATTTGCGCTCAATTTATCCTATCTATTACAAACTTTATCACGTCTCTGCGCCAATTTCTGGCACCGTTACCCGAAAGGGATTGACAACCCCTTTAACACATCGGGTTGCGAGTATTTGTTATTTGTGTGCAGGGGCTGTTTACGTTGTGTTGCGTGGTTCTCCTACTGGTTCGATAACCTTAGTCTCATCACTAAGGGAAATACCTACCGTTGTTGTGCTGCATCATCTCTTCCTCTTTGGGGAAATACCGACGTAGTTCTAACAGACATCAAAAGGAATTTCTGGCGTCGTTACCGGGGAGGATCATCAACATCAACCATGTTCCTAATCACAAATCTCGGTGATGTATACTACGCAACTTTATTCTTGTAGACTCGTGTTGGGCCTCCAAGCGTAGAGTTTTGTAGGATAGTGGCAATTTTCCCTCAAGTGGATGACCTAATGTTTATCAATCTGTGGGAGGCGTAGGATGAAGATAGTCTCTCTCAAGCAACCCTGCAATCAAATACAAGAAATCTCTTGTGTCCCCAACACACCCAATACAATGGCAAATTGTATAGGTGCACTAGTTCGGCGAAGAGATGGTGATAAAAGTGTAGTATGGATAGTAGATATGAGTTTTTGTAGTGCGAACAATAAAAAACAACAAGGTAGTAAATAGTAAAATGGAGCACAAATGGTATTGCAATGATGGAAAATGAGGCCTAGGGTGCATACTTTCACTAGTGCAATCTCTCAACAATGCTAACATAGTTGGATCATATGATTATCCCTCAAAGTGCAATAAAGAATCACTCCCGAGTTCCTATTAGCGGCAAACAAAAGATAGAAATTGTTTGTAGGGTACGAAACCACCTCAAAGCTATTCTTTCTGATCAATGTATCCTAGAGTTCGTACTGAAATAACAGCAAGCTATTCTTTCCGATTGATCTAATCAAGAGTTCGTACTAAAATAACACCATATGATACATATCAACCAACTCTAATGTCACCTAGATACCCCAATGTCACCGCGAGTACCCGTGAGTTAATTATATGATATCTATCAAACAATTTCAGATTCATAATACTCAATCCATGCAAAGAACTACAAGGAGACCCCAAAATTTCTGTCGGAGAAAAGATAATAAAAACGTGCATCAACCCCTATGCATAGATTACCCCGAAGTCACCTCGGGAATCCATAAGTTGAGTGCTATAACATATATCAAGTGAATCAAAATAATACCCCATTGTCACCACGGGTATTCATATGCAAGACATATATCATGTGTTCTCAGATCTGAACATTCAATCCGACAAGACAAAACTTCAAAGGGTAAAGACTCAATTCATCACAAAAAGTGTAGAGAGGGGAGAAACATCATATGATCCATCTATGTTAACAAAGCCCATGATACATCAAGATCATGCCATCTCAAGATCGCGCGAGAGAGAGATTAAACACATAGCTACTAGTACAAACCCTCGGCCCTGAGGGTGGACTGCTCCCTCCTCATCGTGGTGGCTGCCGGGATGATGAAGATGGCCACCGGAGATGATTCCTCCCTCCAACAGGGTGCTAGAATGGAGTCTCGATTGGTTTTCGGTGGCTACAGAGGCTTGCGGCGGTGGAACTTCTGATCTAGGGTCTCCCCGAGGGTTTTTGGAATATTTGGGAATTTATAGGGTGAATAAGGGGTACGGGAGGCCACCATGGTGGCACAACCCACCAGGGCACGCCTGGGGGCCCAGGCGCGCCCTGGTGGGTTGTGCCCCCCTCGGGCCACCCCCCAGGTGCTGCTCTGGCCCATTGGTGGTCTTTTCGTCCATAAAAAAAATCCACAAAAAGTTTCGCGGTGTTTGGAGAACTTTGATTTCTGCACAAAAACAACACTACGGTAGTTCTGCTGAAAACAGTGTCTGTCTGGGTTAGTTCCATGCAAATCATACCAAAACCATATAAAATTATTGTAAACATGGCATGAATACTTCATAAGTTATAGATACGTTGGAGATGTATCAACAAAGTGATAAAGGAAATAATTTATGAAATGTGAATGCTAGCAAAGTGCACAAGTTTGATCAATGCCAATTTCAATCACTTTTCCTAGCATCATAACAACAATTCTTTCTTATAGAACTTCTCATGATAAAGTGGCAACCAATTCACACGTTAAGGTTCAAACAATGAATTATCTTGAAACTCAACAAACTATGGTCTCAGTCACCAAGCAATTGCGATTCAACTTATTCAATGGAGTCTAAGTAAGAGCTCCACATACTCAACCATCATATAGTATTCTATGATTGCTAACACTCACCGCAAACACATGAGCAAAACATTCAACCGAACACATATAAAGATAGGGGCTTATAATTTCGCCTCCCAACGTATTCACCCCAAGGGTGATGTCAACAATAATAACTCATGCTACCCATATCCAACTGGATATATGTGCCTAGATCTTTCCTCACCACATGATGCTTGCGAAAAGAGAAAAATAAAAAGGAATAGAGAGAAAAACTTTAACTCTTTGCATAAAAGTAAATACTGAAAAGTAAAAGATAGGCCCTTCGTAGAGGGAAGCAAAGGTTGCCATGCGCTTATTTGTTTGTATGCTCAACCCCTTAGTGCAAAGGAACATCACGTTATATTGCCCCTTGTGATAGCAACCTTTATTACGCAGTCTGTCGCTTTTATTCTTCGCCATCACAAGTTCGTACACCGCTCAATTTTCTCTTACACTAAATGATCTAACACTTTTAGAAGCATTTTTTATTGCCTTATTGCACCGATGACAACTTACTTCAAGGATCTTGCTCAATCCTTAGCTAGGTATGGTGGACTCTTCAAAATAAGATTTGGGTTTAAGGGTTTTTGGATGCACAAGTAGTATCTCTACTTCCGCGGAATTTTTGGCTAGCAAAGATGGGGGCAAGCACCACATGTTGAAGGATCTATGACAATATAACTTCTATATGAATATGAACAAACATAAATCATTACATTGTTTTCCTTGTCCAACGTCAACAATTTTGGCATATAATATTTTGATGGTGGCTCACAATCACAAAAGATTTCCAAGATAGTGTATTTGCATGTGAAAGTTCTCTTCCTTCTACTAATCATTCATGAATTGCTTGTATGACCAATATTGTGATCGTCAAGCTTCAAAAGATTTCACTTTCTAAACCCAATGTGAAGCTACCACTAGATTTGATATAATTTCAAATTCATGATATTCAATTCATTCAACAATTTACCCATCGGATATAAGTGAAGCACAAGAGTGAATGACAAGCTACTCCAAAAATATATAATCGAGTAGTTAAGCAAATGGGTAGCCAATTGTGGGTTCTCTATTATTTAAAAAATTTCAAACCTAACTATTTTATTAAAAAAACAAGCAAAACAAAACAAAATTACATTCCAAGCATAGCACAACTCATGTGCAGAAGCAAAAACTTAGGCTCAACCGATACTAACCGATAATTGTTGAAGAAGAAAGGTGGGATGCCTCCCAAGCTTAGATGCTTGATACTTCTTAGAATATTAACTTGGGATGCCTTGGGCATCCCCAAGCTTGAGCTTTTGTGTCTACTTAATTCCTCTTATATCACGGTTTCCCTAAATCTCAAAAACTTCATCCACACAAAACTCAACAAGAACTCGTGAGATAAGTTATTATAAATCAATGCAAAATCTTATCATTCTCTACTGTAGAAAATCACTAAAATTATGATTCAACATTGCATACTAAATGCCTCTGCATATTTAATACTCCTATCCTCAAGTAGAATCATTAAACAAGCAAACATATGCAAACAATGCAAACATAACAGCAATCTGCCAAAACAGTATAGTCTGTAAAGAATGCAATATTCATCATAATTCCCTAACTCCAAAAATTCTAAAAAAATTACCACACTTTAGAAAATTTATCAAATCTTATTTTTCAAAAAGTTTCAGCATTCTATCGCATTCTGACTTTTCTAGGCAATTTTCGCAACAGCGATAAAGTTTCAATTTTGAAACAGCAACAAGTAGACTTTTAAAATAAGCATGGCAAAGGATATACTTGACATTTTTATAGAAATAAAAGATGCAAAACATTATTCTAAATAACAGCAAGCAAATCTTAACAAAATAAAATGATGCTCCAAGTAAAACTCATATCATGTGACGAATGAAAACATAGCTCCAAGTGAGGTTACCGACACTGTTCAAGAATTCTTCCGATTAATCCGTTAATGGCCCAGTTAATCGCTACTCGTAGGGTGACCGAATCGAATAACACCTATTCATCGTGTTAACCTGTCAGGCCGATTAATTGGCCAGTTAGACCGATTAATCGATTATTAGGCCGATTAATCGTGGTTGATCCATTAACTTGTGCGCAAACAAATCCCGAAATTTTTCCCAGTAACCCCTCCCATCCCTCTCTCTCTCTCCTCAATAGCTAGGGTTCGACCAAACAGTAGCATATTTTGGTATATTACATAGATGAGAGCATGAGAGTATGGTATAATACATGAAAAACTAGATAAGCGTTGACAATTCTTGTTTAATCTACCAATGAATGGTCGATCGATTAATGCAGTTAATAGGCCAATTCACCGATTAATCACTACTCCCAAGCCGACCGAGCAACTACCAGTTACCTATTTCTTGAACAATGGTTACCGATAATGTTGAAGACGAAAGAGGGGATTCCTTCCGGGGCATCCCCAAGCTTAGGTTCTTGGATCTTCCTTGAATATTACCTTGGGGTGCCTTGGGAATCCCCAAGCTTAGGATATTGTCACTCATTATTCTCCTCATATCGACATCTCATCCAAAACTTGAAAACTTCAATCACACAAAACTTAACGGCACTTCGTGAGATAGGTTAGTATGGTAAAGAGCAAACCATTTCACTTTTGGTACTGTCAAAGACAAGATTCATAATTGTTTCTACACAATGCCTACTGTAGCATATCATTTCTACAATTTATATTGAGCAATATAAGCCATAGAAACTAGGAAATAAGCAAACTATGCATTGGAAACAGCATCTGTCAAAAACAGAACAGTCTGTAGTAATCTGTACTCAAACCATACTTATGCTACTCCAAAAATTATGAAAAAATTAGGACCACGTGAGCAATTTGTATATTAATCTTATTAAAAAAGAATCAACTCAAAAGCACTCTTCTGTTAAAAATGAGAGTTATTTTCGTGAGCGCAAAAAGTTTCTATTTTTCAGCAAGATCAAATCAACTATCACCCAACATGACCCCAAATGCTTTACTTGGCACTTTATTGAAAAGAAGACAATAAAACATGATTACCAAAGTATCCTAATCATGTGAAAACACAAAAACAGTAGGTAAAAGTGTTGGGTTGTCTCCCAACAAGCGCTTTTCTTTAATGCCTTTTAGCTAGGCATGATGATTTCAATGATGATCGCATAAAAGATAAAAGTTGAAACATAACAAGAGAATCATAAATCATAAGTTCCTATCTCATAATAATTTACAGTAGCATCATGAATATATTCATCCATATAACCATCACATAAAGTATTCTTTTCATGATCCAAAAGCATAGAAGATTTGTCACTCTTTATGGCATACATGTCATCATAATAATCATTATAAATAGCAACTTTGTTCTCATCATAGTCAATTGAAACCTCTTCCAACATAGTGGATGTATCACTAAATAAAGTCATGACCTCTCCAAATCCACTTTCATCAATATTGTAATAATATTCAGCACCCTCCAAAATAGTGGGATCACTAGTACCTAGAGTTGACACTCTTCCAAACCCACTTTCATCATTGTAATCATCATAAATAGGAGGCATGCTATCATCATAATAAATTTTCTTATCGAAAGTAGAAGGAATCAAAGGATCATATTCATTATGCAAAGAATCCCCAAGCTTGGGACAAGCATTATTTTCAGCAAATAAATCTTCAAACATTTCATACTCATCAAACATAGCATCCCCAAGCTTGTGGTTTTGCATATCATCATAATCATTCTTATCAATAGCATGAATTGCACCAATAGTATAGCAAACATTATTATCATATTGTTACAAGAAAGTGCCAAAAATATCTTCAAGGTCATAAGAGACATCATTGTCTTCCCAATCATAATCATCACAACAAGTAGCAAGCATCACACAATCATACTCAATATCATCATCCTCCATCAACATATTTGATTCACTTTAATGAGGAACAATGGTGATACGAGCAATATTACTTGGGAGAGTTACCTTTTTACCTCTACTTTTTCTTCTTTTCTTTTTTTCTACACCACCTCACATGTGGGTTTAACCGATTTTTTCAAGCTTCTTGTTGAAGAGATTGATTGGATAGGAAGCTCCTCCTCGGTACTGATTCATCATAATAAACACTAGGAGGGTATTGGGAAATGTTTTCCCGTTCATTAGTACTCTCTTCATACTCTATTTGTTTTCTTGTCTTTAGATAGTTGGCAATATAAGGATTCTCAATGCAATTTTCCGCACAAAACATATAAATTTCCTCTAGATCAAAATCAAGAAATCTATTGAGATTAAATTTTGGAATACCGTTAGTTATATGTTTCATTTCTTCATACCCTAAAAGAAGACTAAGCTCTTTATGATGCTCAAGGGTAATCAATTTATCACAATTTTTGGACACGATTTGATCATGAAACAAATAGCATTGGACGTTTAAATGACCACGTTCATTGCAAAGTTCACAAGGATGGTGAAAAATATTAAATCTTTTAGCATAATCATCTAGCCTCTCTTGCAACCATTTCGTTTCTAAATATTTATGCTTCTTACAAAATCTGTCTTCCCTTTTTGGTGTGCGTGTGCACTCCCAATTTAGTCCGCGAAAATTGACATTCTTATAGGAGGCATCATTATCATGGCTAGTGCAATCATCATTAGCATTTTTGATATTCAAAGAATTCATACGAACAACATTGCAATCATGCTCATCATTCAAATAATTTGTGCCAAACATTTTATTGACTTCTTCTTCTAACAATTGAGCACAATTTTTTGAACCATCATTTTCAAGAAAGATATCATGCATAAAGATGATCAATAATATGATGCAACCTCAATTCCATTTTTTGTAGTTTTATTTTATGAACCAAACTAGTGATAAAACAAGAAACTAAAAGATTCAATTGCAAGATCTAAAGATATACCTTCAAGCACTCACCTCCCCGGCAATGGCGCTAGAAAACAGCTTGATGTCTACTACGCAACTTTATTCTTGTAGACTCATGTTGGGCCTCCAAGCGCATAGTTTTGTAGGACAGTAGCAATTTTCCCTCAAGTGGATGACCTAAGGTTTATCCATCCGTGGGAGGCATAGGATGAAGATAGTCTCTCTCAAGCAACCCTGCAATCAAATACGAGAAATCTCTTGTGTCCCCAACACACCCAATACAATGGCAAATTGTATAGGTGCACTAGTTCGGCGAAGAGATGGTGATAAAAGTGGAGTATGGATAGTAGATATGAGTTTTTGTAGTGTGAACAATAAAACACAGCAAGGTCGTAAATAGTAAAACGGAGCACAAACGATATTGCAATGATGGAAAATGAGGCCTAGGGTGCATACTTTCACTAGTGCAATCTCCCAACAATGCTAACATAGTTGGATCATATGATTATCCCTCAAAGTGCAATAAAGAATCACTCCCGAGTTCCTATTAGCGGAGAACAAAAGATAGAAATTATTTGTAGGTACAAAACCACCTCAAAGCTATTCTTTCCGATCAATCTATCCTAGAGTTCGTACTAAAATAACAACAAGCTATTCTTTCTGATCGAACTAATCAAGATTTAGTACTAAAATAACACCATATGATGCATATCAACCAACTCTAATGTCACCTACATGCCCTAATGTCACCGCGAGTACCCGTGAGTTAATTATACGATATGTATCAAACAATTTCAGATTCATAATACTCAATCCACACAATGAACTACAAGGAGACCCCAAAGTTTCCATCGGAGAAAAGATAATAAAAACGTGCATCAACCCCTATGCATAGATTACCCCAAAGTCACCTCGGGAATCCGCAAGTTGAGTGCCATAACATATATCAACTGAATCAAAATAATACCCCATTGTCACCACGGGTATTCATATGCAAGACATATATGCGTTCTCAGATCTGAACATTCAATCCGATAAGACAAAACTTCAAAGGGTAAAGATCAATTCATCACAACAAGTGTAGAGAGGGGAGAAACATCATATGATCCATCTATGCTAACAAAGCCCATGATACATCAAGATCGTGACATCTCAAGATCGCGAGGGAGAGAGATTAAACACATAGCTATTGGTACAAACCCTCAGCCCCGAGGGTGGACTACTCCCTCCTCATCGTGGTGGCCGCCGGGATGATGAAGATGGCCACCGGAGATGATTTGCCCCTCCGGCAGGGTGCCGGAATGGAGTCTTGATTGGTTTTTGGTGGCTACAGAGGCTTGCGGCGGCGGAACTTCAGATCTAGGTTCTCCCTGGGTTTTTTTGGAATATTTGGGAATTTATAGGGCGAAGAAGGGGTGCGGGAGGCCACCGTGGTTGGCACAACCCACCGGGGCGTGCTTGGGGGCCCAGGCGTGCCTGGGGGCCCAGGTGTGCCCTGGTGGGTTGTGCCCCCCTCAGGGCACCCCCCAGGTGCTGCTCTAGTCCATTGGTGGTCTTTTGGTCCATAAAAAATCCACAAAAAGTTTCGCGGTGTTTGGAGAACTTTGAATTTTGCACAAAAAATAAGACCACGGTAGTTCTACTGAAAATAGCGTCAACCCGAGTGTGACGCCCCTGATTCAATCGTACACTAATCATGCACGCAAACGTGTACGATCAAGATCAGGGGCTCACGGGAAGATATCACAACACAACTCTAAAAGTAATATAAGTCATACAAGCATCATATTTCAAGCTAGGGGCCTCAAGGGCTCGAATACAAGTGCTCGAACATAAAAAAGTCAGCGGAAGCAACAATATCTGAGAACAGACATAAGTTAAACAAGTTGCCATAAGATGGATAGCACAAACTGGAATACAGATCAAAAGAGGCGCATGCCTCCTGCCTGGGATCCTCCTAAACTACTCCTAGTCGGCGGCGGCCTGAACGTAGTAGTAGGCACCCTCGGTGTAGTAGGGGTCATCATCAATAGTGGCGTCTAGCTCCTAGGCTCCAGCATCTGGTTGCGACATCCAAGAAGAATGGAAAGGGGGAAAAGAGGGGCAAAGCAACCGTGAGTACTCATCCAAAGTACTCGCAAGCAAGGATCTACACTACATATGCATGGGTATTTGCGTAAAGGGGCAATATCGGTGGACTGGACTGCAGAATGCCAGAATAAGAGGGGGATAGCTAGTCCTATCGAAGGCTACACTTCTGGCAGCCTCCATCTTGCAGCATGTAGAAGAGAGTAGATGGTAAGTTCACCAAGTATCATCGCATAACATAATCCTACCCGGTGATCCTCCTCTCGTTGCCCTGTGGGAAAGTGATCACCGAGTTGTCTCTGGAACTTGTCTGGGTGTGTTTTATTAAGTATCTGGTTCTAGTTGTCATAAGGTCGAGGTACAACACTAGGTCATCCTTTTATCGAGGGACACGGCTATTCGAATAGATAAACTTCCCTGCAGGGGTGCACCACATTTCCCAACACGCTCGATCCCTCTGGCCGGACACACTTTCCTGGGTCATGCCTAGCCTCAGAAGATCAACACGTCGCAGCCCTACCTAGGCACAATAGAGAGGTCAGCACACCGGTCTAAATCCTATGCACGCAGGGGTCTGGGCCCATCACCCAATGCACACCTGCCCGTTGCGTACGTGGCCGGTGAGCAGACCTAGCAACCTCCATTACAAAGGAAGTTGCGTTATGCGGTCTAACCTGGCGCGTGCCGCTCAGTCGCTGATGTCAAGAAGGCTTCAGCTGATACCATGACGTCGAGTGCCCATAATTGTTCCCGCGTAGTTGGTTAGGGCGTATATGCCAGTGGCCAGACTCAGATCAAATACCAAGATCTCGTTAAGCATGTTATTTTGAAGTTACCGTGGACGCCGACCAGGGCCAGGTCCACCTCTCACCTAGGTGGTTTCAACCTGCCTTGTCGCTCCGCCACAAATATCCACACAGAGGGCCATCGGGACAATTGTCCTTTCAGCCCCCAATCCGTTAATCACTCGCAAGTACTCTACGAGCCCACCCGACTTTAGTCACCACCTAAATAGTATGTATGTATGTATGTATAGTATAGTATATACCCGTGATCACCTCCCGAGTGATCACGGCCCGAGTGATCACGGCCCGATAGTATAGCATGGCAGATGGACAAGAATGTAGGGCTACAGATGATAAACTAGCATCCTATACTAAGCATTTAGGATTGCAGGTAAGGTATCAACAACTGTAGCAACAATGACAGGCTATGCAGCAGAATAGGATTAACCAAAATAGTAACATGCTACACTACTCTAATGCAAGTAGTAGAGAGAAGGAATAGGTGATATCTGGTGATCAGGGGGGCTTGCCTGGTTGCTCTGGCAAGAAGGAGGGGCCGTCAACAGCATAGTCGAACTGGGGGTCACCGGCAGTCTCGGGGTCTACCGGGAAGGAGTAATGGAGGGGGAACACAATAAATAACAGAGCAATCAAAGCATCACAAAGCATTACATGGCAATATGCGATGCTAGAGGTGACCTAACGTGGTAGTAGGTGATACCGGCGAAGGGGCAAAACATCCGGGAAAGTATTCCCGGTGTTTTGCATTTTCGGACAGATGAACCGGAGGTGGAATGTTGCATGTTCGTTATGCTAGGGACGTGTGGTGAACGAACGGACTGCGTATTCGGATTCGCCTTATCGTTCTGAGCAACTTTCATGTTCAAAACCTTTTCATCCAAGTTATGCATTATTTTCTATTAATTTTCAAATATTTAAACATCTTCTAGGTTTACTCTTAATTCGAAATTAATTGTTAAAACACTAGGGGTACCCAGCTTTGTTTACACAGAAGTGTACACAGAGGATGTCAAGTGGGCTAGGGGGTCCATGTTGACTAGTCAACGTTTGACTGGTCAACAGGGGGGTGGGGCCTCCTGTCATTGACTGTTTTAACTAACTAATAGATTTAATCAACTGACTGGGTAATTAGGCTAATTATGCAGGTTAAGTAACTTAATTAATTATATTACTAATTAATTAATTAATTAATAACTTTTATTATTTATTATTGTTTTTAAACGTTTCAAGGGCCTAGGGTCCTGGTGTCATTGACCCGAGGGCTAATCGGGCGGCGGATGCGGGCATAGCCCGAACGGGCGCTGGCGGGGTGCCTGTCGAGCGGAACCGGGCGATGGCCATGGCCACGGCATACCTCACCGGCCAGCCACGACATGCGGAGGCGAGCGCATGGCGCGCGGGTAGCGGGAGCGAGGTGAGGTGGGGCAACGGCAGCCGGAGTCCACGGGGCAGAAGCGGGGCGAGCTGCGCGGCGGAGTGCTGCCGTTGAATAGCAGTAGCAGTGCGGCAGCAACAACAACAATAGGAGGGGGCGAGCGGCGGCAACCGCGGGAGAGTGTCATGGCGGCACGAGCGCGACGAAGCGGCCTTAGGGTAGGGGCTGTGCAGGGGGGCGCGGTCGAGCGGGTGCGACAAGGGCCGTGGTGGCCGCGAGCTGGATCTCGGGCGGCGGCGGCTACGCAGCGGCGCAACAGGAGGCGGCGAAGGCGAGGCGCGCGACTAGTGCACGCCCAAATGGCGCAGAGCACGGCTGCTATGTCTTGAGCTTGCGTTGGTTTTCCTTGAAGAGGAAAGGGTGATGCAACAAAGTAGCATAAGTATTTCCCTCAGTTTTTGAGAACCAAGGTATCAATCCAGTAGGAGGCTCCTCAAAAGTCCCACGCACCTACACAAACAAACAAGAACCTCGCAACCAACGCAATAAAGGGGTTGTCAATCCCTTCACGGCCACTTGCGAAAGTGAGATCTGATAGAGATAATATGATAAGATAATATTTTTGGTATTTTTTCTGATATAGATTGGAAAAGTAAAGATGCAAATAAAAGTAGATTGAAAACTTATATGATAAAAGATAGACCCGGGGGCCATATGTTTCACTAGTGGCTTCTCTCAAGATAGCATAAGTATTTCGGTGGGTGAACAAATTACCGTCGAGCAATTGATAGAAAAGCGCATAGTTATGAGATTATCTAGGTATGATCATGTATATAGGCATCACGTCCGTGACAAGTAGATCGACTCCTGCCTGCATCTATTACTATTACTCGACACATCGACCGACTCCTGCCTACATCTAGCGTATTAAGTTCATAAAGAACAGAGTAACGCATTAAGAAAGATGACATGATGTAGAGGGATAAACTCATGCAATATGATATAACCCCATCTTTTTATCCTCGATGGCAACAATACAATACGTGCCTTGCTGCCCCTACTGTCAATGGGAAAGGATACCGCAAGATTGAACCCAAAGCTAAGCACTTCTCCCATTGCAAGAAAGATCAATCTAGTAGGCCAAACCAAACTAATAATTCGAAGAGACTTGCAAAGATAACTTAATCACACATAAAAGAATTCAGAGGAGTTTCAAATATTTCTCATAGATAAACTTAATCATAAACCCACAACTCATCGTATCTCGACAAACACACCACAAAAAGAGTTACAACGAATAGATCTCCAAGAAGATCGAGGAGAACTTTGTATTGAGAATCAAAGAGAGAGAAGAAGCCATCTAGCTAATAACTATGGACCCGAAGGTCTGTGGTAAACTATTCACAACTCATCGGAAGGGCCTTGGAGATGATGTAGAGGCCCTCCATGGTCAATTCCCCCTCCGGTGGAGCGCCGACGAAGACTCCAAGATGGGATCTCGCGGATACAGAAGGTTGCGGCGGTGGAATTAGGTTTTCGTGGTCTGTTTTGATGTTCTCGGGGTACGTGTGTATATATAGGAGGAAGAAGTAGGTCGGTGGATGAGGGAGTCCTGGATTAGGGGGTATCCGGACAGCCGGACTATATACTTTGGCCGGACTGTTGGACTATGAAGATACAAGACTCAAGACTTCGTCCCGTGTCCGGATGGGACTCTCCTTTGCGTGGAAGACAAGCTTGGTGATTCGGATGTTAGATCTCCTTCTTTGTAACCGACTCTATGTAACCCTAGCCCCCTCCAGTGTCTATATAAATCGGAGGGTTTAGTCTGTAGGGGGAGGACAATCATAATCATCGTAGGCTAGCTCCTAGGGTTTAGCCTCTACGATCTCGTATTAGATCAACTATTGTAATACTCATATCATCAAGACCAATCAAGCAGGAAGTAGGGTATTACCTCCATCGAGAGGGCCCGAACCTGGGTAAAACATCGTGTCCCAGCCTCCTGTTACCATTAGCCTTAGAAGCACAGTTCGGGACCCCCTACCCGAGATCCGCCGGTTTTGACACCGACATTGGTGCTTTCATTGAGAGTTCCTCTGTGTCGTCGCAACAAGGCTCGATGGCTCCTTCAATCATCAACAACAACGCGGTCCAGGGTGAGACTTTTCTCCCCAGACAGATCTTCGTGTTCGACGGCTTCGCACTGCAGGCCAACTCACTTGGCCATCTAGAACAGATCGACAGCTACGCCCCGGGCCATCAGGTCAGGTTCGGAAACTTGAACTACACGTCCGATATCCGCGGAGACTTGATCTTCGACGGATTTAGACCTACGCCAGGAGCGCCGAACAGTCACGACGAGCACCGTTTAGATCTGCTGTCGGACAATATTCGGGATATAGCACCTGCAGTAGCTCCGGACCTAAATCCGGGGCAGATCGCGTCGTTCGAGGACGGGTGGATGGACCCCGCCCCGGAGGCCGCATACTCATCGGTGGTAGAGCCGAACACAGACAACACCTCCAAGGAAATCTGTGTCACCGGAGCCCCGGACTTGCGTTCGGTTGTAGGTTCCGAACCGTATGCACCCGGGCCCGTCGAATCCGATTGGGCTCCGGTAATGGAGTTCACCGCTGCGGATATCTTTCAACACTCGCCCTTCGGCGACATGCTGAATTCATTAAGGTCTCTCTCTTTGTCAGGAGACTCTTGGCAGAACTATGTCCGGCTCGAGTGGGAAGCATGCGACGAGCAAATTTGTTACCCACCCACCGCCCACTTCATTGCCACTGTTGACGATTTGACCGACGTGCTTGACTTCGACTCCGAAGACATCGTCGGTGTGGACGACGATGCAGGAGAAGAACAGGAACGACCGCCCACGGGGCGCTGGACAACCACCTCCTCGTATGATATATATATATGGTGGACACTCCCATAGAAACCAATGACGATGAGGCAATAGAGGATAACCCCTTAAGGAAGAAATCAAAGCATGGGCATCATCAGCGCCGCTCTAAGCCCCGCCACAGCAATACCGGCACAACAGACGAAAACAATTCGGATGGTCCCAAAGATGAATACAATCCCGATCAGCCTGCCTTCGAGTAGGCCGGACAAGAAGACGGGCAGGTTAGCCCAGATGAACAAGCGACGGACGGATACTTGAAGGAGGACAACTACATGCCCCCTCTGAAGACGAGGTGAGCCTCGGTGAAGATGAATTCGTCATGCCTGAGGATCCCGTAGAGCAGGAGTGCTTCAAGAGCCGCCTTATGGACACTGCAAGAAGCCTGAAAAAGAAGCAGCAACGGCTCCAAGCTGATCAAGATCTGCTCACAGACAGATGGACCGAGGTCCTGGCAGCCGAGGAATACGGACTCGAGCGCCACACCAAAGGTTTCCCAAAGCACAAGTTGCCACCTCAACTCAAGGAGGAGGTCCTGAAGCCCACACTACCAGCATAGGACGAGGCTGACCGGCCACCTTGTGGCCGGGATAAAGCGACGTATCAGCCCGAATATCAGCCCGCACCCCCACGCCAATACACTACGGCTTGGCGCAATAGGCAGGACCTGCGAGACATACTTGAAAACAAAGCAGGATAGCCAAGATCGATGTACGGATCGCGGGGGCGCGCCCCAACACATGACGATGATCATCATGCCGGTTACACTATCAACAAGCCCGGCCGGGCCAAACATAGCCGACCAGACTTATTCGAACTGTGTAGTAACATAGCCCGGCATAGAGGCGCCGCACACCCCCTCTGCTTCACTGACGAAGTAATGGATCATGAATTCCCAGAAGGGTTTAAACCCGTAAACATCGAATCATACGATGGCACAACAGACCCCGCGGTATGGATCGAAGATTTCCTTCTCCACATTCACATGGCCCACTGTGATGATCTACATGCCATCAATTATCTTCCCCTTAAACTCAAAGGACCGGCCCGACATTGGCTAAATAGCCTACAGGCAAATTCCATCGACAGTTGGGAAAACCTGGAGGACACGTTCCTCGACAACTTCCAAGGCACTTACGTGCGACCACCGGATGCTGATGACTTGAGTCACATTACCCAACAGCCCGGAGAGTCAGCCAGGAAATTCTGGACTCGGTTCCTAACTAAAAAGAACCAAATTGTCAACTGTCCGGACGATGAAGCCTTGGCGGCCTTTAAGCATAATATCCGCGACGAGTGGCTCGCCCGACACCTCGGCCAAGAAAAACCGAAGTCCATGGCAGCCCTCACAACACTCATGACCCGCTTTTGCATGGGCGAGGACAACTGGTTGGCTCGCAGTAGCACGACGCCAAGAAACTCCGGCACTTCAGATGTCCGCGACAGTAACGGCAAGCCATGGCGCAACAGACGTAAGCGTTGGAACAATGGAGACAACACCGAAGACACGACAGTCAACGCCGGATTCAGTGGCTCAAAATCCGGCCAGCAGAAAAAGCCGTTCAAAGGAAACAATCTGGGATTGTCCAGTCTGGACCGCATACTTGATCGCTCGTGCCAAATTCACGGCACCCCTGATAAGCCAGCCAACCACACTAACAGAGATTGCTGGGTGTTCAAACAGGACGGCAAGATAAATGCCGAAAACAAGGACAAGGGGCTGCACAACGATGATGATGAGGAGCCCCGGCGTCCGAACACTGGGGGACAGAAGAAATTTCCTCCCTAGGTGAAAATGGTAAACATGATCTATGCCACCCACATTCCCAAGCGGGAACGAAAGCGAGCACTAAGGGACGTCTATGCGATGGAGCCAGTCGCCCCAAAGTTCAACCCATGGTCAGCCTGTCCGATCACTTTTGATCATAGGGACCACCCTACCAGCATCCGTCACGGCGGTTCAGCCGCATTGGTCCTTGACCCAATCATCGACAGATTCCACCTCACACGAGTCCTTATGGATGGTGGCAGTAGCCTGAACCTGCTTTATCAGGACACAGTGCGCAAAATGGGCATCGACCCTTCAAGGATCAAACCCACCAAAACCACCTTTAAAGGTGTAATTCCAGGAGTAGAGGCCCGTTGTACGGGCTCCATAACACTAGAAGTGGTCTTCGGATCCCCGGATAACTTCCGAAGCGAGGAGTTTATCTTTGATATCGTCCCTTTCCGTAGTGGCTATGATGCACTGCTTGGACGAACCGCATTCGCCCGATTCAATGCGGTACCACACTATGCATACCTCAAGCTCAAGATGCCGGGACCTCGCGGGGTTATAACAATCAATGGAAACACAGACTGCTCTCTCCATACAGAAGAGCACACTGCGGCCCGCGCGGTAGAAGTACAAAACAGCCTTCTCTGGCAGACCGCCAATTCGGCGATAACAACCCCGAACACCGTCAAGCGAGTCCGGAGTACTCTGCAACAGGATCACCAGGCACGCCAAGAGCGCGACTAGCAGTCCGGCCTCCGCCCTAGCCCCATTCAGGCAACATTTGTGCCGCGCGTACACAATTACGCACTCAAAATACCATGGGCATAGGCGGAGGCGCAACGGTGATGCGGTCCACAGTGCGGTTCAACCGCCACAAGACCCGCATACTTTAATAACCTTCTTTCTATTTCAGGACCCTACTTTCGGGCAGCCCCTTCAGAGAACTGGATCATCGGACTTATCACAGGAGGGAAAACCAAGGAGGCAACAAACTTTGCGCACAAAGGGAATACTCAAGTGGTATCTGCCAATGATCGTTATACCT
The DNA here is from genome assembly GCF_002162155.2 of Triticum dicoccoides. NCBI lineage: Eukaryota > Viridiplantae > Streptophyta > Magnoliopsida > Poales > Poaceae > Triticum > Triticum dicoccoides. Next base: position 251,693,811 of record NC_041393.1, read on the forward strand.
GTTTTACATACCCACATGCGGCCCACCCTTGGATAGGACATGTCAAATAGTCCTATTTGCTTCTGCTTAACGCATTAGTTGTACGCATACGCTTGGACATATTATTTAAATAACAACAAGAAATAATATATAGCGTCAGCTTATTATTCCTATCTTCACATTTTCCCTAAAAATGTTTATTTAATATTGCATCCGTACACTTGGTACGTTCAGTTTGCCAGGGGCTTGTTAGGGTGCCCCATAATACGACAAGATAGGTCCGAACACTTTCGACAGTGCGGCACCCCAAACTTATAGCATTATATGCATCAGCTCCGAATCATGTCTTGGGTCAATAGTTGGTTTTGCCCGGCTCCCTTGTTTTGGTACCTTACGTTCCGTTATATCGGCTAAGGTAGTGCAGGGAGAACTACTGCGATTGTGTCCCGGTTCTTCTGGACGATCACCTCAGTAGAGAAAGCCAAAAACTGACTGTCATGAAGCGGCGAGAGCTGGTCGCTGTTCGAGAGGTCTTAAATCCTTAAAGATTTTTTCCGCTTCAGGCGAGGAATCAGCCTTGTCCGATTTAGGCGTGTATAGCGCCCCAATTCGGCTTTCCGAATTCTAGGGGCTTCGCCGAAATTTAAAATTGTATACTTCTATGGCTAAGTGAGAGTTATAAAGCCGCATAGTCTGATTGCCTTGTTCGCTGCGCCAAACACCTCCTTAAAGGACCAATTTTTTTGGATAAAGAGTGTTTGGGTTTTCCACGAACACCCCAGTACTAGTTACGTGGGGGCGGAAGCCGATGACTGGCCTTCTTTCAGAATTTTATAAACAGCCGCATAGAAGGTAATATTTTAAATCAACAAAGCGCCATATAGCGCAAACAAACTCGTTTTCATATTACAAAGATGACATGAGTACATTCACTCAAAGATTATGTCCTTGGTACATTCATCGGCCATGAGGCGAGCGCCTTTCATAACGCCATCATAATATTTCTCGGGGTAGCAATGCGCCTTGCCCTCCGGCGGTCCATCCTTCACCAGTTTCTCTGCATCCAGCTTGGCCCAATGCATCTTCGCATGGGCAAAGGCCCGACGGGCACCCTCAATACAAACAGATTGCTTGATAACTTCAAGCCGCGGACAGGCATTTACCATCCGCTTTATAAGGCCGAAGTAGCTGTCGGGCAGGGGCTCACCAGGTCACATCCGGACTATGAAGTCCTTCATGGCCACTTCGGCCGCCCTGTGGAGTTCAACCAATTGCTTCAGTTGGTCATTCAGAGGCATTGGATGTTCGGCTCGAGTATATTGGGACCAGAATAGCTTCTCCGTCGAGCTCCCCTCTTCGGCATGGTAGAACTCCGTGGCATCCGATATGCTGCATGGCAGATCTGTGAATGCCCCTGGAGAGCTCCGAATTCGGGTAAGTAAAAGAAATGTCTCCTCCACATGCTTGCTTTGCATAATGAATGCCATACCCGCTGCTATTTTCTTGGCCGCCTGGATTTCCTGTTGGGCCTTTTGGGCTTCGGCCTTGGCGTCTTTCGCGCTCTGAAGGGCCTTTGCAAGCTCAGACTCTTGCGTCTTTAAGTCACGCTCCAAGGACTTGAACTTCTTGCCGAGCTCCTGGAGCTCTTGCTGTACCTCGCCCACCCTAGCATTTTGCTTTTCACGATCAACACGCTCCGTGGCCGCCTTGTCTTTGACCTCGAATATCGCTTTCTTCAGGGCCGCCACTTCGGTCGTGGCCCCTATTAAAAAATCATGACACTTTTTGTTAGCGTCACCAATTTTTCTCCTATATATGACACATGGACGGGGTATCACCCACCTTTGTTCTCTTCGAGCTGCCTCTTCGTGAGGCTGAGCTCCTCTTCGGCCTGCTTCAGGTCCTGTTCAAGTCCGACTACCTCTGCTGTGCGGGCAGCAGCAGCAAGCAGCATTGCCTGCTTATTCACATAGACACATACTGTTAGACTCCTGCGGTTTAGAGTTGACCCTCCGTTTGGCTTTTCTTTCCGAACAACAAACAGAGTTTCAGGGGCTACTGTCTATGGGGTGATAATTTCTCACACTTTTGATTACTTACCTCAAAGCCTCTTAGGAGGCTGGTGCAGCCTTCAGTCAATCCACTTTTGGCGGATCGAACCCTCTGAATCATCGTACTCATAAGAGTATAGTGCTCTTCATCGATGGAAGCACCGCGAAGCACTTCCAGCAGACTATCTGACGCCTCCAGCGCGACGGAGGTCATCGGCACGGCCGGCTGGCCCTCCCTAGCGAGGGGCTGCCTACCTGAATCCGGAACCTTTGGAGGTTCCGGTGCAGTGTCCGGCTGGGAGCCCAACTTGCTGCGGCTCTCATCAGCATAATCTATCGGGATCTTACCCCCCATGTGCTCGGCGTCTGGAATTTCACCTTGGGGCGTCTCCAGAACCGCCTCCCCCTGCTCTGGTACCCTTTGGGACAACACCTCCGTGTCATCCGCGGGCCGAGGGGAGGTGGCCGTCGGGAGCGAATTCATTGCCGAATCACTCAGAGACCCATCCGAAGAGGATACCTCGAGATGGGACCTGGCCGGACTACATATGCGTGTTCGGCATTATAACAAACTGTGAAGTTAAGTTGCACGAAAAGTATTACAGAGTGCGGATACTTACGATCTCGCCAGGGTCTTGCCCCTGGGCAGCCACTCCTCCTCGCTGTAAGCAGCCGTGGTGGAGTGATCCGGAAGGGACGCCTTTCCCTTTGTTGGCGTCCTAGCCACCCCCTATGGGATGGCTTTTCTTTTCTTCTCCTCCCCAATGCAGGGAGGGGGAATTTCTTCGTGTTTCCCCCCGTCTCTGCGGGAGGAATCTGCCTCACCGTCCTCGGACGACGAGTCTATTACGACCCTTTCGCCGGGGACCCTTCCTGGTCCCCGCGGCCGCCCTCTTAGACCCTTCGGCCTCCTCGGATGGGGTGGCCCTCTTCTTCTTCTCCTCCCCTTCATGGGAGGAGCGTGCCTCATCGCCTTCGGATGAGGCATCCGGTGCGACCTTGCGCCGGAGTCCCTTCCTGGTCCCCGTGGCCTTCTTTTCAGCCTTCTTTTCCGGCGCCTTGTAAGGTGCCGGAACTAGCATCTCTGTCAGGAGTGCGGTTGCTGGATCTTCCGGCAGCGGAGCCGGACAGTCGATCCGCTCCGCCGTCACCACATAATCCTGATTAGATAAACATGGTGACTTAAAATCCTCCCATGAATATGCTGGGAAAGGTACATCTAGTGATGATCAGAAAACTTACCGAATTGGCGAGCCGCGTGGCGCGGAGTCCGCAGTCCTCGGATGTGGGAGGAGGTACTTCGGTGGCCTTGAACAACACCTTCCATACGTCCTTATGTGTCATGCCGAAAAGCTCTTGCAGCGTCTGGTGTTCGGTCGGATCGAACTCCCACAGATTAAATGCCTGTCTTTCACACGGAAGGATTCGGCGGAAGAGCATAACCTGGACCACGTTGACAAGCTTGATCTTCTTGTCCATCATGTTTTTAATACAGTTCTGAAGTCCTGTCAGTTCCACTGGTTCGCCCAGGTCAGGCCCTTCTTTTCCCAGGAGGTGAGCCGCTTGGGGATCCCGGATCGGAATTCGGGGGCCGCCGCCCAGTTGGCGTCGCGCGACTCGGTGATATAGAACCACCCCAATTGCCACCCTTTCACGGTCTCCACAAAGGAGCCGTCAAGCCAGGTAACATTGGGCATCCTACCCACCATGGCGCCTCCGCACTCCGCTTGCTGGCCACTCACGATCTTCGGCTTCACGCAGAAGATTCGTAGCCACAGGCCAAAGTGGGGCTTGATGTGGAGGAAGGCCTCACACACGACGATGAATGTCGAGATGTTGAGGACGAAATCTGGGGCTAGATGATGGAAGTCCAGCCCATAGTAAAACATGAGCCCGCGGACAAAGGGATGAAGTGGAAATCCTAGTCCTCGGACGAAATGAGGGAGGAACACTACTCTTTCCCGAGACTTTGGAGTGGGGGTGATCTGTTCCTCCGCCGGAAGCCTGTGCGTGATGTTTGCGGCCAGGTATCCGGCTGCCCGAAGCTTGGTAATGTCCTCCTCCGTGACGGAGGAGGCCATCCACTTGCCTCCCGCTCTGGACATGTTGCGAATGGTCCTACGGAGAAGGTGAGAACTTGGGCGCTGGGGCTCGAGAGTGCGAGAATGGATGAGCAAAGGAGGAAGAAGGCGTGGGTAAAAATGGGAGATCCTTATCCCTTTATAGAGGTGGCAAAAACGGTGCGCCTCCCCACTTGCCTGATGAAATCGCTTATTTTCCAAACGCCACGTTAATAGCACGGTTGGGTTACTCGTACCCGTATTAATGAGGATCCCGTGATAAGGGGACATGATCTCTGCTTCGACAAGACGTGCCGAGGAAACCGCCTCGCAATATGTGCGGTGGCTGGTTGTGGGAAAACAATTCGAATAAAGACCTGGCCAGGATGTGATGTCACGTTATCTAAAGTTGTCAGCAGATAGGGCTGGAAAAAAAGCTCGAAGCTCGCGAGCTAAACAAGTAGCTCGTGACTTGGCTCGAATGGACTCGAACTCGAACAATAACGAGTCGAGCCAAGCTTTAGTTTAAGATCGTTTATCGGACGAGTTAAACAAGCCGATCTCACAAGTACTCATATAACTCGTTAGGCTCAGTAAAAGAATTAGTGTTTCTTAATGGCTAGTAAAAAACAGCCGCTAAACACCTTGCGTCCAAGCACAAGGCCCAACCGCTCAAGGCCTAGTCACCCAGGAGACTCGCACATACATGACCATATATGTACATGTTAAATTCCCAGCTAATCTTTTTGTCATATTCGTAAGGTTTTATGTTCATATCTTTAACAAGCTTAACAAGCTAAACGAGCCAGCTCGCGAGTTATACGAGTCGAGCCAATCTTGGATTTGAGCTTGTTATAGTAACGAGTCGAGTCGAGCTAGCTCGTTAATGAAATGAGCTTTAGTGAGTCGAGTTGAGCTGGCTCGACTCGGCTCGAATTCCACCCCTATCAGTAGATTATACTTGTGGAATATTGTTCTCTCTACGGTGGTATGTGAAAATCGTCTTGCAATGCCGAAGACAATCTATGTGCCGGACTCATCGTCATTGAAGCCTAGTTCAGGGGATACTGAGGGAGTCCTGGATTTGGGGGTATTCGGATAGCCGGAATATATATTTTGGCCACACTATTGGACTATGAAGATACAAGACTCAAAACTTCATCCCGTGTTCGGATGGGACTCTCCTTTGCGTGGAAGACAAGCTTGGCGATTCGGATGTTAGATCTCCTTCTTTGTAACCGACTCTGTGTAACCCTAGCCCCCTCCGGTGTCTATATAAATCGGAGGGTTTAGTTCGTAGGGGAAGGACAATCATAATCATCGTAGGCTAGCTCCTAGGGTTTAGCCTCTATGATCTCATGGTAGATCAACTCTTGTAATACTCATATCATCAAGATCAATCAAGAAGGAAGTAGGGTATTACCTCCATCGAGAGGGCCCGAACCTGGGTAAAACATCGTGTCCCCAGACTCCTGTTACCATTAGCCTTAGACGCATAGTTTGGGACCCCCTACCCAAGATCCGCTGGTTTTGACACCGACAGTGGACACCCGAGGGGCCCACGAGGGTGGGGGGCGCGCCCACCTGTAGTGGGCGCGCCGGGCACCCTCGTGGCCGCCTTGCTTCTTGCTTGACTTCCACTCCAAGTCTCCAGGTTTGCATTTGTTCCAAAAATATCGCTCCCGAAGGTTTCATCGCGTTTGGACTCCGTTTGATACTCCTTTTCTTCAAAATACTGAAATAGGCACAAAAAAAAGCAGCAATCCGGGCTGGCCTCCGGTTAGTAGGTTAGTCCCAAAAATGATATAAAAGTTTAGAGTAAAGCCAATAAACATCCAAAATGGGTAATATAATAGCATGGAACAATATAAAATTATAGATACGTTGGAGACATATCAAGCATCCCCAAGCTTAATTCCTGCTCATCCTCTAGTAGGTAAATGATAAAAACAAAATTTTTGTTGTGGAATGCTACCTAGCATAATTCTCAATGTAATTTTCTTTATTGTGGCATGAATGTTCAGATCGAAATGATTCAAAATAAAAGTTCATATTGACATAAGAAATACTAATACTTCAGGCATACTAATTAAGCAATCATGTCTTCTCAAAATAACATGGCTAAAGAAAGTTATCCCTAGAAAATCATATAGTATGGTTGTTGCTCTATCTTCATCACACAAAGTATTAATCATGCAAAACCCCGATGACAAGCCAAGCAATTGTTTCATACGTTAGTAATCTCAAAAAAATTCAACTTTGACGCAATACATGAGCATGAGCCATGGACATATCACTATATGTGGAATAGAATGGTGGTTGTGGAGAAGACAAAAAAGGAGAAGATAGTCTCACATCAACTAGGCATATCAACGGGCTATGGAGATGCCCATTAATATATATCAATGTGAGTGAGTAGGGATTGCCATTCAACGGATGCACTAGAGCTATAAATGTATGAAAGCTCAACAAAAGAAACTAAGTGGGTGAGCATCCAACTCGCTTGCTCACGAAGACCTAGGGCATTTTGAGGAAGCCCATCATTGGAATATACAAGCCAAGTTCTATAATGAAAAATCCCACTAGTATATGAAAGTGACAACATAGGAGACTCTCTATCATGAAGATCATGGTGCTACTTTGAAGCACAAGTGTGGTAAAAAGGATAGTAGCATTGTCCCTTCTCTCTTTTTCTCTCATTTTTTTATTTGGCCTTTCTCTCTTTTTTTGGCCTTTCTCTTTTTTTATAAAGTCTGAAGTCTCATCCCGACTTGAGGGGGAATCATAGTCTCCATCATCCTTTCCTCACTGGGAAAATGCTCTAATAATGAAGATCATCACACTTTTATTTACTTACGACTCAAGATTACAACTCGATACTTAGAACAAGATATCACTCTATATGAATGCCTCCGGTGGTGTAATGGGATATGCAATGAATCAAGAGTGACATGTATGATGAAGGTGGCCTTGACACAAATACGATGTCAACTACATGATCATGCAAAGAGCAATATGACAATGATGATGCGTGTCATATAAACGGAACGGTGGAAAGTTACATGGCAATATATCTCGGAGTGGCTATGGAAATGCCATAATAGGTAGGTATGGTGGCTGTTTTGAGGAAGGTATATGGTGGGTGTATGGTACCGACGAAGGTTGCGCAGTACAAGAGAGGCTAGCAATGGTGGAAGGTGAGAGTGCGTCTAATCCATGGACTCAACATTAGTCATAAAGAACTCATATACTTATTGCAAAAATCTACAAGTCATTGAAAACAAAGTACTATGTGCATGCTCCTAGGGGGATAGATTGGTAGGAAAAGGCCATCGCTCGTCCCCGACCACCACTCATAAGGAAGACAATCAATAAATAAGATTGTGCTCCAACTTCATCACAAAGCGGTTCACCATACGTGCATGCCACGGGAATCACAGACTTCAACACAATATTGTTTAAATTCATAATCACCCAACTAGCATGACTCTAATATTACCACCTCTATATCTCAAAACAATTATCAAGTATCAAATTGATCACAGCATCCAATTCACTTTCTATGATAGTTTTTATTATACCCAACTTGGATGCCCATCATTCTAGGACCAATTTTATAACCATAGCAAATACCATGTTGATCTAAGAGACTCTCAAAATAATATAAGTGAAGCATGAGAGATCAACAATTTCGACAAAATTAAGCCACCGCGATGCTCTTAAAGATATAAGTGAAGCACTAGAGCAAAAATTATCTAGCTCAAAAGATATAAGTGAAGCACATAGAGTATTCTAATAAATTCCAAATCAAGTGGGCTTATCCCAAAAGGTGTGTAAATCAAGGATGATTGTGGTAATCTAAAAATCAAAGACTAATATCATACAAGACGCTTCAAGCAAAACACATATCATGCGGCGAATAAAAATATAGCTCCAAGTAAAGTTACCGATAGACGAAGACGAAAGAATGGATGCCTTCCGGGGCATTCCCAAGCTTAGGATTTTGGTTATCCTTGAATATCTTAGGGTGCCATGGGCATCCCCAAGCTTAGGCTCTTGCCACTCCTTATTCCACAATCCATCAAATCTTTACCCAAAACTTGAAAACTTCACAACACAAAACTCAACAGGAAATCTCATAAGCTCCGTTAGTGCAAGAAAGAAAAACCACCACATAAGGTACTGTAATGAACTCATTATTTATTTATATTGGTGTTAAACCTACTGTGTTCCAACTTCTCTATGGTTCATACCCACCGATACTAGCCATAGATGCATCAAAATAAGCAAACAACACATGAAAAACAGAATCTGTCAAAAACAGAACAGTCTGTAGAAATCTGTAACTCTCGGATACTTATGGAACTCTAAAAGCCTACAAAAATAGGAAGTCCTGGGAAATTTGTCTATTGATCTACAGCAAAACAAATCAACGCAAAATCACATTTCTGTGAATTACTAAAATTATTTTCGTGCGTGCAAAGTTTCTGTTTTTCAGCAGAATCAAATTAACTATCACCGTAGGTTATCCTATAGGTTCTACTTGGCACAAACACTAATTAAAACATGAAAACACATCTAAACATAAGCTCGATGGAACATTTATTACTAAACAGAAGCAAAAAAAATTGGGTTGCCTCCCAACTAGCGCTATCATTTAACGCCCCTAGCTAGGCATAAAAGCGAGGATAGATCTAAGTAGTGTCATCTTTGGCACTCAATTCATAAGTAGCCCGCATGATAGATTCATAAGGTAATTTAACTTTCTTTCTTGGAAAGTGCTCCATGCCTTTCCTTAATGGAAATTGGAATCTAATATTCCCTTCCTTCATATCAATAATTGCACCAATCGTTCTAAGGAAAGGTCTACCAAGAATAATAGGACAAGAAAGATTGCAATCTATATCAAGAACGATAAAAATCTACGGGCACATAGTTCCTATGTGGAACAATAAGAACATCATTGATCCTTCCCGTAGGTTTGTTAATGGTGGAATCTGCAAGGTGCAAATTTAAAGAGCAATCATCAAAATCATGGAAACCTAGAATATCACATAAAGTTTTCGGAATCGTGGAAACACTAGCACCCAAATCACACAAAGCATAACACTCATGATCTTTAATTTTAATCTTTATAGTAGGTTCCCACTCCTCATAAAGTTTTCTAGGTATAGAAACTTCCAAGTTAAGTTTTTCATCATAAGATTGCATCAAGGCATCAACGATATGTTTGGTAAAAGCTTTATTTTGACTATAAGCATGAGGATAATTCAACACGGATTGCAACAAGTAAATACAATCTATTAAAGAACAATTACCATAATTAAATTCCTTGAAATCCAAGATAGTGGGTTCAATGCTATTTAAAGTCTTGACCTCTCCAATCCCACTTTTACCAAATTTAGCATCAAGATCTAAGAACTCCGAATCATTGGGATGCCTTTTAACTAAAGTTGACTCATCTCCAGTGCCATCATTATTAAGATTCATATTGCAAAACAAGGATTTAATAGGGGACACATCAATAACTTTTAGATCTTCATCATTATTTTCATGGAAACTAGAAGAACATGCTTTTACAAAGCAATCTTTCTTAGCACGCAATCTAGCGGTTCTTTCTTTGCACTCATCAATGGAAATTCTCATAGCTTTGAGAGAATCATTGATATCATGCTTAGGAGGAGTAGATCTAAGTTTCAAAGAATCAACATCAAGCAAAATCCTAACAACGTTCCTAGCCAAATCATCAAATTTAAGCAATTTTTCTTCAAGCAAAGAACTAAAATTATTTTGAGAGATCATAAATTCTTTAACACTATTCTCAAAATCAGAGGGCATCTTATTAAAATTACCATAAGAATTGTTGTAGTAATTTCCATAATTATTAGAGGAATTACTAGGGAACGGTCTAGGATTAAAGTTTCCTCTATAAGCATTGTTAGCAAAATTATTCCTACCAACAAAATTCACATCCGTAGATTCAAACCATGAGTAGGGCAATTGCAAATCATCAATTTCATTCTTTCCCAAGATTGGGCAACATGCTCATGATCAAGTTGTTTAAAACGCATAATATCGTTCCTAAGAGAGATGATCTTAGCGGGAGGAAAATACTTAGAGATAAAAGCATCTTTGCACTTATTCCATGAATCAATACTATTCTTAGACCAAGACGAAAACAAAACTTTAGCACGATCTCTAAGTGAAAACGGAAATAACTTCAATTTAACAATATCATTATCCGTATCTTTCTTCTTTTGCATATCACACAAATCCACAAAGTTTTTTAGATGAGTAGCGGTATCTTCACTAGGAAGGCCGGCGAATTGACCTTTCATAATAAGATTCAGCAAAGCAGTATTGATTTCACAAGACTCAACATCATTAAGAGGTGCAATCGGAGTACTAAGGAAATCATTATTATTGGTTTTGGAGAAATCACACAATTTGGTATTATCTTGCACCATGGAGACAAGTAATCCAACACACAAGCAAACGGAAAAAGGCAAGAGAAAAGGAGAGAGGAGATTGGGAAAGAGAGGGCAAATAAAACGGCAAGGGTGAAGTGGGGGAGAGGAAAACGAGAGGCAAATGGCAAATAATATAAATGCGAGGGAGATGAGTTTGTGATGGGTACTTGGTATGTCTTGACTTGAGCGAAGACCTCCCCGGCAACGGCGCTAGAAATCCTTCTTGCTACGTCTTGAGCTTGCGTTGGTTTTCCCTGAAGAGGAAAGGGTGATGCAGCAAAGTAGCATAAGTATTTCCCTCAGTTTTTTAGAACCAAGGTATCAATCTAGTAGGAGCTCCTCAAAAGTCCCACGCACCTACACAAACAAACAAGAACCTCGCAACCAACGCAATAAAGGGGTTGTCAATCCCTTCATGGACACTTGCGAAAGTGAGATCTGATAGAGATAATATGATAAGATAATATTTTTGGTATTTTTATGATATAGATTGGAAAATTAAAGATGCAAATAAAAGTAGATTGAAAACTTATATGATAAAAGATAGACCCGGGGGCCATAGGTTTCACTAGTGGCTTCTCTCAAGATAGCATAAGTATTACGGTGGGTGAACAAATTACTGTCGAGCAATTGATAGAAAAGCGCATAGTTATGAGATTATCTAGGCATGATCATGTATATAGGCATCACGTCCGTAACAAGTAGATTGACTCCTGCCTGCATCTACTACTATTACTCCACACATCGTCCGACTCCTGCCTGTATCTAGAGTATTAAGTTCATAAAGAACAGAGTAACGCATTAAGAAAGATGACATGATGTAGAGGGATAAACTCATGCAATATGATATAAACCCCATCTTTTTATCCTCGATGGCAACAATACAATACGTGCCTTACTGCCCCTGCTGTCACTAGGAAAGGACACTGCAAGATTGAACCCAAAGCTAAGCACTTCTCCCATTGCAAGAAAGATCAATCTAGTAGGCCAAACCAAGCTAATAATTCAAAGAAACTTGAAAAGATAACTTAATCACACATAAAAGAATTTAGAGGAGATTCAAATATTTCTCATAGATAAACTTGATCATAAACCCACAATTCATCGCATCTCGACAAACACACCACAAAAAGAGTTACATCAAATAGATCTCTAAGAAGATCGAGGAGAACTTTGTATTGAGAATCAAAGAGAGAGAACAAGCCATCTAGCTAATAACTATGGACCCGAAGGTCTGTGGTAAACTACTCACAACTCATCGGAAGGGCCTTGGAGATGATGTAGAGGCCCTCCATGGTCGATTCCCCCTTTGGCGGAGCGCCGACGAAGGCTCCAAGATGGGATCTCGCGGATACAGAAGGTTGCGGCAGTGGAATTAGGTTTTCGTGGTCTATTCTGATGTTATCGGGGTACGTGTGTATATATATGAGGAAGAAGTAGGTCAGTGGACGCCCGAGGGGCCCACGAGGGTGGGGGCCTCGCTTGTTGCTTGACTTCCACTCCAAGTCTCCAGGTTTGAATTTGTTCCAAAAAGATCGCTCCCGAAGGTTTCTTCGCATTTGGACTCCGTTTGATATTCCTTTTCTTTGAAACACTGAAATAGGCAAAAAACAACAATTCGGGCTAGGCCTCTGGTTAGTAGGTTAGTCCCAAAAATGATATAAATGTGTATAGTAAAGCCCATAAACATCCAAAAACGGGTAATATAATATCATGGAACAATCAAAAATTATAGATACGTTGGAGACGTATCAACGACCAGGAGAAGGCGGGCGCGATGGCGCATGCAGGGGCATGGTCCAGGCGCATAGTGGTTGCGGCCTACAGCGACAGGAGCAAGGGGAAAGGGCGGGGGAGGAGGATGACGGCGGCGATGATGGTGCTCCGTAGAGGGGCGATGGGGTCGGCTGCCCCTGAGTGCCCT
>NC_041393.1:251706617-251718252 GCF_002162155.2 Triticum dicoccoides
AGGAGAGAGATGTGTGGTCGTGGGGGGAGAAGTGGGTGCGGTTAGGGTTTGGTGGGGGGCAGGGGAGGCCATATAGGCCTGCTTACCTGGGCCGGCTAGCGCAACGGTCTGCTGGGTCGTGGCCCAGTTGGGCCGGGGTGTCCTTTCTTTTATTTTTGTTTTCTGTTTTGTTCTTTTACTTTTACTTATTTTTCCTTTACTGTTTTTTATTATTTCCAATATACTTTAGTTTTAGTAAAATACCAAAGTCGTACCTAATTTAGTATACATAATAACGCCACATTCCGAACATTTTAGTCTTAATATTTGAAAACTTTTATTGTTTGCTTGATTTTGAATTTGAATTTGAATTGGTTTCAAACTAACACGAGATTAGCAACAGTAATTGAAGTGACATGGCATCATTAGTCGATAATTACTGTAGCTTAATTATACGGGCGTCACAATTCTCCTTCACTACAAGAAATCTCGTCCTGAGATTTTAAGAGGTGGAGTAAGAGGAAAGATCTGGTTACGAAATTATAACGATTCTTCTCGGTCTTAGTTGCTCTTCTCGAAGAGGTCGATCCATTACATTGATGTCTTCATTTCTCTGCTTTAGGTCATCATGATTAAGTTGTCGTCCCTCCTTCGGGATCTCCATCGTACTTACGAAAGAATAAAGGGGGTAGTCTGGGAAAATGAACCTCTGCATGGTTGACTATCTGGTCGAAAACAACGGAGAAGGTGGCGGAAAAACGCTCGAATTGCAACTTAACCAAATATCGGGAGCAAAGTAAGGAGGTGTCATGGGAAGTTTCGAGCGGGCAAGAAATCTTTTGATGCCTGATACAGGGCGTGGAAGGAGTTCAAAGCAACGGAATAAGTATTATGTCTGATACCAGAATTGATGATATCTCGAACAATGGCTCGCGAATCCCATACGAGGCCAGACGCGAGGAATAACTTTGGGAACAGGGGGTGTATAGGAGAGTCATGTTTCGATCATGTGGAACTGTGGGTTATGGGCCCACCATGTGGGTTAAAAGTAGAACGGGCGGTGATATTTTGCACAGTCATGATAACAAGGCATGCCAGAGGATAGTCTGTTAGTTATGTCAGCAACAATGACAGTACCAAGGGCGAGGGACGAAGAGAACCTTTTTCCTGCTCGTTGAACGAGGCGGAACAATAGACAAGGTTCTCGTCCATCGGTGGCTACTAGAATATCATCAACAATAGTAACAATGTCTTACTGACAGAGTTGTACACCGAGGTGTTTACATAAGAAGTGAATTATTACTTCTTAGGTCATATAGATCACAAGAAAGATTAAACAAAACAATGGAAAGGAAAAGGTGATCATCAGATTAAACAGAACAATGGAAAGGAACATGTGTTTAAACACATATTTCAAGGGTATATTCTTCCCAAGGGCAAGCAGAGCATGATATCCATGACGGGATATAACATAGAAAACCTTTAGGAAGGGGGGAGAAATTTCATGTCATTACCCATACGACGATGTTTGGTTAATTGATAAAGAAAATTTAGCTTTGTGCTTCAAATGTTCTTATTGAGATTCGGAGTACCACAGACATGCTTCGAGATAGCATTGACATGGTCTTCAATCAAAGGTCAGACTTCGGGTACACGAAGGATCCATCAGGAACAACTTGTAGAATAAGTCTTATAGTTTCCTCATGGAAGAATGGTAAACCATGCTAAAAAGGAAGAACTATAACAATCTGGCCAGGTGTGCTAGGCATGACATCACCTTACCGGGGTCAATGACTAATGTTATAACTCTTGGGAATATGTTCCAACCATCATATCTGACCGAGATTCAGATCTGATTGGTGTGAGGATACCTCAGACTTAGGATGCCTGAGAAGAAAAGGTGTGACACAAGTTAACAAGAAGACATCATAAGATTCTCGGGAAATGAACTATGGAAGCGAGTTCCAAAACAAGAGTTCATCAGTATACCAAGGAGAGGAAGAGGAGGTGGCTGATGGACTCAGCAACAATTCATCGAGATTTCCAATGGATGGATTTCCACAATTATGTGAACAAGGTAACATATTGGACATGTCAAAGTATATAACGAAGTATGTTCGAGGAGAACATACTCGAGTGAACATTGATCAAAAAGTGCACCTAGAAGATGGACTAAGTAGCACGATCGATGTTAGAATGGAGATTCAATAACCAATAGACTAAGAATCAAGATATTGACCATTAACTCCAAGCAATAGGGTTGCTATAAATTTTGAAATTACACCTCTTAGTCCATTTGTCGGTAATCCGGTTAGAAACAACACGGAGACCAAGGAAACAATGGTGATGGTGATAAGTATCACTTTGAAAGCACAAGTGCTCCCTGGGTGATTTTGGTAATTAATGTCAACATATCTCTTGTTGGACTAACACTTTTACCTAGTATGTTTCAGATAAGTTCAACAATGAAGTGGCATGGACTAGAGGATGTGGAACCCCTTAAAGATGCTAAGGACAAAGGATTGGCTCAAGCTCCAAGAACATGACTCTACATTTTCTATTTTAGTGATCCAAGATCACATTGAGTCTATATGAAAAGCCAATACTATCAAGGAGGGATGAGGTGTTGCTTAATGAGGTTCTTGCTCAAAATGCTTAGTGATATGCTCCAAAGCCCTCAACTACTTTCTCACATCCACATATGACCTAAACCAAAAGTCAAACTCGGCCCCACCGATTCTTTCTATCCGGCGCCACCAAGTTCAGATGTCATAGCCACTGCCACAAACCCTAGGCAAATCGGTCTCACTGGTAGGGATCTTGATCTCACCGAGATGGGATTGTAATCTCTCTGTATGTATCTATTACCAAAATCGGTCTCACCGAGTTTGCGTAATTGGTCCTACTGAGATTGCAATGTAAACTCTCTATCTCCTTTTTGTAACATTTGATCTCACCGAGATGAGCGAATCGGTCCCACCAAATTTACCTGACCAACTCTCTGGTTAGCTTATTACCAAAATCGGTCTCACTGAGTTTGTGTAATCGATCTCACTGAGATTATGTTATGCCCTAAACCTAACCATATCGGTCCTACCGAGTTGCATGTCGGTCCCACCGAAAATCCTAATGGTCACTAGATTTGCTGAATCGGTCCGACCGAGTTTCTCAATTCGGTCCCACCAAGATTGGCAAGTTGTGTGTAACGGTTAGATTTTGTGTGGAGTCTATATATACCCCTCCACCTCCTCTTCATTCGTGGAGAGAGCCAGCAGAACGAAGCTACACTTCCAACTTACATTTTCTGAGAGAGAACTACCTACACTTGCGTTGAGGCCAAGATATTCCATTCCTACCATATGAATCTTGATATCTAGCTTTCCCCAAGTTGCTTTCCACTCAAATCTTCTATCCACCAAATCCAAATCCTGTGAGAGAGAGTTGAGTGTTGGGGAGACTATGATTTGAAGCACAAGAGCAAGGAGTTCATCATCAACACACCATTTGTTACTTCTTGGAGAGTGGTGTCTCCTAGATTGGCTAGGTGTCACTTGGGAGCCTCCGACAAGATTGTGGAGTTGAACCAAGGAGTTTGTAAGGGCAAGGAGATCGCCTACTTCGTGAAGATCTACCCTAGTGAGGTAAGTCCTTCGTGGGCGACGACCATGGTGGGATAGACAAGGTTTCTTCTTCGTGGACCCTTCGTGGGTGGAGCCCTCCGTGGACTCGCGCAGCCGTTACCCTTCGTGGGTTGAAGTCTCCATCAACGCGGATGTACGATAGCACCACATATCGGAACCACGACAAAAACATCCGTGTCTCTTATTGCGTTTACACTCTCCAAACCCTTCCCTTTACATTCTTGCAAGTTGCATGCTTTACTTTCCGCTGCTCATATACTCTTTGCATGCTTGCTTGATATGTATTGTGATTGTTAAACTTGTGCCAAAACTTCACTTAAACCTAAAGAAATTAAAAACTGCAACTTTTGGCACTTAGTGTCTAATCACCCTCCTCTAGACACCTCTTCTCGATCCTTTCAATTGGTATCAGATCATTGGTCTCCATTGCTTTGGTTTAAACACCATTGGAGGAAGATGGATGAGTCTACTTTGGGGAGTCTTAGACATAAAGTGCCTATACTTGATGGGGAGTATTTTCATGAGTGGAAAAATGAGATGCTTGTGAATTTCAATCAATATCATTTGAACAAGTACATTGCTAGCCCTTGTGCACCTCACATTGATCCTATGCATCCCACCCTTGATGAGTCAATTGACATGATTAGAAATCTTAGAACTATTAATCTTATCACTAGAGGCTCGCCTAGAAACTTGACTGGAAACTTGCCTACTCTTGAGTGTGCCTACACTATATGGAAATTTCTTGATGAACGATTTCTGAATTATTCCTTGAAAAATCTAGATGAAATTCTCCGTAAGTCTATTGCCTTGAGTAAGATGAATTCCAATGATCCTATGTTTGGTGATTGTCTATTTGAGCTTACAAATCTTATGCGTGCCAAAGGAAATGTTGGAATCATTAGCGATATTATTTCCGAAGCTACTAGAATTCATAAAGGAGATCATTGTCAAACTCACTCTGACGAATCACCCTCTCTAGGATTTGATCCACCACATGACGATGTTGAACATGGATACTATGATGAGGATGATGATAGAAACTTTGATCTTGATGATGCAATGAGACATTTTGGTCTTATGGCAAATCTTCGGGGATATATGGCAGGAGGAAAGGAATGGGTTCTTGACAGTGGATGTACTGATCACATGACCGGAGATAAAGACATGTTTCGTGAGCTTGCTGAAAATGATGGTCCTCGAAAGTATGTCACTTTCGGTGACAACTCAAAGGGTAAGGTAGTTGGCCTCGGTAAGGTGGCCATCTCACACAATAGCTCCCTTCAAAATGTTATGCTCGTTGAATCTCTTGGCTACAATTTACTTTTAGTATCTAGACTTGCTGATTTCGGTTTCAATGTTCTATTTACTGAAGTAGACTGCCAAGTGTTTCATAGATATAATCATAAAATGGTCTTTACTGGTATACGGAGAGGTGATCTATACATTGGTGACTTCACTAAAAAGGCTCAACCTAGCACTTGCTTTATTGCTAAATCTTCTAAAGATTGGTTATGGCATAGACGATTATGTAACGCCCCGAGACCGACGCTCCAGAAGACTTCCAGCTATTCCGAGTTTCGCCGTGCGAGTTTTTGTTTGTTGCTTTCTTCTTAGCTTCATTTGCATTGCATCATGTCATCATCCAACCCTTTTTAAAACTCATCTAATAAACCGTATGGATCTTCGGTCCATTTAAATCGAGGGATATTCACATGGTGATTTCTCTTTAAAACATATTCAAAGTCTCCTACTATTGTTAGGGAGCTATATTAAAAATTCCACTATTTTGGAATCACCAAAACACACTTACAAAATAATTTCGTTCCTTTTCTGCTTCAAGTTTGGTCTCCAACCTTGCCAATATTTATTTCATCATTTTCCGGAGCTCCACCAAAAATCCGAACATTTTTGGACCTTCCTTTCATCAAGTCCTAGTTCAAACCCATTTGAATTTCAAATGAGTTTGAATTTAAATCTTTCAATCATGCCCCTTTCTATTTTTCTTGGAATGAGCATATTTTTGCGAGTCCGGGAAAATAATCCCCTTGCCCAAAATTCTATTTCTACCTTCCTTTCTTCTCCTTTTCTTCCTTGATTTATTTTCTATTTTCAGAAAATATAAGAGAGGGAGAAGAAGCCCAGCAGCCTGTAACCTAGCCGGCCTCCTAGGCCCACCAACCCTCCTGAAGCCCAGCCGCACCGATAAGCAACCCTAGCTCTGTCCCTCGATCCCTCTCTTCCCCTCGAACCCTTCCTCCAGCGCCGCCATCTCCCTCGCTCATCCCGGTCCCCATCTCTCCCCTCGCTCCCTCATCCCGCACCTACACCTCGTCCTCGTGGACCCGCACCTCCGCTTCGCCCTCGCTCGAGCTTCGCAGCCATGGCGCCGCCACCACCATCTCTAGCCGCCCCCCTGCAGCTCCTTCTTCGCCTCGTCCTCGCGTCCGGCCTCATCCCGACCCGCCGTCGTGCCTCCTCCTCGCCTTGAAGCCCCGTGCCCGGTCCCGTCCATCCCGGCCGCCTCGTCCCTCGGTAGCTCCTCCGCCGCTGCCTCCGTCGTTCCCTGGCCAAGCTGCTGCCAAGTACTACTGCCGACGCCTCCTGCATCACGCCTGTAGCCGCGACCTCCCCGTCCACATCCGCTGCTGCTGCCTCCCGTCGTCATCTTCAAGCTCGTCGCGCAGCCGCCACCCGGATCCACCCCCAGGCTGCCGTCCGGGACCTCGTCTGCCTCCCCTACATCACGCCCCATCGCCGGGAGCTCGCGTCAAGTCCGCCTCCTCCTCGCTTCCTCTGGCCACCTCTAGCGCCATCTCGCCCCATGGCGTCCACCTTGCTCCGTCGAGCTCTGTCCTGCTGCACCTCTCCATGGGCCACCTGCACCACCTCGGGAAGCCCTGCCCGACGCCATGGCCAGCCCCTCCGCAACCTTTGCATGAACCGAGCCCCTTCCTCCCTGAGATCTCCTGCACCCGTCAAGTTTTGGACACGAAACTCCATCTCCGGGGACTACCGTGATCGTGTATCTCGCCTACTACCACTTCGGTTCGTCAAGGCCACCAAGTTTGACTACACTGCGAGACCCGAAACGCCAAGACCACCAAGTTCGACTACGTGGATTCACCGAGTACGACTACTCATGGGACCCGTCAAGTTCATCTACGGGAGCCCGAACGACTACATTCGATGTGGATTTCGTCAAGTACCCCTTCGGATATGCCAAGTTCGACTACATGATGCGTCAAGTACCTCTACCGTCGACCCCGTGGGCGTCAAGTTCCTCTCCGAACGTGTAGCACGACTTCCACTATGTCGTGTACGACTACTTCCCACGACGACCCGTGAACGTCTACGAGATGTACCACTACCGTCGACCCGTGAACGTCTACTTCCCTCTACGAACTCGATCCGCCCGAAACACACGCTTCGAAGGTATAACACCGAGACGATGTTCGTGGACCGAATGCATGTTGTATGAGATGCCCGTTTTTGCATCGTGTCCGTTTGTCACTCGTTTCCATGCCACTATCCCGTGGGAACCCGGTAGACTGGATCACCCCACCATCTCTAGCATGTTCCGCACATCCGCACGCCTCCTTTTGCACCGGTATCTCCATGAGTTACCGGGACCGGAATGTTGCTGTGGCACCATTTTTGTTTCGCTGCCGTGGCACCCTTTTTGTTCCGCCATGGTGACCAAATGCTTCATAACATGCTCATGTCAACATTTTCATAAAATTGCATAAAACTTGTATATGTCATCCGCATCATGATAACAACATTTAAAATGTTTAAAATTGTTGCTTGCCTTAAATTGCTAAATGCATATGGGGATTTACCGGATTTGTTGTTTTTATATCCGGCCCCATTTAAATTGTTTAGATGGTATAGTTTATATTATGCTTCACCTTTTGCCATGTTTAACAACATTTAATATTGTTGGGTACATAAACGGGATCAAACTAAATAACTTATCGTGGTGTTTCGTCAATATGTAGTTGCATATTGAGCTCCATTTAATTTGTAGGATTGTTTGTGCACTTTGCCATGCCATGCTTCATTAAACCGGACATGCATCATGCTTGTTTGTGCATCATGACTTGTTTATGTGATGTTTGTTTACCATGGTTGTTTGCTTCTTTCCGGTTTGCTTCTCTTGTTAGCTTCGGTTTCGTCCCGGAGTTGTGAGGATTCGTTCGACTACGTCCGTTTGTCTTCATGGACTCGTTCTTCTTCCTAGCAGGATTTCAGGCAAGATGACCATACCCTCGAAATCACTTCTATCTTTGCTTGCTTAGTTGCTCGCTCTTTTGCTTGCCTATGCTGCGATACCTACCACTTGCTTGTCATGCCTCCCATATTGTTGAACCAAGCCTCTAACCCACCATGTCCTAGCAAACCGTTGATTGGCTATGTTACCGCTTTGCTCAGCCCCTCTTATAGCGTTGTTAGTTGCAGGTGAAGATTGAAGTTGTTCCTTGTTGGAACATGGAGATGTTGTTCCTTGTTGGAACATGTTTACTTGTTGGGATATCACAATATATCTTACTTAATTAATGCATCTATATACTTGGTAAAGGGTGGAAGGCTCGGCCTTATGCCTGGTGTTTTGTTCCACTCTTGCCGCCCTAGTTTCCGTCATATCGGTGTTATGTTCCCGGATTTTGCGTCCCTTACGCGGTTGGGCTATAATGGGAACCCCTTGACAGTTCGCCTTAAGTAAAGCTCTTCCAGCAATGCCCAACATTGGTTTTACCATTTGCACTAACAACCTACCACCTTCCCTTGGGTTCTGCAGACTCAAGGGTCATCTTTATTCTAACCCCCCCGGGCCAGTGCTCCTTTGAGTGTTGGTCCGAACTGAGCTGCCTGCGGGGCCACCTCGGGGAAACTTGAGGGTTGGTTTTACTCGTAGCTAGTCTCATCTGAGTGTGCCCTGAGAAAGAGATATGTGCAGCTCCTATCGGGATTTGTCGGCACATTCGGGCGGTGTTGCTGGTTTAGTTTTACCCTGTCGAAATGTCTTGTTGTACCGGGATACCGAGTCTGATCGGAATGTCTCGGGTGGAGGTCTATTCCTTCGTTGACCGTGAGAGCTTGTGATGGGCTAAGTTGGGACACCCCTGCAGGGTATTATCTTTCGAAAGCCGTGCCCGCGGTTATGGGCAGATGGGAATTTGTTAACGTCCGGTTGTAGAAAACACGAAGTTGACCTTATTTGAAATACATCAACCGCGTGTGTAACCGTGATGGTCTCTTCTTGGCGGAGTCCGGGAAGTGAACACTGTG
Organism: Triticum dicoccoides; assembly: GCF_002162155.2. Taxonomy (NCBI): domain Eukaryota; kingdom Viridiplantae; phylum Streptophyta; class Magnoliopsida; order Poales; family Poaceae; genus Triticum; species Triticum dicoccoides. The sequence goes on from NC_041393.1 coordinate 251,715,530, forward strand.
TTGGAGTTATGCTTGACGTAGGTTGCTATAGGATCACTTCTTGATCATACTTTTATCGACCGTGCTTTGCCCTCTCTTCTCGCTCTCTTTTGCGATTGTAGCCACTATATATGCTAGTCGCTTGCTGCAGCTCCACCTCATTACTCCATCCTTCCTATAAGCTTAAATAGTCTTGATCTCGCGGGTGCGAGATTGCTGAGTCCCCGTGGCTCACAGATACTTCCAAAACCAGTTTGCAGGTGCCTATGTTACCGAGCAGGTGACGCAACCAAGCTCAGGAGGAGCTCGATGAAGATCTTGTCCTTTGTGTTGTTTCCGTTCTAGTTGATCAGTATTGGAGCCCAGTTGGGGTCGATCGGGGACCTTTGTCGCATTTGGGGTTCTTCTTTTATTTTGGCTCCGTAGTCGGGCCCTGATTGTATTTGGTTGATGTAATGCTTTATTCATGTAATTGTGTGAAGTGGCGATTGTAAGCCAACTATGTATCTCTTTCCCTTATGTATTACATGGGTTGTGTGAAGATTACCTCACTTGCGACATTGCTTTCAATGCGGTTATGCCTCTAAGTCGTGCTTCGACACGTGGGAGATATAGCCGCATCGAGGGCGTTACAAGTTGGTAATCAGAGCCTTCCCCGACCTTAGGAGCCCCACTGCTTGATCGTTTTTAGCGGCCGAGTTGTGTCTAGAAAAATGTTTTGAGTCCTTTAGGAATTATATATCGGAGAGTTTAGGAATTCTTTTTACTCCACAGTCCCTTCGTCACTCTGGTGAGGCATCATGACGTAGAGTTTTGACTATTCTCTTCTCAAATTTCACTAAAAAAAATTTTAGGATCACGCGGGTATCTTGGAATCGTTCCGATGCTTTTATGATGAGAACATTGTCTTGGTGCCTCCTGTCAGGGGTTTAGTGGAAGTGTCCCGGGGAGTTGAGCTCTGAGGTGTTGTCGTCATAATTTTATCGTTGCAGTTCTGGAATACCTGAGTTTAGTACGCCGACATCGAAAATCTCTTTTATGCAGTTGTTGGTGAGATAACCCCGATAACCCAGTACTGAGGTGAGTACGGGAGTATTGCCATAACTTGTATAACGGATGCTTTTCGAAGGTTGAGGTAGACGATTTCCGAAGGTTTCTTGGTTATGTGTTGAAGGATGGGTACAGCTGGATGTAGGATTTGTTAGTTTTGGGTGAGATATTATGCTTCCCCTGTATCCCCAACACCTGATTGCATAACCGGAAAGGTTCGGGAGTTTCATAGGTGGGAAATCAAGTAGCTCTTAGGATATCTTTCCGACAGATGTATGATATGAAATTGGGGTTCGACGTCTAGTGGTCCTCCTATTCACGGTTGGTTTTACAGTGGTCTCGTTGTGTCTTAAAGAGTCCTTGGCTATGCCGACTCGGGGACGCTTCGTATGTCATGTGCACTGCCTTGTACATGATGGTGCTGTACGATCGAGCCCGTGTAGGCCCCACCACGAAAACTTCGGACGAAATCTCTATCATATGTTTGTTCCGGCTTATTCTGCAAGCCAGTCCTTTGTTTTTGTTTTGAGTTGTGGTATTCGAGTTGCTTCAATGTCAAGTGTTGATTCCATACCTTTCCGAAATGGTGTTCTCATACTCCGATGTGAATACCAATCCTTCTCGACAATCGAGATTGTCATGTCAATCCTTTTCAACCGGCGTGTTTCTCTTCAAGTGGATCCGATCACTTCAACATCAGCAAGACCAATTATCATTTCTTCTCAACGGTGTTTGTTTCATCCGTCTCCAAGTTGCCTTTGTTTTTCCCGCCCTCCCACCCTTTTTCTTCAAGGACTAAGATTTCTTCTTCAAGTATCCATTTTATTGATGGGAAGTTTCTCCATTTCTTTCCGTCAATGTTCTTATCCGGTGATTCTCATGAAGATTCTAATGGAGCTTCAAGTTCGTCATTCCTCGTTCTTTTCTTCTCCGGTGGATTTAATTCAAGCTTTGGTATTAAGCATACTCCTTTTCTTTTTTTTCCAATGCTTTTCTTATGCCGGTGCACCTCTTAATCATCCATCTCTCGCTATTAAATTGTTCTGGAGTGCTCAAGATATCTCAAAGATTCGTGTTTCCACTCTGCATTCGTTCAAGCTATTTCGAGATTGGTATCTCATTCAAGTCATTTAATTCAACCGGTGCAACATCTCTTTTAAATCTTTTCAACGGTGTTCTTTTGAGTGGGCCCTAACCCACAGGTCTTTTCCCAGGATCTTACCTGACTCTTCTATTCTCCCAGAGCTATCCTAAATTCTTCTCCAAGTTTGACGTAAGATGAGTTATCATTAGTCAAATGCTTTTCTCCAAGATCTTTCAAATTCTTTTCATAGTTGGCTTAACCTCTTCGCTTTTGATTCTTCCGGTGTGCCTCAATAATTCTTGGTGGTGTTTCTCGTTGTCATTCTCATCATTTGAAGACCGAAGAAGAGTTTCTCTTTAATCTTGCTCTATTCTCTTCAAGATTCATGGTGCTAGCTTGTTGCCATCCTCTCATAATTGTTTTCGATTGTGAGAATCTTTTTCACCCATCAGGAGATATTCAAGAGTCTTCTCAGTTTGTCATCCGGAGTCCATCAATTCAGGTTTATTCATTCTCAGCCGTCAGTTATCATTCTCCTATCTTGCCGGTGCATCTATCGAATATCCTCTAATCAGTTCTTGATCTCTTTGTTCTCATGTATCTAGTTTGT